>NW_027316532.1:26543317-26645817 GCF_026437365.1 Eucyclogobius newberryi | reverse complement strand
GTCCAAAACTGCACGCCACATTTGAGGTGCGGATCGTTTATTTTTTCCCACATCAGGTACATTTGCGCGGGGAGGAATCTGTGCAACAGCAGCAGACCTTTCATATAACACGGGTCTTGCTCGTCTATATTCCGAACCGCCTCATTCGCCAGTCCTAGTGTTCTCACCCCCATGTGAAACATAGGCAACAGCCCTGCTTTCCTCACACACATACCAATGTAAACGTCGTCAATGGGATGAACGACAATAGATTGGGACATGTTGTAAATGACCATAGCCGTGTGGCCTGAGAGCAAGTATCCTCCACCGCCGCAGTACGGTATGTATGTGTTGGACTCTTGGATCTGTTCAGGGATGTAGTATTTGCTCTTTTTATATCGAACAGGTCCAGTATCTTTGAAGACAAACCCAGTGTAAAGATGGCCGCTTCCATCATTTCCGGGGAGGTCTTGGAGGTACTCGACCATGCCGTCTGTGTTGGCGAAAACATCATCGTCGCCGTTGAACAGGAAGCGAGCGTTGGGGCAGTTTCGCTCCATCCACTCCAAGAACAAACTCTGCTTCAGGGTGAGGTTGAAGAACGATTCCTCAAAGTTCCACTGGAGAATGTCGCTATTTTCGTTCTGCTCTGCTCTTAGAAGCTTGTTTAGCCTCATTTTCTCTATGCCGCGGTCTGATGTCCCAGAAACGAAAATCCTTCTGATCCACAGGCCTTTGTGTTGTCGTTCTCCGGCCCATGTTTTGCGCAGCACCTCTCTCCGCTCGTAGTTCCCGGGTGAACTTTTGATGACCAAGAGGAGAAAAACTTCGGACGATTTCTCTGGTCCACCACATTTGTCGGGAATGTCCAGGAGCATGGGGAAGTGGCGGCAGTGGCGGTAGTAGAGAAAGTTTTGAATGTGATCAGGGAGAGAGCTGAAGCCTGAGATGTTGGCCGCAGACGTGTTTTGTTCACACTTTGGCCAGTTTCTGATGACTCTTTTATATATTGCCGCCTCTTCAGTGAAGTGTTCATAGTAATGATTTGAAAACATCTCAGATTTATGGAGATTAAGATTATTAATCCGGACACAAACCAAAATGAAGAGTAGCAACGCTCCAATGGGGATATATTTCCATAGTCCCTTCATCTTTGACACTGAAAAAGATGCAAAAAGAAACTTTAAAATGTGAGATAATCCATCCCACAATATCCCCCTCGCTAAATTGAATAATATTTGGTCTGATTTTAGTAACATCTCCATGGCGACGCTGCCAGGACACAGGAGGAGGGACTTCAAACTGTTTGACATTGTTTGGCTGTTAAAGGCCACTAACGAGACTATTCAGTGCCAAAAAACAGATAAGACAATCACTTTGTAATATTCAAAAAGAAGGATTACTCACTTGAAAAGTGATGAGAGCCAGACAAGATCCGTGGTCTCTCGTGGCCTCTTGTAGTTTCTCCTGGTTTTCCGCCCTCTTTATGTCTCTACACATAGAAAAACCTGCAACGTATGAATGTAATTCAGATGGTGGCTACGCTGTGGTTGCAAATGCCAATAGAGTAAATAACAAGGCCTTTCGAGAGACTCTAGTCCTGGAGCTGTGTTGTGGAAAAATACAATCTGGCCCTTTGCCTTTTTCAATTTTCGATTAAATTCTATTTCAATTCAATTTATTTTTAAACACCCAAAGTCACAGCCTGACAAAACCCCTCCTTGCCTGGAAATTTACATGTCCGGACATTCTGGGATGACCAGGATGCCCCAGGGCCAGGCCCCCGTTTGGTTTCACACTAGACACAAAGACAGCAAGACATGTGAATTGAATTAATGCAAATGTTATCCACTGTCTCCTTCCTGAAACCCCTGTTTTCCGTGCTCTTTCGCATGTCCATGGCCTTGAAATCTGCAGCTGTCCAGGAAGGTGTCTGTCCTTATCAGAGAATGTCTCAAAAGGAGCAGTGAGTGTCTCAAATGGAACAATAGACTATGTGTTGTGCGTATAAGGTGTGACACAAGTGTAACACAATCTAAAATGAATATAGTTGGTTATACTTTTAATACAGTTTTGTAAAATGAATATAGTTGGTTATACTTTTAATACAGTTTTGTAAAATGAATATAGTTGGTTATACTTTTAATACAGTTTTGTAAAATGAATATAGTTGGTTATACTTTTAATACAGTTTTGTAAAATGAATATAGTTGGTTATACTTTTAATACAGTTTTGTAAAATGAATATAGTTGGTTATACTTTTAATACAGTTTTGTAAAATGAATATAGTTGGTTATACTTTTAATACAGTTTTGTAAAATGAATATAGTTGGTTATACAATATAGTAATGGTTAACATATTTAGATTCCCCTTCAACCCTCATTTTAACAAAAAACTTAGGCAAGGAAAAAGAAAAACCTTTTTTGTAGATGTTCCAAGATCTATAACTTTTGTTCAGTCAAACTTAGAGTAGTTCTGACTGTTGAGGGTAAAAATAGAGAATGTTACCTTTACACAGAGACAGGGTTTTTGTACATAATCCATATACTTAAAAAACAAGTATGGTTTTAATTTGGAGGTGTCTTTAGAGACAGTGCACAAAAATCCGCCCAAGCATAAGAGGTAAATTAATCATGCGATGGCACTGTCTGAAGGCCAGTATGGCACTACTTTGTATGCTATAATTAAAAATTTGGAGCTAATTTAGCTGTGCACTGAGCATTAGTGATCCCATGTGTGGGCTTGTGAGTGCACTTTAGGAACCATTTTCACATTATGCTACAAAGAACTCTTATTGCTCCTTTTAGACTTTGACTGGAAATATTCAATCTTCAATCCACATTTTATATTTTACATTTTCAATTTGGGCCTGTGCATAATGTCTTGAACCCATTTGTTTATTCCCTAAAAGAAAAACCTTGGCCACACTTTTTCGCTGTCTTTATAAACGAGGCGTCTAACAGTGATCTACAGAAAGTGAAGGCAGGAAGAGTGATAGTGACATCTTGCATTCGTAGCACTGCTCTCCAAACTGACACACCTTCTAATTCTGCATAAAGAAGTAGAGTGGTACGTCCTATAAATTACTTGACCAAACCGTAAAGATGTATAAATGTACTGTTCTGCTTAGTGCTATTGCAATAAATTAATCTCAGTCCACAGAGAGCACTCAAGACGATGCAAAAAGAAACTTAAAAATTTGAGATAATCTGTCCCATAATATTACAGTAAAACCAAATTGTGACAGCCTCACATATTCTCTCAGTTTTTAGTAACGTCTTTATAGGTGACGCTGCCAGGAGACAGGAGGACAGACGTCAAACCGTGAATGTTTGGCTGTTAAAGGCCACTAACTAGACTATTCAGTACCAAACAACAGATAAGACAGTCACTTTGTAATATTCAAAAAGAAGGATTACTCACTTGAAAAGTGATGAGATCCAGACAAGATCCGTGGTCTCTCGTGGCCTCTTGTAGTTTCTCCTGGTCTTCTGCTCTCTTTATGTCTCTACACATAGAAAAACCTGTGACAAATGAATGTGATTCAGTTCAACCACACTACGCTGTGGTTAAACGCTTTGAGAGCAAATAAAGAGCGACGTAGAAGAGAATTTAAAAAGGAGTGGACAATCCGGCAGAAGCATGGAGGCGGAGGATGTGTTTCACTGCTCTGCCAGTTTGCCCCATGCAATGAGTAAAAGAGGAAGTGAGAGCATCACATGCACAATCTGAGGATGTCACGTAGTACTACACCTCAAACTACAAACTAACACATGTGTGTGGACAATAAAGGGTTATTTTAGGATTATCTTAAGGCTTAACCGTAGAACTTAAAGCAGTGTTAGTTAATCGTTTACAGTATGTAGCTCCTTTTAGACTTTGACTGGAAATATTCAATCTTCAATCCACATTTTATATATTACATTTTCAATTTGGACCTGTACATAATGTCTTGAACCCATTTGTTTATTTCCTGAAAACAAAACCTTGGCCACACTTTTTCGCTGTCTTTATGAAGGAGAACCCAGACATTGATTAACAGAAACTGAAGGCAGGAAGAGTGATAGTGATCTAGTGTTAGTAGCACTGCTCTCCAAACTGACACACCTTCTAATTCTTCATAAAGATGTAAAGTAGTGCGTCCTATACATTTTTAGAGACAAAATATTTGAGATTTATAAATGCACTGCATACATGCTTAGTGCTATTGCGTTTGCAATAAATTCATCATCATCCACAGAGAGCATAAGAAAATATGTGTGTATTATTAATGGTGCGTTAACTTCTGATTGACCCCACTTGTCATTAAACTTATCCATCTTGCAACAGATCTGACATGTAACTTGGCCTGGTTAGGTGGGGTCTTGCTGGAGATGGAACAGCTAAGCAGACGGTGGACCTCTAGATGGCAGTCTGGAGTCATAAGCCAAACCTGACTTACTTGTCACTGCCGCTTTCCGAATGATAAGAAATTAGGACCGTTGCCATATCGATCAACAATTTAAAACAAGATCTAACATGAATGGGAATGAATGGGAAGAACTCTTCGAAATTAATATTTTTTTCTGCTTGTATCCATTGTACAAAAGACTCTGTAGAACCTGTTTGGTCTTGTTTGTTTGCTGTAATTTCAGATCAATTGACGTTTCCATTGTTACGGCAGTTTCCTGTAAACAATGATCAAGTAAAGAGTAACCAGGCAATAACTTGAAGCAGAAACAGAGTCTCTCGGTCTCTCTCAAAAGGTGGAAGTTTATTCACGTGCACAGTGGATAAACACCCTCACTTTCCCTAAGACAAGTTCGTTCTGTCCCTACCTAACTTTACAAGTTACAAAGTACACCTTTTATAGGTGGTAACAAACATAACATAATCACAACCCAAATCAGCTCAAAAAGAGATAGACCAGACTATCACGTCCGTGACGGTTCCAGCCAACTCTTCAGAGGTTTAATCAAAGACCATTTCCACACTGAATCCGGTCCTGACGCATTAATTGATGATTAAGAGGCGCCGGACAGTAGATATTCAGTATAATCAGGACCTCATATTCTTATCCCATCTGCACACAGGAGAACAACAAAGATATTAATTCCGTGACATGTCATGGCCTAAAACAACATTAGAATGACATGACATGACCCATTTTCTGCCATTACAATACCACTCTTTTGATTATCTTAAACCCCTGTTTAATATCATATCATCAATCAATTACCAATCAGAGAAAATATTAATTAATAATTAATAACACAACAAAAAATGAATAATAACAATAATTAGATAAATTATCAACAAAAAAATATTAATAAAAAATGACCAATTTAATGATTAAAAACACTAATTAATAAAATTGAACCCTTGAAATTAGAAATAAAATAATAATCAAAATAATAATAATAATAATAATAAAAAATAGATAAAATTATTTATATTAATAAAGTTAACCCCAGCTCCCCCGTCCCGAGACCCCCTCCACCGGCCAGGAAAAAACTACCAAACCTCTTTGGGATAAAAGTAGAAAACCTGAGTAGGAGAAAACTACAAAACCACTTTGGGATAAAAGTAGAAACCTGGAGGAATTCCCCTGTGAATGGGGCTCAGGACGGACAGGCTGATGCTGACTTCTGGAAGGAAAAAAAAATGCTCGATTAATTTCATCAAAATAAAGATTTCAGTCCATCTCTTGTCTTAATTTAAGTCATTACAATTTCCCTTTGAATCAGTGATTTTAAAAACAGTTTAAAAGAAATTAATAAAACTGTTAAAGTTTTATTTGCCTCCGCTCTTGTTTATGCCGTTACTGGCTTAAGGTCTCATTCCCTTGATGATTGAATCATCATCTGAATCACTAATGTAGCCTGTGTTTTGCTTAGACGCGTCTCTATCTGGCCCTGGAACCTGAACAGACACATATTGAGCAGAAACTATTTTACCAATCACTTTGAACAAACATGGGAGAACACAAGAAAACAGAATCAAGATTACCCCTACAATAATGCCAAAATTTATGAGTACGTCACGCCAGGAAGTAAGAGCCCATCCTAACACAGAAAAAGGGTGAGTGGCAGTGACAGTTTCAGATTCCATGAGATTACGGAGTCTGGTCAAATTTGCGAGTCCCTGTTGGATCGCACCCCCATCCTCATCATTAGCAGGAATGTAGGTACAGCAGCTCCCTTTTAGTAAAGTGCACACCCCCCCACTGGAGGCTGTTATCTGATCCAGCACAATACGATTTTGAAGTGCTACTGCGCGAAGTGCATGCATCTCCTCTCTCTCTGCCTCAAAAGTAGCTAATGTTGTGTTTATAAAAGCAGTAAATCTATAGCTAAGAGTCTCCATACGCAACATCAATTTACCCACTCCCACACTTGGGAACAATGCAAATAGGACCTTTTCCCCCGTAGTCCAAATTTTATGGTCATCTGGCACGTCAGACCCCCAAACAGCGTCATGAGATGCCAGATCCCTTTGTGTCCTGGGTGTGTGATGTGGTATGCTGGATATTATGTATGAATGATCTGAAGGGACCACAGCGGCGCATCGGCCAACCCATCCCGCCGGAAGACATTCATACATGTAATATCCACAAAGAAACATGTACCCCTCTTTTGGAACGGTCCCTAAAATGTCTGGAACAGTGTAGTAAGGTGCACATGTGGTTTTGGGGCCCGCCTGAGAATTATTCAGGTGGGTGCTCAAGTGGGTGTTGTTCACCAGATAAGTGCACGGGACATACACTGTGGAACAATATAAATCAGGGATTTGCCCTACATGGAGTGGTTTAAGTTCAGATCCTGGACCGATAGATAAGGTGGATGCAATAGTCTGTGCAAAGCATGTAAATTTAGAGCCAGGTCGAATGTGGACTGGTCCAAAAAGCGGCCCTAGTTTTACATTTTTAGGAGCTCTGATGTGAATCTGAGGTCGGAACTTAATCTTGCGTGGGAGAAGAGGAATCACCGCTCTCCACGCAGACCAAACTATCCTACTCAGAAGTTTAACATTATCTCTAGAAATTAGAGTGCCAGGTAACATGTTGGATAAATTAGGCACAGGGAGAGGGAGCACGTGTGGCGAGTTGGTTGCCATGGGCATGTGTGTACATACATAACAATCTCTCCGCTTGTGACTGTCGGCTACATATTTAGCATATCGATACCAATAGTTCAGTGTATAGACGGTGGAATGGTTATAAGTGTCTGTGAGAGACTCGATCTTGGATGTGTCGTCATAGTGCAGTGTACGAGTGTTACGGTCTCCTCTGTTTTCTCTGTGGGGCCACATCCAGCTAGGCAGAGTGATAAACCATATTATTCCCAACGCCAGAACTATTGACAGACCCAGTGCATAAATCATTATTCTATAGTTCAGCAACCTGATGTTGAGCTCGACCTTTCTGTCGGTCAGATACCATTTCCACACTGAATCCGGTCCTGACGCATTAATTGATGATTAAGAGGCGCCGGACAGTAGATATTCAGTATAATCAGGACCTCATATTCTTATCCCATCTGCACACAGGAGAACAACAAAGATATTAATTCCGTGACATGTCATGGCCTAAAACAACATTAGAATGACATGACATGACCCATTTTCTGCCATTACACCATGCATTTGTAGCTTGTTGTTGCCAGCCACCATTAAAAGCAACAACAACAATAATAACAACAACAACAACAAGCTACAAATGGGGTCTGGAAAAAATTAAGTAAAGTAAATAAAGTCTAACGAATAAAGTAGATGGTGGTAAATGTACCTATGTAGTTGGGTCCCAACTTTATTTGTAGCTTGTGGATTGTCCAGTGGAGGGCGGTCCAGCCATTACATGATAGGGTGTTTAATGATGTGTGTTTACCTGTGAGGTTCAATAAAGCTCCTGAACCCGTCCTTGTGTCTCGTCATTGTTTCCACCTGTCCATCCAGGCTTTAAGTAGTGCTCTGGCCGGCACTCCAGAGCAGTGACAGCTACACACCTGAACCAGCACCTTACAGTCCACACTGTCCGGAGTTATCTCTCAAACAGCTATGTTAAAATATTGATCATATTTTGGTTATTTGGTTTTGTCCGTGGGTATTAATGCAATCAGGGCAGATGTGCCAGCTGTGGGCCTATGTTTTTGTTTTTTTTTACCAGTAATGAAGGAGAGACAGTAATGCGTTTTGTTGTATCTCTTTTAAGAGATCACGACTTAATGCGTAAACTCAATGGGCTGATAAGTGAGATGTTTTGTTGTCTGCTGGGTTATATTTGTTTGATGTCCAATGTTTTCAGATGCTTCCCATAGAAGAATGCCTATTACTACTATACATGTTATTAAATAATTACTCCATAAACCAACCTCATTAAACCGATCTCATTCTCCTGGACTGGGGAATACCCAATGTAAGCGTGTGTGTGTGTGTGTGTGTGTGTGTGTGTGTGTGGGTGGTGTGTGTGTGTGTGTGTGTGTGTGTGTGTGGGTGGTGTGTGTGTGTGTGTGTGTGTGTGTGGGTGGTGTGTGTGTGTGTGTGTGTGTGTGTGTGGGTGTGTGGGTGGTGTGTGTGTGTGTGTGTGTGTAGGTGTGTGTGTGTGTGTGTGTGTGTGTGTGTGTGTGTAGGTGTGTGTGTGTCTGTGTGTGTGTGTGTGTGTGTGTGTTCAATCCGGACCCAGGAGTTGTAACAGTTATAAGCAGACCACAGCTAGGTGTCTCAGAGAACTCATTGAGTTTTTTTGTAGGCCCCAACAAACGCAGAAATAATTAGCAGAAGCACAGAAAAACAATAAAATGTAAAAAGGTTATTTAGAAGAAATGTTCTTTAGAGAGTCTCTCGTGGCAGGGGTAATCTGAGATTATGATACCACCATTCTCCTTTTACCACCAGTTTCACCGTGTGGGAGGTCCTGGCTTTGACAGAGAATGGACCAGACCAGAGAGGTTCAGTCCAAGATCTCCAGAGCACTTTCAGGAGAACCTTGCCGGGCAGAGGTTCAGCCGGAGCAGGGACCGCCTCCTTGTGGATCTGGGTGGAAAGACTAGATGCCAAGGCATGTTACTGATCCCAACAGAGTTTGTAGAAAACAGGAGAGGTGTTAACATTATGATCTTTTTCTGGAGAGATAGCATGGTTCTTCCAGTCAATAGTTCAAATGGGGTGCGTCCCGTTGCCCTGCAGTCAGTCTCTCTTACTGCAAGCAGAGCAAGGGGTAATGAATCAAGCCAATTCATGCCGGTGATAGCTATAATTTTGCCAAACGTAATTTTAGAGTGCCATTTAAGCGTTCAAAATATCCTTTGGGACTGGGGATGATAACAGTGCCAAAAGAGTATCGAAGGCCAAGCATGGCTTCAACATTTTGCAGATAAACATTCTTAAAAGGGAACCATTGTCAACAACATTTTCACACAAAAACAAAAACATAATAATTAATATTTACTGCAAATCAGTGACTTCTGCAGTTGCCTTTCAGAGACCAGTTCAGAAATGTGCCACTCTCATGTCATTTAACAACAAAGTCTGTTCCTTTTCTTAATTTTTATGTCCAGCATCCTTGAAAAGGATTGCTCGCAAATATATTATAGTATAGTAGTTATAGAAAAGGACAGGGAAATGGCCCCAGAGGCTGACCTTTTGGCCCTTTTGGGGCCAGGCTGGTGCCAAAACTTAGCCCAGAAAGGAGAGAATTCATACAGGATAGACTCTGGGGCAATTTTTCTGGTCCTCTTGGCCATTTTGAGGCCAGACTGGTGCCAAAACTTAGCCCAGAAAGGAGGGTTTTCATACAGGCTAGACTCTGGGGGCTCTGGCCTGGTCCTTTTAGCCCTCTTGGGGCCATGCTATTGCCCAGTCTTAGCCCAGAAAGGAGAGCTTTGAAACAGGCTAGTCCTTTTGGGGCCAGGCTGGTGACAGGTCTTATCCCAAAAGGGGTTTTGATACAGGTAAGACTCCCTGATTTCCCTGGTCCCTTTGGCCCTTTTAGGTGCAAGCTGGTACAAGACTGTGAGAGCCAAGTTTAGTTTATGTATAAGTTTGTATGGAAATATACACAGTGTTGATATTTTGTTATAAATGTGTAATTTTATGTTTCACGGATAAATAATTTGGTTGTTTAAATAAGCTAAATTCATTTGATTACATTTGTTTTATTTGTAAAATTTATGTGTAGTCTTTTGCCTACTCTGACGTAAATGTGTTACTGTCACTTTAAGAGAGACAGCTCCAAGGAACACGCAAGGAAGGAGCGCAGGAGACACAGCGCAAAATACAGAGCCAAATGGTTTTCTTACCTTCCCCTGGGGAACCACTGGTATAAGAGGTTTTTCAAAAATATATATTATGAGAGTTTTATAAGAGCTTTTCTATTAAGAGTGTTTTTTTTTTTAAGTTAATTATAAATTATCTGTTCTTTATTATTTACTTCCGTACCTACTTCGTGTTGCAACACTGAAATTTCAGGACAAATAAAGGCTTATCTTATTTTAAATTATTTCCCGCTACAGGCGATGTAGCGGGGAAAAACTTTTCCATGTCAGGTTTCAGAGTGCCATTTTTTTTTTTTTTTGACAGATAACACAGGGATAATGGGCCCATGTGCGATGGGTCATTTGGGGGTGGTGCCAGGAGTGGGGTTAACATGTGACGAATCAAATTGAATCACAAGCACAATATAAAAGAACGGCCCAAACTTATTTTCGACACTTGATGAATAGAGATGTGTGTAAACAAACTCGAAAACAACTTTTTATTGTCAATTTTGTGAAGGTCTATATTGAGTTTATTGCCCAGGAAAACTTTATTGCCAGTTTTTTTTTTAATAAAATTTTTATCTGAAAAGTGAAAAAAATCAAACATAACAGTACAGGCCATAACAATATCGTCAAAGTTTTAGTTTTCAAGTTTCATAAGTTGAAACATAAAAGGGTGAGGTTTTACTCACATCTACCAACAACGTTTTGTAACATCTCTCAAATCTGACACACAATTCATCATTAAAAACATATACTTATATCTAAAAATTAAACAAATACACGTTATCAGAGCCCAAGTATAGCACCATATAAAACAATTTAACCTGATGGCACTTGATTTATATGTTCATTAACCTGAGAAAGTCCTAATGAGTCGGAAAGTGCATTACATCCCAATACAATAACAAAAAACCCATCACTCAAATGTACAGTATAATTATCATATTGCACATCCACTCACTATCACTTAAATATCCTGAAACAAGTTAGTACAAATATTATAGCAGCCACCTCTAAGTATTTTCGTCTATTATATAGGTGAACCGTTATTTTCTCTTTTTACTGTATTCCCTGCCTCAGTGGATGGTTTCACCACATAGTGAAACAGCCGAACAGTGATGTGGAAGATTGTTAAAGACAGGCACAGACGGCTGGAGTGGGTTGTTTCTTATCCAGGGGCACGACACAGACTTTGATGTGATTCAAAAAGGAAATCTATAGCACCCGCTACACGTTTTCTACCCATTGTCCCTTTGAGTTCAAGTGCTTCCATTCTCCTATTAAATATTATTTATACTGAAGGAAGAAGCGCAGCGCAGATCCGGATTATGTATTTGGTGCCACATGAGAAACATTTGCATGGGGAGAAAGCGGTGTACGAGCAGAACCTCTCTGTAAAAACAAGGGTCATAGCCATCCTTGGAGGGAATGTGCAGCCCTAGAGGTTTCACCAGCGAGTGCGACTCGGGACGTAAGCCGGCTCTGGCCAGACACATCCCCATGTAAACATCATCGATAGGAAGGATTTGGATGGACTTTGACATGTTATAAATGACTGTAGCAGTGAAGCCGGAGAGTAAGAAGCCTCCACCACTGCAGTATGGAGGATACGAGTTTGATTCCTGCACCTGAACCGGCACGGAGTACTTGGTCCCTGGTGATCGAATGGGACTTGTATTCTCCATCAGATGCCCTATAAACAGATGCTTGCCACCATCATTATCTTTAAGACCGTGGAGATACTCAACCATGTTATCTGTGTTGGCAAAAACATCATCGTCGCCGTTGAACAGGAAGCGAGCGTTAGGGCAGTTTCGCTCCATCCACTCCATGAACAAAATCTGCTTCAGGGTGAGGTTGAAGAACGAATCTTCAAAGTCCCACTGTAGAATGTCGCTGTACAATTTGTGCTCATGCTGAAGAAGCTTGTTTAGCCTCATTTTCTCTATGCCGCGGTCTGATGTCCCAGAAACGAAAATCCTTCTGATCCACAGGCCTTTGTGTTGTCGTTCTCCGGCCCATGTTTTGCGCAGCACATCTCTCCGCTCGTAGTTTCCGGGTGAACTTTTGATGACCAAGAAGAGAAACACTTTGGACGATTTCTCTGGTCCACCACATTTGTCGGGAATGTCCAGAAGCATGGGGAAGTGGCGGCAGTGGCGGTAGTAGAGAAGGTTTTGAATGTGATTAGGGAGAGAGCTGAAGCCTGAGATGTTGGCCGCAGACGTGTTTCGTTCACACTTTGGCCATGAGTATACGTAAGAGTCGACTTTCGGAGCTGTTGGAGAAGGCTTTTCCTCTACGTCAAGTGTCTTGACATTTTTCTCAGGATAATGTAGGTCTTTGTACAGAAGCATTAAAACACCCAAAGCTACAAGTAAGAGAAACAATGTCTTTTTGAAGCGTCTCATTTTCGCCACGAGGAACTGTGGAGACAAAAAGAAATAACAGAATGTAAAAATTAGATAAATTAAATTGCTATTTTACAAAAGTCTAGTCTGCTACACTTAGTACTACTAAATGTGTTGCTAAATAGCCTGCTTAATAACGCTAAGTTGTCACACCTATACATATATATAAAATATTCACTAGTAACAT
The DNA here is from genome assembly GCF_026437365.1 of Eucyclogobius newberryi. Taxonomy (NCBI): domain Eukaryota; kingdom Metazoa; phylum Chordata; class Actinopteri; order Gobiiformes; family Gobiidae; genus Eucyclogobius; species Eucyclogobius newberryi. Next base: position 26,633,003 of record NW_027316532.1, on the reverse strand, counting down.
GGTGTTTGGTTTGGGCACTTTTCCTCCCTATTGCTGATAATAATATTTTGTCTGTTCAGTTTTTGTCTAATCTGTTTAGTTTTTTTTAGATTGGCTCCCGGTCGCGGGTGCGCGCCCGGCAGCCTTTAAAATGGAGACCGGATGGGCTCAGCGCTCTCTCTCAGCTCGGCTCCGCCCATCCCGCTACGGTCCCGCTCCGCTGACACACTCGGCTCGCCTGCTCCCAGCTGGCTCTCACTAGCAGTAGCACTAGCCTGTTTTGTTTGGCCTGGTGGGACCGGTAGTCCCATTTTCGCTTTTGTTTGGGGCTAGATAGGGGGATTTGTGTGTCTTATTTTTGTGCTTTAGTTAGAGGTGTCGGCACCGGCTTCGACGGCCCTATCAGGGGCTGGCCCGTGTCGCTCCTATTTTATTTCTGTTTGGCTGGCCCACCAGGTCCACCTTTCTTTTTATAACTTTGGGATGATTTTTAGGGCACGGGGGTTCGAAATTTGGCATTTATTTTGGTAAACCTAATAAACTTGTTTAAAATTGTCTTTGTCTCCGTGTCCGTTAAAATATGTTTAACCCTCTCTTCGGGGTCATAACACATGGGTCAAGTTCCAAAGCAATGAAAAATGCAGTTTGGAGACTGTCACAATAATTACACATAATTCCTTTTCTTTGCAAAAGTAACTATTCATTTATCACAGCTCATGTTTTTTAACAATATAGTCAAGGGTTTATCCTGCTTTATTGTGTCAGTGAGATAAGAGAGTTTAATTCATTTCAGAACATTTTCTGTACTTAAAACTAGGCCATTGTACTTTTGGCAGCAGATAAGAGAAAAATGGAAGTGGATGACACCGAATGAACCACCTAAAACCAACAGATGGGCTACAGTTTTGTTTTGCTGTTTCCTCTTCGCATCACATTTTTGGCGACCAGAGTCTTATTTCCTCGAGGCGTGTACAGCAGTGTAGTTCTTCCACATGTCAATCATTCCCTACATGCTAGTGCACACTTGCAGCCTCGTTCTGGCTCGTTCCTAGGATATCAGCATGTTCCCTTGGCTGCGCATGCATGGTTGATATGCTGGTGTGTGTTTAGCAAAGCTAGCAGCGACTTCCTTCAGTGTAGCTCCACGCTTCGGACCACAAAGTACAAAAATGGCTGAGGGACGACAGAGAAAGACTGAGTTCGAGCTGGCTCAGAAGAGAAAACTGCGGAGACTAGAGATGCGATGCGATCCAGTCGCGCTAATAAACAAACGCAAGTGTATCAGCGGAAGGTTTGATGGCAGGCAGCCTCTTGGAAAAAACAGAAGGGTGAAAAAAAAAGACTAAGTCACTGATTTCTCAAATCGCGGAAAATCCTCTTTTCAACTTTTTAATTTAGAAAAATACAACCAAAACACAGTTTTGACGGGCCTAAAACTTAGATGCGGACAACATTCTGAAAATGTTTCACAGATTTTCCACCTGACACCTACAGAATTATTTATTTAAGGCCCTCTCTCAACTTACACTAGTTTCAACACCTGCAACCAGAAAGTAAAGTAAGTAATTTCAGACAAGCATTGTAGATGTGGCAGGATAGCCTGCAGGCGGGCCCCTGCCACTGCTTAGACGCCCCTGATAGGTGAATCGATCAAGCGTACATCCATAAATTGCTGTCTGGTGACGTCAGTCGGCCTCTGACCTCACACACTTCCTGGTTGCTGGGTGCGCCACCTCGCTCCTCAGTCCAGGTATTTTGAGTTGTATGTGAATAAGAAAATATTGTATGTCTAACAAGTGTCATTATTCAGTGTGCCGCGGTGCTGCCATGGGCCTGTGTGGTGTGCGACCTCCGGGATGTGCGGCGTGCGGTTGGTCGGGCGGCTATGCGGCGTAAAGCCTCACGCGCTAGCTGCGCCGTGTTGCAGCCATCCTGTTCCAGGTGCCCGGAGAGGACCCTGTCTTGCCTTTTTGTTGGGAACGCTTTAACTGAAGGCTTTTTGTGAATGCTCGTATGATAACCTGTCTCCTATGAAGACAACGGACTGTGAACATCGACGATTTGTATTAATAAATGTATCAATTACTTAAACCATGCCTCTGTTGTTCCAACGACGAACTTGCGTGCCTTCGATTAGATTGGTCCTGAGCCAGAATCTCAGGTGGCGTTGTTGGAAATGTAAGTACAAACTGTGAACATGGAGTAAAATAGTGGACGCATTGGTCCACTCTGCCACGTAGAGGTGAGATGAATTATCTTATCCATGGGTTTCACAAATCAAAAATTAAAATGTCTCTTCTAAGTTGAAGTTGAAACCCATGAAGAGGTCGTGATCACAATATTTTAATCATAAAAAAAAAAAATAAGATCTCAGGGGCACGAGCCCTTATGACACAATTAATTTATCCACAAGGGAAAGTACGTGGAGCAGTAAAGGACAGTGTTTTTTTTACCTAGAAAATGTTTTTTCCTCCAGCCTCTGATCTCTAAATTACATATCTAAGTGATCATGCTCCTATTTATATCACTGTAGATCTGGAACAGAAACAAATAACACACTTTGGAGATGTAATGCTACAAAGGCAGTTTGGAGGGGCAGGGTAATTGAGTAGCCTGGGCCAAAAAGAAACAAAGGTGGGAACATTTTAATGATTTACAGAATAAACTAAAGCTGCTGGAAGCTAAACTTGCCCGAAAACAAAGATCCTCAAAAGCTACAGGTAATTAAAAAGACAAAGGGCGAGATTAAGACCTAACTTCACAGGAAATAATAACTTTAAGAAAGCTCTTCACCACACTGTTATCAATAAATTAAGTGGTTCAAAGTTCTCAAAATGATTAGCTTGGAAACGGAAACAAAAAATGCAAAATACAAGATATGCTAATGTTGAGATGATTACACTATTATTACAAAAACATATCATTTTAATCAGTGTTTTTCACTTTCATGTTGTTTAGTTAATTTGTAATGTAATTTTAACCAAACAAGTCCAAATAAAATCATCGTTTTTCACCAAAATATCAGGGACCAAAGAAGAAATACCATATTTTTTGGACGCTCTGAATGTACCCGCCATGACCGAAGAGCAAAACAAAAAGCTAGGTATCGAAATAACAACTACCGAAATTAAAAGCACAATCAAAAGACAAAAAACAAATAACTCTCTACGCTCTAAAAGACACACTTACTTCCTGGCTTTTATCAACTTTTAACTGGACCCTTAAAAAAGCTCAGATCCCTCTGTTGGAAGGAGCCTTAATCCTTAATATCTAAAGAGGGGAAGGATCAACTTTACTGTGCCTCACCAGCAATTAAAATTCTGAATGTGGACTAGCATGGATACTCCTCAATTATGTCCAAAAGAATGGAACAAATACTCCCAAATTTAATTTACAATGAACAGTGTGGTGTAAAAATGTAATGTCTTTGCCTGATGCCATAGAACTTAGGTCAACATATGTGTAACATCCGGGTCACACTTATTATGACTCTGTATGCAGACATCCCTGGGTAAACAGACAGCTGCGGATCCAAGGATGTCTCGCATGCGGTAGAACATTGAGTGTGTTTTTCTGGAAAATATGTTTAGACTGGTTTTGTGCATACGTGGCACCTGTTGTGCCTTAATAAGCTGAACTCAATGTTTGCTCTGGTCAGATCAGGGAGGGACAGAAAGGCAAATGTCAGGGAGAGCTTTTTGGCTGTGCACGGCTAAAATAAAGAACCACTTTTGAACAAGACAACTTGGTTATATTTTGCCTCATTTTCTCTGTCATTTGTTATAGAATAGTTTCCGCAACAATTTGGTGTCAGAAGTGGGATCCTTCGTCCGATGACTCGTCTTTGCGGGCCGTGACCGGTGTTTGGCCACCTGAAACGATAACAAGATTTCAGCCTCATTCCTCATCATTTGGGAGAGAGGACCGTCTCATTGGCCTGAGAAGACAGCGTCGGCGCTAGGATCCGAGCAAAGAGAAAAGTTGTGGTGAGTTGTCTTGTTTCAAATGTGTAGACTAGGTTTTTTTTATGTATGTTAACTGTTAATTGACAGACAGACTATTCTGACTAGTCCGGTACCCATTTTTTATTGACATTTTAAACACTAAAGGACGTGTCTGGGACTTTTTGAGGTAGTACCCTGCACTTTAAATTTTAGTCTAAAAATAGCACTTTTAAATTTATTCAAATTAAAAGGTCTTTCTTTAGAGACATTCTTTACAATTCTAAAACTACTATTTAGACACAATTGCATTTGAACATTTAACTAATTTTGCTGGACACAATAGCCCATTGTGCTGGTGTCCAAACGCAGCCGCATGGCAGGTGCCTGGGGACAGGGTCAGAACACACGCTGGTTAGGTTGTCGGTCGGCATTAAGCCTTCTGTAAAGTCCAGGAAGTCCTGGCGCACCTGGACCCACTGACCAATAGCCTGGTTTTAACACTAAAGCTTTGGTCGAGTTTTGTCTGAGACAATTAGTTTAGTGAAAGCTAAATCTAGGGAGGGTGTGACGAGACGAGGTCCGTCGGTAAAGATACAAAGCGCTGCAGTTTGCAGAGAGGTCTGATATGGAAATCAATCTAAAAGTGAAGTGTCCATCCCGGAGACACCTGTCATGCTGGCAATGTCAAATAAATATGGGAAGGAGTGTCTGGAATGCCTGCCAACGTGGGCGAATAAGTTTGGATTTCCAGCTGGAGGTTCACTGAGCACTAATCAAATTGCAAATCTAAAAGCAAAATGTGAAAAAACAAAAAAAGAGACATTAGAGGGAAATAAAACAGTGTCTACAGAGGTAGTGAGAGACATGGAGAAGCACGAGAAATGGATCAAACTGTGGGAAACTGAGGCCGTAACTTGGGAAAGGAAGAAATAATGCAAACAGATGACCGGTGTGAGTGTGAAAGAGAGGGAGAGGGAGAGAGAGAGCACTGCACAGAGCACTGCACAGAGCACACAGGCTGGTGCAGGCATAAAAACACATGTGCCCCCTGCATACACACGGACACCCGCACCACAACACACACAGACACTCTCACCTGAACATATGACTGTGTCAGTTCCTTCTATTTACCCAGATCTCACCTGCCTTTGGACGGATTCGGATTTGGACGCCTGTCCAGTCAGAACCACCATGCCCACACTCGAGGAGGAGGACATGCTGGAAGTCGTCACCCACACAACACCAGAGAGGGCACCACCCGTACTTCAACCAGCGACACGGGCCCTGCGAAGCAACGCACCGCCAGGACAGCTTCTAACGTGTCCGATGATTGAAGTGGCCGGACCCGATGGGCAATTTTATGTGTACCGGCCCTGGTCAAAGGAGGAGGTCATGGCTGTAGCGAAATAGCTGCCCAATCCAGTCACAGATGGAAAAACCTTTGCCAAAGATTTCACCGAGTTTTGCGCCGAATACCGTCCCTCCGGACTGGAAAGTCGTAAAATTCTGGGTTTTGCAATGACATTGAGTGACTTTGCGAAAATAAAGACAAGTATCCCGTAGAATCACCTGCATGCCGACAAACCCATATATGAGGACAATGTGGAATACACTGCTGCCATAACAACCCTGACCACTGCCATCGCCCGTGAGTTCCCGCTGGTGTATGACTTAACAGCAATTGACAGATGCGTACAAATGCCAGACGAGTCCCCGGATGAATACATACACAGGCTCACCCAGGTGTTTAACCAACAAAGTGGCATGAAGGACTTGAAAGACCAAGCAGGCGGTCCATATGAGGTATTGCTCTGTCAGGCAATAATCGGAGGACTGCACAAGAACATTGTCAAAGTAATCAAGGGCTCATACGTGGGCGGCATCAAACGGCCCAAACTCGACGTACGGTCTGACCATGCGCGTCATGCATGGGAGTTGATACAAGAAGAGAAGGTGAAAGATAAAAAGACAAAAGAAAAAGAAAAACATGATGCAACTCTAACGCTCTTCTCCAACACGGTTGCCGCTCCAAGACAACAACAGCAGCAAAACTATGTCCACAGACGTGGCCATGGAAGACGGGATGGACAGAGAGGTGCGTGCTACGTGTGTGGTAAATTTGGACATTTCTATCGAGACTGCCCACATCAGAACCTGCGACCACACATTCCTGGACCAAAGCATGGGGCCTACATTGGGCCATATCCAGGACAGCCAGAGCAACAGGTCTGGTCAGGGCCACAGCAACAGTCTTATCAAGGACAGCAGCAGCCATATCCAGCGCCACCACAGCACCTAAACCAACAGCGGCCTGGAGGGAATTATGGGTCGGACTGACTGGACGGGGCTGAAGGGGGGTCTCAGCGCGTGGCAGAAACAGCAGCCGGGACAACACACCCAGAGCAATTGTCTCTGCAGGAGGGTAACGAGCACGATACACTACTCACACACGCTATCTCTCATCTTGAGGCTCGAGCTGCTAAACCTAATGAAATTTATCTCACATCATCTCAATCAAGTTCTAAATTTCCAGAGTTCTCTTTAATTGTTAATGGTGAAAAAATCAATTTTCTTGTGGACTAAGGAGCTACACGTTCTGTAGTAAAAAAAATCTGCACTAAAAAAAAAAATAAGCCCAAGTTAAGTGGTCGCTACACATATTAATTAGCGGCGTCTGGTGAGACATTAAAGGAACACTACACCTCTCCTTTAACATGCTCTGACAGCAGTGGTCAAAAATTCAAACATGAATTTCTATATTCTCACTCGTGTCCTGTCAATCTTCTTGGACGAGATCTCATGTGTCATTTGGGTCTTTGTCTCATCTCCACTTCAGATGGATTAAAGGTGACGACTATCAAAGAATTAAATTATGATTCAAATTTCCTTATGGAGCTCACAGCTCCCAAATCTGATTTTCACTGGAAATTGACCCCTAATTCCTCAATTGAACTGATTTCTTTAGCTCAGAACAAAGTGAAGCAAACTGATGACACTGACTTTAGAGATGTAGGAGAGCTGCAACACATTCCTTGTTTGTCACAGACATAGAACTGAATGATGCTATGCAATGGTTTGAATGTGGGGAAGATGTACTAATGACTGACTGACTTCTTTTACTGGGATGATCATTTCTCTGGCGTCTTTGTGCCACTCCCAGACTATCTCGAAAATTTGAATTTGTCTAATACAAATATGTATCTAGCATTATCAAAACCTATTATGGCTAACTGGGGGGAAACTCAAGATTTTGTTAAAGATTTCTGTGGAGGACTGGGTTGAAATGCCTGATTCTGATGCGTTGTTTTAACATTCCACAAAGTCTTGGAGAAAGCGTTTGTCTCTAGCTTTGCAGACTGTTTGTTGTGTTTCCAAAGACATAGATAAGAGCAACGCTGCTGAAGGAGGTTTTTTTTTCAAACATTTACATGCAGTAGACCACAAAGCGAGCCTTTCTAAATTACAATTCGTTAAAGAGGAAGTCACCTTCCTGGGTCATGTGATATCTAAACATGGCAAAAGCATTTCCACAAAGCGTGTTGCAACAATACAAAATATTCCAAAACCAATAACTAAGAAACAATTGATGTCATTCCTGGGAATGTGTTCATATTGTCGACAATTCATCCCAAATTATTCTGTAATGGAGTCTCCTTTAAGTGCACTCATCCATGGTAAAGGCCTTAGGACTAATGACAAAATGACCTGGACCGAGGAAGCAGACATAGCTTTCTGTGAGTTGAAAATGGCCTTACAGAAGCCTCCAACTCTGACCCGACCCAACTAGACCTTTCACACAGACTGTCCACGAACGCAACGGCTGCATGACGTCTGTCCTTTTGACCATGGGGGCTCCCTACGACCTGTCGCTTATTTCTCTGCTAAACTGGACCCAGTTGCAGAAAATTTCTCATCTTTCTATCTCATTGTTATGTTTCCACTGACCGGACCTGAGGGAGGAGCCGCTCACTAACCCTGATTTGATTCTTTTTCTAGATGGTTCTGCATCTTGGGACGCAGACACAGGACGGAAACCGAGTAGGGTTTGCAGTGTGCACTCAGGTCCCCCTCCACCTGATGTGCCCCAGACACATCTGTAACCATAGTAACCATAGTAACCATAGGACTGTGACCATTTTTACTGTATGTTTTGTGTCTCATGTAGCATCCATCCCACATTCTCTCAATGCCATGCAGAGCTTTGCCACAACAGAGGAAATCTCTGTGTGGAAGAAGGCTGGGGCGTGGAAAAGGGGTGAAGTTTGGTTGGTCTGCTTATTTAAATATGTTTTCAGGCAGATGGTGCTGATTTCACATGGCCGTGACCTGCATCGAAGGGGGGAATGATAAATTGGTTCACAAAGATTTTAACATTTATGCCCAAAAGATTTGTCGATGCTTAGTCCCGGCATGTGGAGGCGTTTCCATGCAAACACGCCTCCAGCAACGCAGTGGTCAAAGCTCTGATCACAGAGCTGGGGCATGGCGTGCTGTAAAGAATTGTATAGCACTGTTGTTCTCTATTTCTGTGCAGGTGAAAACTGCTCTCCCAAAGGCAGCTGAAGCTGTCCTTCAAACCAGGGGAATGGATCCTGGTCCAAGTTCTTCTCATCACCGACACTGCAGTGGATTCACGCATCACACTGCAGAGCCATCTTCAGCTCACCTGTGGAGATCAACGACAACGCGGCTGTCTGCCCACCTGTGGGTCAGACACACGGGCCGACCACTGAGGACGTCGTGGGACCTTTGAATTGCAACGATCTCAAGTGCGAGAGAGCGGGGGGCAGAGCAGGTCGTAAGGCTCGACCCGCACAACCAGAGCGGTCTGATCGGGTGCTCCGAGCACGTGGCACTTTGCCAAACCACAGCGCAGTTTAAAGCTCCACTTTTCTTTGCAGCGTTTGGTAATCACATCTACACAGACACTGTCTACTTTCCCACTTTCCTCATGGCTCCTGAGCCACACCTGGAGCCCAAGAGCTCCAACAAGATCGACAGGAGCACCGGCAGGTCTTTGATCTGTAGAATCATGTTTCTTGTCCTGTTGTTGTTGTTGCTGTCTGCAGCTTTAACATGGTTGATACTTCATATTGCTCTGCTTAATTTGATATGTCCAAAAGAACAAAGTTTAGACCGTAACACTCGCACTCTGCAGAATCATGACTCACCTAAAGCTGAGACACACCTTACATACACTAGCAATCATTCCACTGTCTACACTCTAAATTTCTGGCATCGATATGTTAAATATATAGCCGAGAGCCACAAACGTAAAGATTGCTATGTGTGTACACACATGCCCATAGCAACCACGTCCCCACATGTGCTGCCTCTTCCTGTGCCTGACCTGGCCAACAGAGTACCTGCCACTCTGATGTCTCTAGATTATGCTAAACTAAACCTGGCTCTAAATTTACATGCTTCGCACAGAAAATTACATCCGTAGACCTAGTATCTGAACTTAAACCAACACGCGTGGGACAAATCCCTAATATATATTGTTCTACAGTATATGTCCCGTGCACTTATCTAGAGGACGGCACACACCTGAACACATCCCAGTCGACTCCTGGAACCACATGTGCACCATACTTCACTGTACCAGACATTTTAGGGACCATTCCAATAGAGGATTACATGTTTCTTTGTGGATATTACATGTATGAATGTCTTCCGGCGGGATGGGTGGGCCGATGCGCCGCTGTGGTCCCTTCAGATCATTCATACATAATATCCAGCACACCACATGTCACACACAGGGCACAAAGGGATCTGCTGCCTCATGACTCTGGTTGGAGTTCTGATGTGCCAGATGACCACAAAATTTGGGGAAACAGGGGAAAAAGTATTATTGGCATTGTTCCCAAATCTAGGTGTGGGTAAACTGATGTTGCGTGTAGAGACTCTTAGCTATAGATTTACTTCCTTTATCAACACAACACTTGCTACTATTGAATTACAGAGAGAAGAGCTGCATGCACTTCGCGCAGTGGCACTTCAGAATCACATCGTCCTCAATCTGATAACAGCCTCAAAGGGCGGAGTCTGCATTTTACTACGCCAAGCTTGTTGTACATACATTCCCGCTAACGATGAGGATGGAGGAGCAATCCAACAGGGACTCGCAAATTTGACTAAGCTCCGTGATCTCATGGAGTCAGAGACTCTGTCCCACACTCACTCTTCGTCGGTGTTCGACTGGTCTCTGTCCTCCTGGCATAACAGACTTATCAATTTTGCTATAATTATGGTAGTGATCTTAATCCTGTTCTCATGTGTGATCCCATGCTTACACAGGATGATTAGTAAGACGGTTTCTGCCCAATTTGTGTCCATTCAAATGACAGGACCTAACACAATCACTCCACCTGGTGATTCTGATCATGTGAGTGACTCAGATGATGACTCCATCTGCAGAGGAGTCCTGTAGATTAGTTTCAGATATAACAAAAAAAATTAGATTAGAACCACTTGGTTTTATTTTTTATCTATTCTTAATCATATACTTAACCTAATCACCGGAGATGAACTAATCATTGTTTGCGTTTTAAATACATGTGATCATTTTGCGGTGATGTGAGGATTGAGACACTGGTTTAAAGTCCCAGGACAAAGGTTTATCCTCTGAACATGTGTTAAGTGTTTCTCCTTTGACAGTTTTGCTTCTGCTGAATGTTGATGACGTGCTTAACATTCTTTTGATTTTCAGGTTGTTTATTTACTTATATTGATTGATACATTGTTGACATTTTTGCTAATGATTAATAATAAACCAGGGGTTTGATTCTAATCATAAGGGGGGAATTGTGGTGTAAAAATGTAATGTCTTTGCCAGATGCCATAGAACTTAGGTCAACATATGTGTAACATCCGGGTCACACTTATTATGACTCTGTATGCAGACATCCCTGGGTAAACAGACTGACAGCTGCGGATCCAAGGAACTCAATGTTTGCTCTGGTCAGATCAGGGAGGGACAGAAAGGCAAATGTCAGGGAGAGCTTTTTGGCTGTGCACGGCTAAAATAAAGAACCACTTTTGAACAAGACAACTTGGTTATATTTTGCCTCATTTTCTCTGTCATTTGTTATAGAATAGTTTCCGCAACAGGAGCCTTAATCCTTAATATCTAAAGAGGGGAAGGATCGACTTTACTGTGCCTCACCAGCAATTAAAATTCTGAATGTGGACTAGCATGGATACTCCTCAATTATGTCCAAAAGAATGGCACAAATACTCCCAAATTTAATTTACAATGAACAGACAATATTTATTAACAAATGACAAACACAAGATAACATAAGACGATTGTTACAAATAATGAACCATATACAAAAAATGTACTTTGACAGAGAGAAATAAAGTTGGCCAGAATGCGCAACACAGCCCACACTCCGCACCCCCGTGTCTGTGCTCCGGAATGGTAATGACGCCCTCCCCCTAATCTCACCCATAGCTTTCTTCATATCAGCTCCGTGGTCGCGCAAAATTATATTGACCCGTTGCTTGTCGATGTCTCAGATGTTGAGCATTTTTTCCTTAGACACGCACTGAGGCTCGTCACAACGTTTAGTGCACCAGCTGCTCACAGGTGGCACCGCAAGTTGTACTGTGTATATAAAAATAACAAGGGAACATCTCGAATCCTCCGCTTTATGCCCTCATTTGATCATAAGAAATATGCGTGATCTGAATCCTCTGCTCTATGCCTTCATTTGATCATAAGTATAGAAATATGCATGATCCGATCACCGTAGGATTGGTGGTCAAAAAGGAAATACAGCTTTTGAAGACCGAAGTGTCTATTTCACCGCGGCACGGCGGCCGAAACTGCTATGCTATTTCGTGCCGCGGCTCCTGAAACTGCGGGGCTATTTGACCGCGCCGCAGCTACTGGAAAACAGTTTAATCCCGGAGTTCATTAATAATACGATAAGGAGCTCAGGCTATGCACAGAAACAAGTTGGTTATGGAAAATACGTGAGTTTAATCATAAAAAGTGCATCAACACTAGAAAAGTCTTAAAAGCCAGTGTGTAGGGCAAAGGGAGGCGAGGAGAGCCCACTGCACGGACACACACCTTCGGACTAGCGAACCTCGGACCAGTGAACCTTAAAATTTCGGGGAAATTTTGGACCCGTGAACCTTCGGACTCGTGGGCAGCCACCGGGAAAGCAAGCCCTGTGCGCAAAGTTGGCCAGAATGCGCAACAAAGCCCACACTCCGCACCCCTGTGTCTGAGCTCCGGAATGGCGATGACGCCCTCCCCCTAATCTCACCCATAGCTTTCTTCATATGTGACGGAGCAGCGTAAATGCCGGTACATGTCGGCCTCGGTGAAACTGAGATAAACAGTGTTTTAGGTTTTTTCCCCCAAATTTGTGATTTTCGTTTTTTTGCATTATGTGAAAGTTGAAATTATAAAAGAGCCCCTCCGTGCTTCAGATAACAGTATTCATTACCTTAAAAGTACACATTAAGCTGTTAAAAATGGGTAGTTTTCGTGTGCCGCGTGGGGGGCGTTACCCTTTTTTCAGCAGCGTACTGTTGATCTTTTTCCACCAATCAGCTGCGAACCACATGGCTACAGCTATGTGTCCTCCGAGTACTCCTCTCATGGACTCCTCTCAAGAGACATTATTCATTCTCCAGACTTTCTCCCTGGACTACATTGCAACGGAACTGAGGTACGTTTACTCTAAAGTATTGCTTTAACGCTGTGTTTTAAGATGGTTTTGTGATGTCACTTTAGCCTCGTCACTTTTGCCTTGGGCACCGGAGCAGACACGGAGCAATGCTAAGCTAACATGCTGCTTCAGTGCACTCTACGTTATAAATACGGGCTTGAATTTAATGTGACCACTTTCTGAACAATTACCATCACGTACTCTCTTGGAACTAGCTGTTTTGGGACGGTGTAATGTCTGTATCTTAGTGATTTTTTTTACTGTTTTTTACTGTAGCCTGCGTTAGCCGGTTTAACTCGTTCCAAACTTTTTTGTTTCACTTTTCAGAGGAGGTGCTCACAGCTGGAGTTTATCAAAAACTGTGCAGAAGTCCATTGCATTACAGCTTCAACTTTGCACAGCAGGTACTATTTATTACACATCATTTACTTAACTTCACTTTATTAAATGTACAATAAAGTGCAAATGCAGAATCAGACATCACTGAGGTTAGTTTATATTGTTTGACTACTATAATGTGTAAACATTAGCCTGGCAAAACTTCAGTGCTGCTCTCTGTTCTGCTTATGATATGTTTCTTCTGTTCTCATTTTTTTTACATTATCGCCCTTGTCATCAGGGAGTGGAAAACAGCGCGGAGGTGACGCACGCGCGCTCTCAGCGCGGAGGCGACGCGCGCGCTCTCAGCGTGGAGGCGACGCTTTTCCTAAACCTACTTGAACTGAAACAAATTAATTTGGCGTGATAGCGCCCCCTACAAAGTGAAATATAAATGTTATGAAATTTCACACAGAATTCCATTTAGGCATCCCGATCAAAAAAGTCCATTAGACCCATGTCCTATTTGTTACAGCATTAGGTATAAAAAAAAGGAAAATTTAGTTGGTCCTGTGATGAGTTGGCCACTGTCCAGGGTGTACCACCCCTAAGGCCCAAAGTCACTGGGATAGGCGCCAGTCAACCGCAACCCCTGACCGGAAAAGCGGTAGAAAATGAATGAATGGGGCACTGCCGGTATGTATTTTTTAACACCTCTATTAATGTTATTATTGCAAGCCAGTGTCTGGCATTGTTACATTTGTCCGTAGTGCCATCATTGTAATATGCTAATTACACGCTAACTACGTAGGACTCAATATGGCGTAATTTAGCCCACATTGTTATTGTCTGTGTTGCACACTTCAATTATGAGGCTCGAAGTGTATTTTCATTCTTATTTATTCTGTAACGAAAACAAACATGTTTCAATGTCCTTGTCATGCTCTCTGTTTTGTTACAGGAAACAGTTCTACTTTTTAACAATGTACAATAGCCAAAAATAATATAAAATTATAACAAAATATAATATACATGAATAAATCTGTGACAGACATGTGTGTTTGTTCTCTTAGGATGTTTTTAGATTTAGCAAAAGTGTAATTTTGTACTCTCCTGGTAATCCCCTTTGTTTCTATTAGCATCTTAGCATACTACTGTTAGCATAGCACAACGTTACAACAAAACAACAACCAGGCTTCAACATCATAATCTTAAAGACAATTTCGGCCTAAACTGTCACACTATTGCCTTATCAAAGTTCACAGTTCCCATATAAACATTCGTTTTACCACTTTACCTTAACAAAGACAAACATGTTTCAATGTCCTTGTCACGCTCTCTGTTTTGCTACAGGAAACAGTTCTACTTTGAGCAGACGCCCCGGATACGGAGATGATAGAGCTCCCCTTGTGGTGTGGCATAGGAACTACACTAATGCAAATCTAAGCTAATTGTACACAGTCTGTCTTTCTAAAAACAAAAATGATATTAAATAAATTATAACATGAAATAAAATTAATTTCGGGGGGTGCCTTGTCTACTATTCCCACATCTGCTAATGATGTCATAAAGCAGACACTATATGTTCTTCTATTTTAGGATTGTAGGATTTTTTACGCGCTTCCACTCCTTGACACTTTCATCGATTTCAACAAGTTCAACAAGTTATACCTTACGATTGCTTTCACCATCACCTTACGATTGCTTTCACCATCTTATTGCTGCTGTTCCTTTTGACATTTGTACATCTTGTACTTTTTTCAGTATTTGCTTGTATTTTTTCAACTCCTTAACACTTTCACCGATTTCAACAAGCTATACTTGTTGAAATCAGCGTCTCTACAGGGAGGAGGGGGTGCAGCCGGGTCACTGAGGCGCTCTCTCCCTTTCTTCCTGCTCAGGTCTGCATTCAGCACGATCTTGCAATTTGTCAGGACAAACAACTATTTGCGTTGCAAACTATGCAATCAACTGTGAATTACTGAGCGTCGTTGGTATGCCGCAAAACGCAGCAGAAAACATGGACGGGCGGGAAGGCGGTCACGCGGGAAGGCGGAATATTTTTCAACAAATATTGGAAAATTTTCAACAACACATGTAGTACTCTGACACACATGTGTTACACGTTACACACATGCAGTACTTTCACACAAATGCAGTACCTTTTCCAAAAATTTTGCACATTACACTTCTTTACACAACGAAACTACATGTTGTTGTTGTTGTTGCTGTTTTATGGCGGTTGGCATCCAATTGTTGCATTACCGCCAGACTTTATTCCTCAGACTTTTCGTAGTCCTCAGACTCTGTCGTTGTTGTTGTTGTTTTATGGCGGTTGGCATCCAATTGTTGCATTACCGCCAGACTTTATTCCTCAGACTTTTCGTAGTCCTCAGACTGTCGTAGTCCGTAAAAGTACTCCTTCCATTGCTTTGGTGTTACAAAGCCCATGAGGTCATGATATGTCTTTGTGACTAGAATAGTTGTTGTTGTTTCAGAGACCAACCGGCTTTATTCCAGGGAGACTCTTCTTCATCTTCCTCTCCTTCTTTGACGTTCGGTGCTTCCACCGTACAGCTTTATTCTTTAGGCTTCATTCTATAGGCTTTAATATTTCCACTGATGTCGCCGCTTGGTAGCCTTGCGTCTACGAGACTGGACGAGGACAGGAGACCACCCCCACCCCCATCTCGTCACTCTGATCACTCTGACTCCCCACAAGCAGACCCCCATCACTCCGACTCCCATTTAGCGCCTTTAGCCTGTTTTCTATATCTGCCCAATCAAGCTCCTTTGTTCCAAGGAATCTCCCTGCAGCTTTAGCAATGATCCTGATCCTTTCAGTTCTGCTTTAAGTCTGAGCAGCACAGTTTACAACATCCACCATAAAGAGTACAAAATCCTCTCTATCCACAACCAGGGTATTCTCATTAATTCTGTTGTTGTTGTTGTTGTTGTTTTATGGCGGTTGGCATCCAAGTGTTGCATTACCGCCAGACTTTATTCCTCAGACTCTGTCGTAGTCCGTAAAAGTACTCCTTCCATTGCTTTGGTGTTACAAAGCCCATGAGGTCATGATATGTCTTTGTGACCGGCTTTATTCCAGGGAGACTCTTCTTCATCTTCCTCTCCTTCTTTGACGTTCGGTGCTTCCACCGTACAGCTTTATTCTTCAGGCTTCATTCTATAATTCTGGAGCCTGCACACTTGGGACCTCCACTCTGGAAATATTAAAGCCTATAGAATGAAGCCTAAAGAATAAAGCTGTACGGTGGAAGCACCGAACGTCAAAGAAGGAGAGGAAGGTGAAGAAGAGTCTCCCTGGCATAAAGCCGGTCGGTCTCTCATGGGCTTTGTGGCACCAAAGCAATGGAAGGAGTACTTTTGTGGACTACGACAGTCTGAGGACTACGAAAAGTCTGAGGAATAAAGTCTGGCGGTAATGCAACAATTGGATGCCAACCGCCATAAAACAACAACAACAACAACAACAACAACAACAACCGGCTTTATTCCACTTGTGCGTTGTAACACTGAAATTTCCCCACTGTGTGGACTAATAAAGTATTATCTCATCTTGTCCTTGTTTGTTTTTGTTTATGATCTTGAATTGTGGTAAATTAAATAAGTACATTTTTAAATAGCCACTGAATTTCCCACAAACTTCCCAGTATTATATATATGAAAAAGATGCATGCAAACAGGACACACATTTTATAATATAAAATAATTTATTTTGAGGAAAAATAGAACAGTAAATAACTATATATATATATATATATATATATATATATATATAGTATAAATAGTATATATATCATCGTCTGCCATTGTTGTGGCGCCGGTTCTTCTCGGGTGAAATGTGTACGTACATCACTGGAGCGTCATCTCTGATTGGCTGGTGTCCCGCCGCGCCGCAGAAAAGCTCAAAATTCTGAACTTATTTGCGGCGAACCGTTTTGATGCAATGAAGCTTATACGCCCGTCAAAGCGTCTCGAGCGGAAAACGCAAAAGCGCGCCCGCCTCGCCGCGCTCCTCGGCGAATCGCGCTGCAAATAAACGGAAGCCGCGCCGCAAAAAACGCAGGAGGTGCTCGACGCGCGTTTACATAGGCTTTGAATGTAAACTGGACGCTTTTGCCGCACCGGTCTGAACGGGCCATGAGATCGAAATTTGCAATACACGTCAAAAAAAACATTCAAACAAGAGACATTTAAGAAACAGACATCTGTGCAGGCAAATTAACTCAAATTAACTTAATAATTAAGCTCATATGTGACGAAGCGCCGTAAATGCTGGAACATGTCGGCCCCGACCAACCTGAGAAAAACAGTGTTTTAATTTTAAAGAGGGAAACCTTTAATCTGGTTCAATAGTGTGATGTTCATTTTGTCATTTTATCTGCCTAAATGTTCTGTTTTTAGTTGGGCTCTAACTTTTCTACTACTGAAGGTTAAGTAATAATATTTTTTTTTTTTTACCTGACTGGCACAACAATAGGCAACAAATCGTGGAAAATACACAGAATAAGGACTATAGCTAGAGGCTATAAATCGTGAGAATAGTTAGACGGTGTTGCCAGCGGATCAGTGAGAACAGTCCGGAGCGGATAAATATTGAAGCGCTCACTCACCACCCGTGTCTGGTCTGGTATACAGCAGGTCCGCGGTGATACTGAGGAGTGCGCGTGTTTCGCTCCAATGCTCGGAGGTGGGCGGCGAAGGAGCGGCAGAGGAGTGGCGGAGGAGCGGCAGGAGGAGCGGCAGGAGGAGCGGCTACTAGGCTAAACATTTTTTTAACCTATTTGAACATAGTCGAGTGTTGTTGTTTTGTTTCCTTTTGTTGGAGTTGGCAATAGTTTAAATTTCAGGTCCACCCTT
Source organism: Eucyclogobius newberryi (assembly GCF_026437365.1). Lineage (NCBI taxonomy): Eukaryota > Metazoa > Chordata > Actinopteri > Gobiiformes > Gobiidae > Eucyclogobius > Eucyclogobius newberryi. Next base: position 26,615,191 of record NW_027316532.1, on the reverse strand, counting down.
CATGGCCCATGTTACTTGATGTGAACACTCATGTGACTATATGATCCCAAAGTGCATTAAAAGTGGTTTACATTTTAACTAGTGTCCTGGCTCGTCTTTATTGCATCTCTAAAGCAAACACCAGGCAGCAAGCATGGCAGCACACAGTTTTGGCTGCCTGTTGAGACCGCAAATGTTTTTATTTTGAGGTTGCATTTCCGGTATGTATTTTGTACGTGTGCGTAATAACTCTATTAATGTTATTATTTGTAACCCAGTGTCCAGCATTGTTACATTTGTCCGTAGTACCATCATTGCAATATATTCTCTTTGTAGGATATGCAGATGTCCTCCCCCTGTTGCCATGGTGACAGGAATGCGGTAAAGGTGTTATCAGTTGTCCGTGTGGAGTTTTACGGCCCTCGAGAGCAGAGGCCGTGATAAAGACAACAGAGACGCTCTGAACTTTGAAAATAACTTTTCATCAAATGACTAACGCTGAAAGACTATGCGGTTTTAGTGGTTTTAATAGACAATCATCAGATTGCAAAAATGTGTCCACCAGATGACTTTAAGATAAGATAAGATAAGATGGGGAACCACATGGGGAAATTTCATTGGTGCAACGCAGGTAGATACAGAGGTAGATACAGAAGAACAGATCACTTATAGGAAGTTTGAAAAACACTTTCAGTAGAAGATCTCCTATAAATAAATAAATAAAAACTCCCATAGACAAATAAATAAATAAATACCATTGCATGTGATCCCGACAGTAACTGCACATGAATATGTGTCACGACAGCACATAGATTGCACATGAATTTCACAGTAATTGCACATACGACAGAATTACATGTACACATTGTGTTATTGTGTTTTAAATGTCATTTTAACTGTTTCATAACTTGTTTTGTGGACAATTTTACCTTTTTGTGTAGCTCTTGTGGCCTAAAGCCAGACCTCGTGTCCCCTTATCAGCTCTGACCCCAGCGTGCATGCTGATTGGCTGAAGCCACGGCGCCAAAACCCCCGCGGGGAAGACAAGGGAAAGAGCAGGGAGTTACAGACTCAGTTCCATCCGAGCTCCAAAGCGAGTTCCATCCGAGTTTCCTTCGAAGCTCGACCCTCCATTCAGCAAGGTCCATGATGCCGGGCCTTGGGAGGCTACCAGGCCTCAGGCCTAGTTAGCGTGAGCGATGCTACGCTACGGGACAAAGACTTTTCCAACTGAAGCTAATGTTCCCTCCTGGAACTAAGAAACCTGCGCCCGTTTTTAAAAACATGATTGATGCTGCGTCACGCAAAATCAAGCAAGGACCTTTTGCAACTTTTTCAAGTCCACAGCCTTTTGGACCAGCCACATCGGTGGAGCAGCACGACGGCCTTTTCATTTGGAACGCCTCAGAGCCAAGGAGAACGCAGATCACAGAACCTGACCCAGTCCTTCTTTGGCCAGACAACGTCAGAGCCGAGCTCCAGAGCAACCCTGCTCTGGCCAGTGTGTGGACTGAGCCGCAGCGTGACCCCTGAGTGAAGCCTGGAGGTTGGAGGCTCTTGGACCCCACACAGGCCCTTGAACTCCACGCAGGCCCTCGGATCCCACGCAGACCCTTGGACTCACACAGGCCCTTGGACATCTCCTCAGATCACAGCTTCTGGTTCCGTTCGTATGAATGCACTTCACAGGCTGAATTTTATCTTAGAATTAACTCTAGCACAGACCTAGATAGATCTAGAACCATCATGTCTAGTGTTTTCCATCTGTTATCGACTCATTTGCATATTCCTAATTCATCTTTACCTGTTTGATTCTTTGGTCATTAAATCTTCATAACCCACATTTGGTTAAGTGTTCCTTCATTTCCAGAAAGGGAGTGTCTGCAGTGCCGCGGCGCGCGGCCGAAACTGCCATGTTATTTTTGTGCCCGCCGCGCGCCGCGGCTCCTGAAACTGCGCCGCTATTTGACCGTGTTTTAGCGCCGTTTTAAACCGCGCCAGGTTAAGGTTAGGGTTAAGGTTAAGGTTAAGGTTAAGGTAAGGGTTAGGGTTAAACCTCGTCCACACCGCCGCGGCCGAAGCGTCCAGTTTACATTCAAAGTCTATGGTAAACGCGCGTCGAGCACGTAGTGCGTTATCCGCGGCGCGATTTCTTCGTTTTTGCGGCACGATTGGTGCGTTTTTTTACGCTCTCGACGCTTTGAGCGCGCGTATCAGGCAGCCGAGGCGTAAAAAGCAGCTTACGCGCAAGGTATGGCATTTGTTGACTGTAGGAAATATCAATGTCTATTTAAAGATCATACACAAAAACAACCAAGGACAAGAACTGAGAAGCTAAACATTGTTTATTTAAAAAACTAAATTACAACTGTACAACAGACTGTAGAAAAATTTACATAAAAGGACAGTTTGATAATTTACATGTCCATTTGGCTGCCATATGACAAAGCCATGTGTATTCCTAATGTATATGCATGAGGGACAGGACCACCACATCTGTATACAAGAGCTGTTAAACCAGTCAACCCTGAATAAATGCATAACCAAAATACACTAAACTGTAGCGTAAATGTCAGAGGGTGCGTGATTGGGATAAGCGAAGGGATTCTTGTGCGGCGCTGGGTTAAAGTTGGTAATCCATTGTTTAAGGATTTGCTTTTCAAATAGGCCATTAACTGCACTTAACTGTACATCACAGCAACAACAAAAATTGAAGGTCATGTAACAAACTTTTATTTCTTCTCTCACAAGACAGTGTGTTGTAAATATATAGCTAATTGTAAAAAAATAAGAAATTGGATTACAATCGGTCTAAAGGTATGGCATTTGTTGACTGTAGGGAATATCAATGTCTATTTAAAGATGTCCTAAAATCTAAGATCATACACAAAAACAGCCAAGGACAAGAACTGAGAAGCTAATCACTGTTTATTTACAAAACAATATTACAACTGTACAACAGACTGTCGAAAAATATATCTAAAAGGACAGTTTGATTATTTAAATGTCCGTTAGGCTCTTTATTGTGTGCAGCGGGAAGGCTTCATCTGCTACAAAAACATGGGGCTGTAGGCCTCTGCCTTCAGTCCCGGGCAGCTTCTGGTCAGGGGGCAGCTGGAGGGTGCCTTCACGCAGGGCCTGACCAAATGCGGAGTTTGCAAAGGTTCCCCCATCACTCGTCCTCCCGTATCCCCCCACATCGATAACCCGGAACCGATACCGGGCATCGACCACGGCAAGGAGAACCAGCGAGTGATCCCCCTTGTAGTTGAAGAAGCTGGATCCTGAGTTGGGAGGGGCCTTCATCCGCACATGTTTGCCGTCCACAGCTCCACAGCAGAGAGGGTAGTTCCACCGCTCCTCGAACTCTGCTGCAACGCACCTCCAGCCCTCTGCTGTGGGCACAGCCATAAATTCGTCCACAAGACAGTCCCAGATGGCAGCCGCCACATCAGGGACAATGGAGGCGACTGTGGACACACCAACCCAGAAGCTGCTGGCAATTGTCCTGTAGGAGTCTCCAGTGGCAAGATATCTGGATCAAAAAACAAACATACAAATAACTATATAGCCTAAATACAGTTTACTTGTACTTTTATCAAATATACCAAGAACATATATCAAGAACAAGCAATATAAAGACTTTTTACTAACTATTACAGGACTATTTACACTGATTACTTTTATTAGCTATGTATGTTTAACAATACACTCGGTTATTATTACATCTGATGAATTACTGACCGAAGTAAGATGGGCAAGCGCTCAGCAGCTGGAATCGAGCGTCTGTAGTTTGTGTCCTGGTATGTTATCCTCGCACCAACGCGGGACAACAGGTCGAAAAAACCGGGACAGACGAAAATAGTGCTGAAAGCGTTGTTCGTCGAGACGCAGCTCTTGAAGCAAATGGTGGTATTCGCCAAACTCAGACCGTCTCTGCAGTATCTGGTGTACCCAGGCACGTCGCCGCCGAGCCCGGCGCCTCTGTGTGACAATAACTCCACTGCTCATGCGACAACACCTCTACTGCGCATGTGCGCAGACAGCTGGAGCGCGCCAGAGCGCGCGTCCACTGCGTAAAACCTTTCTATGTACACGCGCTCAAATTCTGCGTCGGGCGCGTTTAAGCGTGTGCGGTCTGTACGTAGCTTTAGCCATGAGGCTATAACGAGCTATAAGGAAAATGCCGCGGTCCCTGAAACTGCGCGGCAATTTGACCGCGCCGCGGCTCTCCAGCCATGGCCTTCCAGAAAAGGGGTCAATGTCACGGTTACGTTTTCAAACCTTTATATCGACGAGCAAATTAATTTCTAATTAATTAATTAATTTAGATATCTGATTATAGTTGTTAAAATTGCCGATTATCCGGCTGGTGCCCCATTCTTTCCTTAAAAATATGATTCAAACTTACCCACACTTAAGCAGTGTGTCATGTTTGAAATCTTGAACAATTCTTTAATCAATATCAACCCTGAATGCCCCCCCCCCCCCCCCCCTTTCACAAGTGGGTGGACATTCAGAACCTTACAGTACTTGTACTAGTATGTTACCCTACAGGCGTGCGCACTTTCGCAGCCGTGCTTCGCACGCCCTTTACGGAACTAATAGGCCTCTCACCATCTTGTGGCGCTCGGGCCTAATTAGACTTGTTAAGCAGGTCAATAATAAATGTACATATCTTAGAGTGTACAAAAATCGAGTGGCAAATGAAAGGTCAGGGATTGAAGGTTAGTTTGACACAATTTACCTGTTGGTACAAATAAGGTAACCATGACCTCCATTGGTTTCAAAATAACCAAAAGTGAAAGCTTACTAAACCTGACTAGAATCCTAACAAACAAGAGATGGCATTTATTATGTTTTGTCAAGAGCACTGTCTAATCTTCTCTGGTGTTGTCTCTTAGGTGAGCATTTCCACCGTGGGCTACAGGGATGTGGTTCCAGTCACCATCCTGGGATGCTTTGTGGCCTTTGGTTCCATCTCGTTCTAGATCATCCTCAAAAGCTATCCAATCTCTTTCCTGATCAAACAACTTTTCTGATCATTACAGCAAGCTGAAGGCCCAGGAGTACAATATAACGTCTGTGCAGCGGCGCTTGCAGCTTTGAAAAATGTCTTAGACGCAGGTGTGCCTTCTGCTTTCATCCTTCTGAGGGAAATTATGCTGTTCACAATGACCTTAAAATGTATCCATAAGTGCTTCCCAGTGGTCGAGTGGTTGTCGAGAGTTTGAATTCCAAGTCCAACTGCATGTCTTCCCTTCTCTCTCATTCCCCATTTCACCCTGTCCTCCCCTGTCTAATAAAGCCTACAGGCAACAAAATATAGGTACATTTCATTAGGCTTTCATGCCCATATATGTGAGATATGCCACTAAGGAAGAGGGGAATTGAGTTTGGGGAGGACTAGGCTAGACCAGAAGGGAGGTTGGAGAACCAAAATAATAATAAGGAAAACAGGGCAAGGCAAGGCAAGGCAAGTTTATTTGTAGAGCACATTTCATACACAAGGCAATTCAAAGTGCTTCACACAGCAGGAAAAATGCATTCAAATCACAAAGAAATTACAGAAACAGAAATACAATAGAATTAACTAAATTAAAAATTGTCAATCCAACTGATTGTCTAAACTAATAAAATCACAAACAAAAGAGAAGAGTGCAAGAAAAAATCCTTTCAGTCATATGCGCAGCTAAACAAAACTGTTTTTAGCTTAGATTTGAACATTGTCAGAGTAGAAGCCTGTCTCACATCTTCAGGAAGCTGCATAAAACTGAAATGCAGATTACCCATGTTTTGTCCTGACTCTGGGCACCAGCAGGAGGCCGGCCCCTGAGGTCCTCAGAGTCCGAGATGGTTCATATGGCAAACACATGTCTGAGATGTACTTTGGTGCTAGGCCATGGAGAGACTTGTACACAAGCAGAGCTGCTTTAAAGTCTATTCTCTGAGCCACAGGGAGCCAGTGCAGAGACCTGAGAACAGGACTAATGTGATCATACTTCCTGGTTCTAGTCACCCGAGCAGCAGCGTTCTGGATGTACTGCAGCTGTTTTACAACTCGTTTGGAGAGGCCAGTGAGCAGGCCGTTACAGTAGTCTAATCTACTGGAGACAAACGCATGGATAAGTCTCTCTAAATCTGGTTTTGACACTACATTTTTGACTTTGGCAATGTTTTTTAGATGGTAAAAAGCTGCTGATGTTACTGATTTGACGTGGCTATTAAAGTTCAAGTCTGAGTCCATTATTACCCCCAGATTTCTAACTTGGTTTGTAGGTTCTAGAGCGAGACTCTGGAGGTGACCGCTAACACTTTCTCTTTGTTTCTGTGGGCCAAAAACGATTATTTCAGTCTTGTCTGAGTTCAGCTGGAGAAAGTTGTTTTGCATCCACACACTGATCTGTTGGATGCAGTGACAGAGTGAATCTACTGGTCCATAGTCACCTGCCGACAGTGAAACATAGATCTGAGTGTCGTCTGCATAATTGTGATAGGACACATTTTCACTGCGTATCAACTGACCTAATGGCAGCATGTAGAGGTTGAACAGAAGGGGACCCAGGACTGACCCTTGGGGCACTCCACAGGTCAGGGTCATGTGGTCTGAGACGCAGCTACCAATTTCAACAAAGTACTTCCTGTCTTCCAGATAGGACCTTAACCAGTTTAGGGCAGTGCCAGTGATGCCCACCCAGTCCTCTAGTCTCTGTAAGAGGATCCCATGATCGACAGTGTCAAAAGCAGCACTCAGATCTAACAGAATTAAGACTGAAGCTTTGCCTGTGTCAGTGTTCAGGCGAATGTCATTTGTCACCTTGACAAGAGCAGTCTCAGTGCTGTGATGAGGTCTAAAACCTGACTGAAAAACATCAAATGAGTTGTTTATTAAGAGGAAATCTGTGAGCTGTTGGTAAACAACCTTTTCAAGGACTTTGCCCCAAAATGGCAGATGGGCCGATAATTACTCAGTACTGTGACATCAAGACTGCTCTTCTTTAGGAGAGGCTTTATGACCACAGTTTTCAAAGACATTGGGAATGGTCCAGATTGAAGCGACATGTTAACTATGTGAGTGAGTGGTGCTAACAAACTGTTCAGCACAGACTTTAGAAATCTTGTGGGTAACACATCGAGGCAGCATGTAGATGAACTCAGACTGGTGATGATCTCCTGGACAGTTTTGTCAGTTACTGGTGCAAAGTGAGTTAGCTCTAAGTGTCTTGGTGGTTTTATGGTCATTTTTTGCATTGTGGGATTTATAGCATTTTTAATGCCCTGAACTATGTCATTAAAGAATAATGAAAACTCATTACACGTGGATGTAGAAATGAGTTCTAACGGCAGCTGAGCTGGAGGGTTTGTTAATCTGTTTACTGTGGCAAACAGGACACGCGAGTTGTTACTGCAGCTTCCAATAATTTCAGAGAAATATATTTCCCTAGTTCTATATAAGATTAGGTTGTACATGTTCAGCTTCTCTTTGTAAATCTCTTTTTGAACCTGGAGCTTTGACTTGCGCCATTTCCGTTCGGCCCTGCGGCACTCCCTTTTCTGTGCCCTGACCGAATCATCATTTCTCCATGGCGCCTTCTGCTTATTTTTAACCATTTTAGCCTTCATACGGGCGATGGTGTCCAGAAAATTCAAAACACTAGATGTAACAGAGTTCAACAAATCATTTACATTAGAACATGAGACATTTTCAAAGTTTATCATTTCCATAAACAGTGCACCTGTGCCATCACTTATGTGTCTCCTCTGAAAAACTGCAGGACCAACCGGTGGTTTGGGAGAAACAGACAGGTCAAAGAAGACACAGAAAAGATCAGACAGAGCAACATCAATCACATTAACATTTGAAATATTTACCCCCTTTGTAATTATGAGATCTAGAGTGTGTCCTTTGCTGTGGGTGGGGCCTCTCACATGCTGAGTAAGACTGAAGGTTTCAAGGACAGCATCAAGCTCTTTAGCGTTTCTGTCACAAATATTATCAACATGGCCATTGAAATCACCTGTAATGACCAAACCATCAAAGTCTTTGCATACAACTGAAAGCATCTCAGTAAAATCATCAATAAAACGTTGGCAGTGCTGGGGAGGTTTGTATAAAACAATGAAGAGAATGGATGGAGACCGTTTTAGCTCCATTTTAAAGGATACATACTCAAATGATGAAAACACCCCAAAAGACAACCTGCGGGTAATTATTTAATCTCTAAAGACAGCACAGACTCCTCCCCCTTTTTTGTTTTCTCGTGTTTCAGATTCAAACTTAAAGTTAGGTGGAGCAGATTCTATCAGAACTACATTTCCTGTGTTTTTGTCAAGCCATGTTTCAGTTAAAAACATAAAATCAAGATTATAAGAAGAAATAAAATTATTAATTAAGAGTGATTTGTTACATAAGGATCTGACATTTAGCACAGCAAGTTTCAGATTAGTTTCAGTGGGACTGGGCTTTATCTTTTCACAGGGAATATGAATCACATTTCTCAAATTGGGCCTGACTCGCATTTTCTTTTTCCATCTGTGTGATGATGTGACTACAGAAATAGCACTAGGGGAGGCTCTTTTTACATAGGGCCCCGGGTTGGTTTGATTTTTAATATGACAATAAGTCCTGGCAACGCTGAGACCCAGTGCATCCTAGCTATGGGAGATTGGATGGGTGGTGGGGCTTTTGTAGCCGAGGAGAGTTTGGGACCTGGTGAGAGGCGAGGGGGGATGGGTGGTGGGGCTTTTGTTGGTGTAGTCGGCTTGAGCAGGGAAGAGTTGATAAGTATTGACATAGCCCTTGATCTTGCTATATTGGGCGTGAGTGGAGCCATCTTAATGCCTGATTTGATCAGACTTTCAAAATGGCTGGGAAGGCCCATGGGTGAGAGTGGAGATGAGAAGGAGAATGATGAATCTTTAGTGGGAGTAGATGTTGCAGGGGGAACCCAGGGATGGTCTGAAGGCAGGGGCGATGACAGGGATGTTGTTGGGCCTGTCACAGATGGGTCCAAGGCCTTTGAAGATTGTTCTTTTGCTGGAGGCGCTGGAGGTGAATGTGGAGCTGCTGGAGCTGAATCCTTTGCTGGTGGTGGTGGAGCAGCTGCTGATGAATCCTTTGGTGGAGGCTGAGGTTGTGGTGCTGTTGCGGAAACTATTCTATAAGAGAAAATGAGGCAAAATATAACCAAGTTGTCTTGTTCAAAAGTGGTTCTTTATTTTAGCCGTGCACAGCCAAAAAGCTCTCCCTGACATTTGCCTTTCTGTCCCTCCCTGATCTGACCAGAGCAAACATTGAGTTCAGCTTATTAAGGCACAACAGGTGCCACGTATGCACAAAACCAGTCTAAACATATTGCAGAAAAACAATCAACACTCAATGTTCCACCGCAGAGACATCCTTGGATCCGCAGCTGTCAGTCCGTTTACCCAGAGATGTCTGCATACAGAGTCATAATAAGTGTGACCCGGATGTTACACATATGTTGACCTAAGTTCTATGGCATCAGGCAAAGACATTACATTTTTACACCACAGTGCTTTTGACGTTGAAACATTGGCTCGGTCTCTGGCTGATGGAGCAGGAATTCTTCTCTCATTCCTCTATTCTCTAACTATCTGCCCAGGACCCCCTGTCCAGGCCCAGTCCAATGCCTCAGAGCGTGGAGCAGGTTCTCTGTCAGCACCCTCACTCCACCTCTGCATAGGTGGGGGCCATTTCTCTTAAACAGGTCCTCTCGTTTCCAGAATAGATAGAAGTTCTCAATGTAGTGTAGTCCTCTCGGGGCACACTCTTTGGACAGCCATGTGTTCAGCTGAAGAAGCCAGCTAAACTTGTTTATCCTCCTGTCGATGTTTGGAAGAGGTCCACTTATGAATGTTTTGATTTCCATTTTATCAAGCACGTCGAATAACTTCAAGAAGTCTTTTTTCAAAACTTCAGTCTGTTCCCGCCGCATGTCCACTGCACCCACGTGCACAATCAGCTGTTTAGCTCCTCCATGCTTAGCCATAATATTTCGTTATCTCAGAAACAGTGGCGCTTGGAAAAGAATGTGTGTTTATCTTTTCATGTGTGACTTATCGCGCCGTCTCCAATCAAAACAATCTGTATGACCTTGGCTCTTGGCACGGATCCTCCTCGCTGTATTTTGGCCACGTCATCTTTCCTTTTTTCATTTAATTCCATCTCTGAAAGTGGTAAAAATCAGTTTGTGAGCTGTATTTTAGGTGATCTTTGTATCGTTTAGGCTTTGCTCCAAGTTTGTTCCAAGAAACAGCCTGGTCTTTCTGGTTTTTAGACAGTTTTGGAAACGACACAGAGTCACTGAAAGTAGCAGTTTTTCTTGTAAAAAGTGTGCTCTTCTTACCATCGGTTGACACAGGAATGGTATCGTGAAGAACTTTTTCAGATTCCAAAACAAAAATCCGTGTTTTCAGCTCATTAATTTCTTGTTGATATTTCCGACAGCGTTCACAGTCTTTCTCCCTTCTTCTCCCGGACATGTCGCTGGCGTCAGATATGTCGTTAAAACTGGAAAAATGTTCTTAAAATCCTTGGTTTACTTGAAAAAGTCTAAAGCAAAAATGTTTGGGAGACAAAAACTGATTAAAAAGCAAAATAAATAAGGAAAGCAGCGATAGCAAGCGGAGCGAGCGAAAAAGTGTGTGCACTCTTCGGAAGCAGGAAGGGTAGTTGGGTTTTAGTGGCTGGTGCTGTATATTGTACACAAGTGAATAAACAAACAACATATATCCAAAATATTAACAATCTACAGAATGAATATTGAGCTCAATTGTATTTGAGGTTTTTCTTTTAATCTTCAAATGCACATATTTACAAAATGTTCTTCAACAACAAAACAATAGCAGCAATAGAATTAACCGGTAACTCCTAAAAGAGGAGTAGCCCCACCACTAGTGACATAACAGAAGTGGAAAGGCTGCATCAGACCACAAAAGGTTGAAGGGTTGAGTTCAGGTTTTAGTTTCTTTTCTTAGCTCGCCAGGTAACCTTAAAGGTGGTATGGACGATTTTTTTCAGCATTTTTTTTTATCATATTTCGACACAGTATACATCTATATCTACTATCTATATCCATCTTTATCTATACATATATGGATATATATTATTATTTTACACATTTACACTAATAAGTGAAATATACTTGTATTGCGTATAAGTTTAGCCGAGCCAGATACGAGGCGAGAGTGTCTTCAGACTTGTTTTATTGAACATGTGCGGGAACTCCGGAAGTACCGGTACGGACTGCAGTAGGGACATAATACGCGATTGCGCAATACATTACATCCCCCTTCTCAGAATAAAATAAACAGTTCAAAGAACAGTCACCCGTGTAACAAACATTTTACATAGGACATTGAAATAAACTTTTCTTTCAATATATATTTATGTTACGATGGCGTATAAGGGCCAACCAAAAAAAAAAAAAAATGCGGGGCACTACGAGAATAAAGTCATTAATTAATGACTTTTTTCTTGTTAAATAACGAGAAAAATCTCATAATTTAAAGACAATAAAGACAGATATGCGGTTCACTTTCAGCACCATGTTACGTGCTCCCCCCTCAGTGTTGCATAATGGTACAGTCCAGTAACAGCGCTGTGTTTTGTATGAACTGTGTTTAAAGCTATGAAGCTGATCTGCACTGAGTCAAATGCATCTGTCTGGAGTCTTCATTACACAAACACACCACCACCAGGACGCAAATGGCGCTTGGTTAAAAGTGAATACAAATGCCCACAATAGATGTCGATCTTTATGACGCGGGTCTTTTAGACATCACAAACAATCATGTACCCGGTGCAGTGTCCCCATGTCAGGTCTTGGATCTGTAAAATGACGGACTTGTGTATTGGGTGCTCGCGTGTGTTGGAGCTGCGCTCATGCCATGATGTATGGATGATGTATGGATGATGTATGGATGAAGTATGGATGATGTATGGATGATCCTTGTGTGTAAAACATCCGGGCGTCAGGAGGAGCTGAGAGGAGGCGCAGACAGATGTTTTGTGTTCTGTGTGTTTTACTGAGTTTGTCCAAAGGATGACAAAAGGTTAGAATCCGGGCATTAAACTTAAGTGCACACAATGAGCACGTGAGAATAGTGACTGTGCGCAAAGTGCCCACGTAGAGAAACAACACTATAGAGGAGCAGAACATGTGTGAATATAAGACCGAGGCTGCTCCTCCTGTCTGCGGGCTGCTGTGGCACGGAGCACGGCTGCTGTTTGAGCCCACAGTGCACTACAGCTGCACCATGGAGAAAGTAAAGCGTTTATCCAACTGTTTGAATGATGTGTAACAGGAAAGGTGCTGCTAAACGCAGTGTCTTGTCTTGTAATAAACACACGTAAGACATTGTTTTAAAGGCCAGGAAACACTTTAACATCTATTTCAGGCTTTTATGTAGTTCTAAACTGTCAACTCATCCAAGCCCGTTCTTTTGCGTCCTGACTGTGGGGCTGAAAGTGAACCGATCACGTCACTTTGAATCGGCGCCTAAACCACGACTTTTTTCTCGTTAATTAAGGAGTTTTTTTCTCATTAATTAAGGAGTTTCTTTCTCGTTATTTAATGAGTTTATTGTCGTTAATTTACGACTTTTTTCTGACTTCGACTTTTTTCTCATTAATTAACGTCTTTTTTCTCATTAATTAATGACTTTATTCTCGTAGTGCAGCGCATTTTTTTTTTTCTTGGTTGGCCCTTATACTTGTAATATGTAAACAATAAACTGTTTTTTTTTTTCAATATATATATATGTATAACTGTTTTTTTTTTCTTTTCAACATATATATAAACAGTTAAATAAGGCATTTCACCCTGGAGAGACTCAGACACAAAAGCAGAAAAGATGTTTTAGCGAACTTTATTGCAAAGTTTATTTGGCGCTCAGACCCCGGTGGAAGGCGTAGCGATCATGGGCACTCCATGATCTGATTGAATTAGATACCTTCCCCCCGGAGCCTGGAGACTGGTGATGGTAGATGTGGAGAGAAGGTAGAGAGAATAATAGATGCAGAGGAGGAGCAGGGGAGGTGGTGGGTCGCAGAAACGGTTTGAAGCGACTGAGCCATTAGCCTGAGCGCTTAAATGCCACCGCCTGTGCGTCGATTGGAGCGGGGAGGAGTGACTGAGAGCGTTGATTGGGGATGAGGAGCAGGTGTAGGGGCCATGACGCGGACGTCCCCCGTCCTTTTACCATCCTTCTTGGCCGAAAAAAACTGCATAACCTCTTTGGGATAAGCGCAGAAACCTGGGAGAGTCCATGGTGAAGTGAGGGATCTGACTCTCACAGACGGACAGGCGGACGCCCGCTTGAGTGCGATGATGGCGCTGGGGAGAGGGGTCCTTCCGTGGAGGCCGACGCAGATTTAGGTTTGGTCTTCCAGGTGAACTTACGCAGGCTTCATTTTGCAAATTTCCTTTATTATTTTTTTTTTTTCCCACACCAATACTAACAATAATAACAAATATAGCCGCAAGCGGCAATGATCGGCCCTCGCCACGCCGCCGCCACGCCGCCGCCACGCCGCCGCCACGCCGCAAGAGGAGGGGGCGCTAACGCGCCCCAATTGTCCTTTTATTACGCCTACTGCTGAATCTGTGACGCTGTCACATCTTCTCCCCTTTGTTTTACCATCAAAAAGCAATTTTATTTTGAATTCTTGGCAAAATGTGCGGCTTTGCCGCACAGACACCGTGACTCTTTGAATAAAAATGTGGATAACTTTTGATGGTCCACACCTGAAGATGAGTCTCACCAAATTTCACGTTGATAGGGCTGACGCCCTGGGAGGAGTTGGAAAGTATAAAGTGTAAGCATGTTCTGGTGATTTCCCCATTGGAATAACATGGGAGGATTTGGTCATCGCTTCAGCAAAGCCGTAACAATTATGACATGGGTCTCATTTACTTTTTTGATGGGTATGCCAAAATTGAGTTTTGTGTCAAATTTCAGATAATTTCGCAAAACTGAACATTTAACCTCCATATAAAATCTGTAGGGGGCGCTGTGGCGCCAAATTAATTAATTTCACTTCAAGTAGGTTTAGGGCAAAGAGTTTAACAACTGATTCTAATTTGACGCAATTTGGACTTTATCTGCGCAAACGGCAGGGATGTTAAATTTGGGAGGTTTCTGAAATTCTAGCTAAAGTTTGCGGCTTCGCCGCACAGAGACCGTGATAGGTATCGATGTAATTTGAATACACCATGAGGTAGGAAAGCGCTCCCTTCAGGGATATGCTCATGCTCAAAGATGATCTGTCTCTCCAGGAACTTCAGGGTTTCCTAAGATCTCATCTTGGAGAAAAAGCAACAACTGAGATGTTCCAGGAGCTGATGTGTGCTAGGCAAGCTGAACAAGAATCCCCTCAGCAGTTTTTGTATCGGATGATTGGACTCAAACAAAAGCTGATCTTTCAGTCAAAACAGGCCAACACAGACATTTCCTATAACCCAAGAACTGTCGAGGAAGTGTTCCTTCACACAATATATCAAGGCCTGGGAGTCAAATATACAGACCTGCGACAGAGACTAAGACCTCTCACCTCAAACAACAATGTCACTGATGAAGAGCTTCTTAGTGAGGTCACAAAGATAATTAGCGATGAAAATGAACACCAGCGAAGATTAAGCCAAGTAGCCCACCAGAAGACACACGCTCGAAGTACTGTGGTCGAAACTAATGACAAGGTAGCTAAAGAGCAACAAACTTCACAAACAATGAGTCAACTTGCTGCCCAAGTACAGACTTTAACTAACATGGTGGCCAGTCTAATGAAACAGAAAGAAGCCCAATCCTACTACTCTCCCCCGCAACCACCACCAACCCGACTTTTCCAACCTCCCGCAAACCACCCTACACCTCCTCCAAAGAAAATCTTTCTATGTCCAAAGTGCACTGAACAGAACATGCAGGATTGCAGTCATTGCTTTGTGTGTAGTGAGTCAGGCTCAACATTTACTGCACTCACTGAGCGACTGCGACAGACTGATGCCCAGTGGTTTAGTTTGTGACAGCATGAGCATGTGGAGCCTTTTGCTGGGCATTTACCTTGGTTCCATTTGTGTGTAGGATCTTTTCCACATTTGGACAATTTTTTGTTTTGCTTTGCACATTTTCTCTTGGTTGCGTGTGTTTTTTCTGAACGTGAGTACTGTATATGCTTTTCTGTTCTGTGCATTAAACTTTGGTTTGCTTGACACTGCAGAGACGTGTGTATCCTCCTCTCTCACCATTCTCATCTGTGTTTGTGACATTTCGAACTGTTGGGGGATTTCTATGGCTTTAGCGAGTGTCAGCTCCTCACCTTTGTCAAGCAGCCTCTCTTGGACACGTTTTTCTTTCACGCCAGCGATAATGGCGTCTATTAACATGTTGTCTGAGTCAGCATATTCACAGTCCAATAATAACAGTCTTAAATCCTTCATAAAATGGTCAAATGTTTCAGTTGCACCTTGTTTCCTCTGTTTGAAACGATGCCTGGCGATCCTCTTGTTTTTACGAGGTCTGATGTAGCCGGAAAACTTGTCAAGGACTTTGACGGGCTCATCTTTTTCGCCGTCACCCCACTCGAGCGTTTTGTAGACTTCTCTCCCTTGTTTGCCAATCCACGTACCGATCCAGCCTGCCTTCTGCTTGGCTTCCAGCGCAGACAGAGGACCGTCGAACACGAAGCTAACGTGGCTCCGAAACCTCTGGAACTCTTGATATAAATCCGCTGTAGGCCATCGGCTAGCTTCTGTATCTTGTATCCAGGGTCCTGGGAAATACTTTTTGTTATGGTTTATATCAAGTAAAATAGTTAAACTTCTTCCACCAAAAGTTCCTCAAGCGGGAACTTTGTAGTTAGTGGGTAAATCGTCTGTTGAAGTTAGGAAATGTACGAAAATATGCAAATATTAGCCTCTCATAGCATTTTTCACTCAATTTATCTCAGAAAGTGAAAGGGTCACACTCTTCATTTTTGGCACATAGACAGACAATACAATGAATATTTGATATGTGAAATGTCAGGTCGATGGGAGTGGTAGTCTTGAATTAGTCATATGTTAAAAAAAACATCATTTCAAAATGATCTCATATTGAAACAAGCTCACCATTAGGGTTGTGTTCAAAAAAAAAAAAAATCGATACAGTGACTCAGTATTGATATGGAGTCCGTGACAACATATCGCCGTATCGATATTTTGAACACAACCCTAATGGTGAGCTTGTTTCAATATGAGATCATTTTGAAATGATGGGTTTTTTAACATATGACTAATTCAAGACTACCACTCCCATCAACCTGGTATTTCACATATCCAATATTCATTGTATTGTCTGTCTATGTGCCAAAAATGAAGAGTGTGACCCTTTTACTTTCTGAGATAAATTGAGTGAAAAATGCTATGAGAGGCTAATATTTGCATATTTTCGTACATTTCCTAACTTCAACAGACGATTTACCCACTAACTGCAAAGTTCCCGCTTGAGGAACTTTTGTTGGAAGAAGTTTAACTATTTTACTTGATAGAAACCATAACAAAAAGTATTTCCCAGGACCCTGGGACGGAAGTAATTTTCTAGGCCCTTTCTGAGAGCTAGCCTATGGCTTACTGCGTCCCAGTCAATTTTCGGATGGTCAAACTGCATCATCATGGCTACGCAGGTACTTTCTGTACTTGACAGTTTTCTGACACCATGTAATATACTTGTATTGCATATAAGTTTAGCCGAGCCAGATACGAGGCGAGAGTGTCTTCAGACTTAAGATAAGATAAGATATTCCTTTATTGTCCCACATGGGGAAATTTCATTGGTGCAACGCAGGTAGATACAGAGGTAGATACAGAAGAACAGATCACTTATAGGAAGTCTGAAAAACACTTTCAGTAGAAGATCTCCTATAAATAAATAAAAACTCCCATAGACAAATAAATAAATAAATACATAAATACCATTGCATGTGATCACGACAGTAATTGCACATGAATATGTGTCACGACAGCACATAGATTGCACATGAATTTCACAGTAATTGCACATGAATTCCAACAGCAATTGCACATATGACAGAATTGCACATCAGTATTAGGTTAGGTGAGTATTGCGAGTGTTCAGTACTAACAGTTTTTGTTATAAAGTCTGACAGCAGCAGGAAGGAAAGATCTGCGAAACCTCTCCTTCACACAGCGAGGGTGGATCAGTCTCTCACTGAAGCTGCTCTCCAGAGCGGAGAGAGTGTCCTGCAGGGGGCGACACTCATGGTCCAGCATAGATGTGAATCTAGCCAGGACCCTCCTGTCCCCCACCTCCTGCACCGAGTCCAGAGCACAGCCCAGGACGGAGCTGGACTTCTTGATGACTCTGTCCAGCCTCTTCCTCTCCCTCTCTGTGATGCTGCTGCTCCAGCAGGCCACACCGTACAGGAGGGCTGATGCCACCACAGAGTCGTAGAAGGTCTTCAGGAGTGGCCCTGTCACTCCAAAAGACCTGAGTCTCCTCAGGAGGTAGAGCCGACTCTGGCTCTTCCTGTACAGTGCGTCTGTGTTACGAGTCCAGTCCAGTTTGTGGTTCAGATGAACACCCAGGTACTTGTATGAGTCCACTCTCTCAATGTCCCGTCCCTGGATGTTCACTGGCGAGGGGGCAGTGGGGTGGCGTCTGCGGAAATCCACCACCATCTCCTTGGTCTTCCCCGCGTTGATGAGGAGGTGGTTCCGCTGACACCAGTCCACAAAGTCCTGCGCCAGTCCCCTGTACTCCTCGTCATCGTCGTCCGTGATGAGTCCGATGATGGCAGAGTCGTCAGAGAACTTCTGCAGGACACAGCTGTCCGTGTCATGTCTGAAGTCTGCAGTGTAAAGGGTGAAGAGAAAGGGCGCGAGGACAGTGCCCTGGGGCGCCCCCACACTGCAGGTCCGAGTGTCAGACACACAGTTCCGGGCTCTCACAAACTGGGGTCGGTCTGTGAGGTAGTCCAGGATCCACTCTGCCAGGTCGTACTCCACACCAGCCGTCTCCAGCTTGTCCCTCAGGAGCAGCGGCTGGATGGTGTTGAAGGCGCTGGAAAGATCGAAGAACAGAATCCTCACAGAGCTGCCAGGCTTTTACAGGTGAGAGAGAGAGCGGTGCAGTAGGGAGATGACAGCGTCCTCCACTCCGATGCCAGACCGACATGTGCGGGAACTCCGGAAGTACCGGTACGGACTGCAGTAGGGACATAATATAAGATATATAAGATATTTCTGAATAAATTATACTGTTTTCAGACACAAAGAAAATGTACGTAGTTGGCAGATTGACAGGGGGCGGCGCCCTTAATGGACCAGCCACTGCTGCTCATCAAGAAGGCCCTGCAAAGGATGTACTTGCTGCAGCTGAGGAAAGCCAAGCTGCAGCGTAGATGATGGTGCAGTTTTACACGGCCTCATCATTGAGTCCATCCTCACCTCCTCCATCACCGTGTGGTACGCTGGAGCCACAGCCAGGGACAAACAGAGACTACTGCGCATTGTGCACTCTGCTGTTAAGGTGATCGGCTGCAGACTCCCATCTCTGCAGGACCTGTATGTCTCCAGGACTCTGGGACGAACAAGTCGATCACAGCCGACCCTTCTCACCCTGGACACAAACTATTTGAGCCACTCCCCTCAGGCAAGAGGCTACGGTGCATCCGGACCAGAACCTTCCGCCACAAGAATAGTTTCTTTCCCTCTGCCGCTGAACTCATGAACACTTCTTAAACACTGTCACTTTAACCATAATTTAATCACCCACTGCACTGTTCACTTTATGCACTACATATGTAAATCCAACTGTAAATGTTGTGTACATCGTAAGCCTTGAGTACATAGTAAGCCTATTTTTATTTTTCATCTAAGAGCCTATTTTTATCCTAAAGCAGATTTGAACTTATTTTTGACTTAAATAGATTGTTTTATCAAGGGAAGTTTTTTTTTGCACTGAATCACCATAGAAAGTTCCTATATGTTTGTGAATTCTGTTAATTGACAATAGCAATAAACCTATCTAAGTTAAGACGCCTTCAGCTGCGTTTAAACAACGCCTTGTCCAACCTTCATGGACAACAAAGCCTGAACGTACGGTGAAATGCAGTGCTGTATACCCCATGTGTGTACCCCATGTGTGTGCCCCATGTGTGTGCCCCATGTGTGTAACCCATGTGTACCCCATGTGTGTACCCCATGTGTGTGCCTGTGTGTACCCCATGTGTGTGCCCCATGTGTGTGCCCCATGTGTGTGCCCCATGTGTGTGCCCCATGTGTGTACCCCATGTGTGTGCCTGTGTGTACCCCATGTGTGTAACCCATGTGTGTGCCCCATGTGTGTAACCCATGTGTGTGCCCCATGTGTGTACCCCATGTGTGTACCTCATGGGTAGGGAAGGGACAGCAGCTGACTGGATGAGATCTGTTTTGAACAGATCTATCCTCATCTCATCTATCTACATATATGTACAATGTATATGTATGTATATATGTAATCAAATGGTCCAAATGAGACAGAAAAAGCCCAGCATGTTTCAGATACAGATACATACTGAAGACTTACAAAATTTCCCCATGTGTGGACAATAAAGGAATATCTTATCTTATTTGAAACTCTTCGGACCTCTTCATTCTTTGTTCTGGTGATGTGTGTGTCAGTCCGTGGTGTGTGAGGGCGACATCTCCGTGGAGACAAGCTGGCAGTGGGCACTTCCCCAGAAAAATTGCACCTTTAAAACATCCTCAAGGCTTTCAAGTTTGATGTGATTTTGTTCTGATCGAATAAAAGACAGCTCAGATTTTGACTGTTGGAAATAAAAACAATCATTATGCATCACTGACTTGCATTAACCTGTTTTACTTGTCTAATTAACCTGTCTCAAGTCAATAAAACCTGATTTAGTTGACACCTGGCTATAAGAGGTAGTAATCTCACCAATGGCATGAATGAATTCCTCTTTCCAATTTACTCATTCTAACCAAATATATATTTTTATCTTTTCTTCTATTTACTTTGGTGTTCAACAGGGTGGACTTATGACCTGTTCACAGTGCCATTTAATTTCCACCGCCCATTGATATTTACTGTTTTCAAGATAAGATTCATCAAAGTCATCAAAAGAGGGCTTGGGTCCATTCCTACTACAATGACCAATACATCAAAGCCAGTGCTCAGTGTGCCTAAACAAAAAAATAGTGCAATAACAAATAAGGAAAGTTTATGGACTTTTGACTAGCACAATACAAAAGAACGGCCCAAACTTAATATTGATTCCAGAAAACAACTTTTTATTGTCAATTTTGTGAAGGTCTATTTTGAGTTTATTGCCCAGAAAAAATATTTACCATTTTATTACCAGTTTTTAATCAGAAAAGTAAAAAAAACCTGCTCTACCCTTTTAAAATAGTTATTTAGCATATACAAATATTATTTTTAAACATAACAGTACAGACCATAACAATATCGTTTTAGTTTTCAAGTTTCATAAGTTGAAACATAAAAGGGTGAGGTTTTACTCACATCTACCAACAACGTTTTGTAACATCTCTCAAATCTGACACACAATTCATCATTAAAAACATATACTTATATCTAAAAATTAAACAAATACACGTTATCAGAGCCCAAGTATAGCACCATATAAAACAATTTAACCTGATGGCACTTGATTTATATGTTCATTAACCTGAGAAAGTCCTAATGAGTCGGAAAGTGCATTACATCCCAATACAATAACAAAAAACCCATCACTCAAATGTACAGTATAATTATCATATTGCACATCCACTCACTATCACTTAAATATCCTGAAACAAGTTAGTACAAATATTATAGCAGCCACCTCTAAGTATTTTCGTCTATTATATAGGTGAACCGTTATTTTCTCTTTTTACTGTATTCCCTGCCTCAGTGGATGGTTTCACCACATAGTGAAACAGCCGAACAGTGATGTGGAAGATTGTTAAAGACAGGCACAGACGGCTGGAGTGGGTTGTTTCTTATCCAGGGGCACGACACAGACTTTGATGTGATTCAAAAAGGAAATCTATAGCACCCGCTACACGTTTTCTACCCATTGTCCCTTTGAGTTCAAGTGCTTCCATTCTCCTATTAAATATTATTTATACTGAAGGAAGAAGCGCAGCGCAGATCCGGATTATGTATTTGGTGCCACATGAGAAACATTTGCATGGGGAGAAAGCGGTGTACGAGCAGAACCTCTCTGTAAAAACAAGGGTCATAGCCATCCTTGGAGGGAATGTGCAGCCCTAGAGGTTTCACCAGCGAGTGCGACTCGGGACGTAAGCCGGCTCTGGCCAGACACATCCCCATGTAAACATCATCGATAGGAAGGATTTGGATGGACTTTGACATGTTATAAATGACTGTAGCAGTGAAGCCGGAGAGTAAGAAGCCTCCACCACTGCAGTATGGAGGATACGAGTTTGATTCCTGCACCTGAACCGGCACGGAGTACTTGGTCCCTGGTGATCGAATGGGACTTGTATTCTCCATCAGATGCCCTATAAACAGATGCTTGCCACCATCATTATCTTTAAGACCGTGGAGATACTCAACCATGTTATCTGTGTTGGCAAAAACATCATCGTCGCCGTTGAACAGGAAGCGAGCGTTAGGGCAGTTTCGCTCCATCCACTCCATGAACAAAATCTGCTTCAGGGTGAGGTTGAAGAACGAATCTTCAAAGTCCCACTGTAGAATGTCGCTGTACAATTTGTGCTCATGCTGAAGAAGCTTGTTTAGCCTCATTTTCTCTATGCCGCGGTCTGATGTCCCAGAAACGAAAATCCTTCTGATCCACAGGCCTTTGTGTTGTCGTTCTCCGGCCCATGTTTTGCGCAGCACCTCTCTCCGCTCGTAGTTTCCGGGTGAACTTTTGATGACCAAGAAGAGAAACACTTTGGACGATTTCTCTGGTCCACCACATTTGTCGGGAATGTCCAGAAGCATGGGGAAGTGGCGGCAGTGGCGGTAGTAGAGAAGGTTTTGAATGTGATTAGGGAGAGAGCTGAAGCCTGAGATGTTGGCCGCAGACGTGTTTCGTTCACACTTTGGCCATGAGTATACGTAAGAGTCGACTTTCGGAGCTGTTGGAGAAGGCTTTTCCTCTACGTCAAGTGTCTTGACATTTTTCTCAGGATAATGTAGGTCTTTGTACAGAAGCATTAAAACACCCAAAGCTACAAGTAAGAGAAACAATGTCTTTTTGAAGCGTCTCATTTTCGCCACGAGGAACTGTGGAGACAAAAAGAAATAACAGAATGTAAAAATTAGATAAATTAAATTGCTATTTTACAAAAGTCTAGTCTGCTACACTTAGTACTACTAAATGTGTTGCTAAATAGCCTGCTTAATAACGCTAAGTTGTCACACCTATACATATATATAAAATATTCACTAGTAACATGGTGTTTGGTTTGGGCACTTTTCCTCCCTATTGCTGATAATAATATTTTGTCTGTTCAGTTTTTGTCTAATCTGTTTAGTTTTTTTTAGATTGGCTCCCGGTCGCGGGTGCGCGCCCGGCAGCCTTTAAAATGGAGACCGGATGGGCTCAGCGCTCTCTCTCAGCTCGGCTCCGCCCATCCCGCTACGGTCCCGCTCCGCTGACACACTCGGCTCGCCTGCTCCCAGCTGGCTCTCACTAGCAGTAGCACTAGCCTGTTTTGTTTGGCCTGGTGGGACCGGTAGTCCCATTTTCGCTTTTGTTTGGGGCTAGATAGGGGGATTTGTGTGTCTTATTTTTGTGCTTTAGTTAGAGGTGTCGGCACCGGCTTCGACGGCCCTATCAGGGGCTGGCCCGTGTCGCTCCTATTTTATTTCTGTTTGGCTGGCCCACCAGGTCCACCTTTCTTTTTATAACTTTGGGATGATTTTTAGGGCACGGGGGTTCGAAATTTGGCATTTATTTTGGTAAACCTAATAAACTTGTTTAAAATTGTCTTTGTCTCCGTGTCCGTTAAAATATGTTTAACCCTCTCTTCGGGGTCATAACACATGGGTCAAGTTCCAAAGCAATGAAAAATGCAGTTTGGAGACTGTCACAATAATTACACATAATTCCTTTTCTTTGCAAAAGTAACTATTCATTTATCACAGCTCATGTTTTTTAACAATATAGTCAAGGGTTTATCCTGCTTTATTGTGTCAGTGAGATAAGAGAGTTTAATTCATTTCAGAACATTTTCTGTACTTAAAACTAGGCCATTGTACTTTTGGCAGCAGATAAGAGAAAAATGGAAGTGGATGACACCGAATGAACCACCTAAAACCAACAGATGGGCTACAGTTTTGTTTTGCTGTTTCCTCTTCGCATCACATTTTTGGCGACCAGAGTCTTATTTCCTCGAGGCGTGTACAGCAGTGTAGTTCTTCCACATGTCAATCATTCCCTACATGCTAGTGCACACTTGCAGCCTCGTTCTGGCTCGTTCCTAGGATATCAGCATGTTCCCTTGGCTGCGCATGCATGGTTGATATGCTGGTGTGTGTTTAGCAAAGCTAGCAGCGACTTCCTTCAGTGTAGCTCCACGCTTCGGACCACAAAGTACAAAAATGGCTGAGGGACGACAGAGAAAGACTGAGTTCGAGCTGGCTCAGAAGAGAAAACTGCGGAGACTAGAGATGCGATGCAATCCAGTCGCGCTAATAAACAAACGCAAGTGTATCAGCGGAAGGTTTGATGGCAGGCAGCCTCTTGGAAAAAACAGAAGGGTGAAAAAAAAAGACTAAGTCACTGATTTCTCAAATCGCGGAAAATCCTCTTTTCAACTTTTTAATTTAGAAAAATACAACCAAAACACAGTTTTGACGGGCCTAAAACTTAGATGCGGACAACATTCTGAAAATGTTTCACAGATTTTCCACCTGACACCTACAGAATTATTTATTTAAGGCCCTCTCTCAACTTACACTAGTTTCAACACCTGCAACCAGAAAGTAAAGTAAGTAATTTCAGACAAGCATTGTAGATGTGGCAGGATAGCCTGCAGGCGGGCCCCTGCCACTGCTTAGACGCCCCTGATAGGTGAATCGATCAAGCGTACATCCATAAATTGCTGTCTGGTGACGTCAGTCGGCCTCTGACCTCACACACTTCCTGGTTGCTGGGTGCGCCACCTCGCTCCTCAGTCCAGGTATTTTGAGTTGTATGTGAATAAGAAAATATTGTATGTCTAACAAGTGTCATTATTCAGTGTGCCGCGGTGCTGCCATGGGCCTGTGTGGTGTGCGACCTCCGGGATGTGCGGCGTGCGGTTGGTCGGGCGGCTATGCGGCGTAAAGCCTCACGCGCTAGCTGCGCCGTGTTGCAGCCATCCTGTTCCAGGTGCCCGGAGAGGACCCTGTCTTGCCTTTTTGTTGGGAACGCTTTAACTGAAGGCTTTTTGTGAATGCTCGTATGATAACCTGTCTCCTATGAAGACAACGGACTGTGAACATCGACGATTTGTATTAATAAATGTATCAATTACTTAAACCATGCCTCTGTTGTTCCAACGACGAACTTGCGTGCCTTCGATTAGATTGGTCCTGAGCCAGAATCTCAGGTGGCGTTGTTGGAAATGTAAGTACAAACTGTGAACATGGAGTAAAATAGTGGACGCATTGGTCCACTCTGCCACGTAGAGGTGAGATGAATTATCTTATCCATGGGTTTCACAAATCAAAAATTAAAATGTCTCTTCTAAGTTGAAGTTGAAACCCATGAAGAGGTCGTGATCACAATATTTTAATCATAAAAAAAAAAAATAAGATCTCAGGGGCACGAGCCCTTATGACACAATTAATTTATCCACAAGGGAAAGTACGTGGAGCAGTAAAGGACAGTGTTTTTTTTACCTAGAAAATGTTTTTTCCTCCAGCCTCTGATCTCTAAATTACATATCTAAGTGATCATGCTCCTATTTATATCACTGTAGATCTGGAACAGAAACAAATAACACACTTTGGAGATGTAATGCTACAAAGGCAGTTTGGAGGGGCAGGGTAATTGAGTAGCCTGGGCCAAAAAGAAACAAAGGTGGGAACATTTTAATGATTTACAGAATAAACTAAAGCTGCTGGAAGCTAAACTTGCCCGAAAACAAAGATCCTCAAAAGCTACAGGTAATTAAAAAGACAAAGGGCGAGATTAAGACCTAACTTCACAGGAAATAATAACTTTAAGAAAGCTCTTCACCACACTGTTATCAATAAATTAAGTGGTTCAAAGTTCTCAAAATGATTAGCTTGGAAACGGAAACAAAAAATGCAAAATACAAGATATGCTAATGTTGAGATGATTACACTATTATTACAAAAACATATCATTTTAATCAGTGTTTTTCACTTTCATGTTGTTTAGTTAATTTGTAATGTAATTTTAACCAAACAAGTCCAAATAAAATCATCGTTTTTCACCAAAATATCAGGGACCAAAGAAGAAATACCATATTTTTTGGACGCTCTGAATGTACCCGCCATGACCGAAGAGCAAAACAAAAAGCTAGGTATCGAAATAACAACTACCGAAATTAAAAGCACAATCAAAAGACAAAAAACAAATAACTCTCTACGCTCTAAAAGACACACTTACTTCCTGGCTTTTATCAACTTTTAACTGGACCCTTAAAAAAGCTCAGATCCCTCTGTTGGAAGGAGCCTTAATCCTTAATATCTAAAGAGGGGAAGGATCGACTTTACTGTGCCTCACCAGCAATTAAAATTCTGAATGTGGACTAGCATGGATACTCCTCAATTATGTCCAAAAGAATGGAACAAATACTCCCAAATTTAATTTACAATGAACAGTGTGGTGTAAAAATGTAATGTCTTTGCCTGATGCCATAGAACTTAGGTCAACATATGTGTAACATCCGGGTCACACTTATTATGACTCTGTATGCAGACATCCCTGGGTAAACAGACAGCTGCGGATCCAAGGATGTCTCGCATGCGGTAGAACATTGAGTGTGTTTTTCTGGAAAATATGTTTAGACTGGTTTTGTGCATACGTGGCACCTGTTGTGCCTTAATAAGCTGAACTCAATGTTTGCTCTGGTCAGATCAGGGAGGGACAGAAAGGCAAATGTCAGGGAGAGCTTTTTGGCTGTGCACGGCTAAAATAAAGAACCACTTTTGAACAAGACAACTTGGTTATATTTTGCCTCATTTTCTCTGTCATTTGTTATAGAATAGTTTCCGCAACAATTTGGTGTCAGAAGTGGGATCCTTCGTCCGATGACTCGTCTTTGCGGGCCGTGACCGGTGTTTGGCCACCTGAAACGATAACAAGATTTCAGCCTCATTCCTCATCATTTGGGAGAGAGGACCGTCTCATTGGCCTGAGAAGACAGCGTCGGCGCTAGGATCCGAGCAAAGAGAAAAGTTGTGGTGAGTTGTCTTGTTTCAAATGTGTAGACTAGGTTTTTTTTATGTATGTTAACTGTTAATTGACAGACAGACTATTCTGACTAGTCCGGTACCCATTTTTTATTGACATTTTAAACACTAAAGGACGTGTCTGGGACTTTTTGAGGTAGTACCCTGCACTTTAAATTTTAGTCTAAAAATAGCACTTTTAAATTTATTCAAATTAAAAGGTCTTTCTTTAGAGACATTCTTTACAATTCTAAAACTACTATTTAGACACAATTGCATTTGAACATTTAACTAATTTTGCTGGACACAATAGCCCATTGTGCTGGTGTCCAAACGCAGCCGCATGGCAGGTGCCTGGGGACAGGGTCAGAACACACGCTGGTTAGGTTGTCGGTCGGCATTAAGCCTTCTGTAAAGTCCAGGAAGTCCTGGCGCACCTGGACCCACTGACCAATAGCCTGGTTTTAACACTAAAGCTTTGGTCGAGTTTTGTCTGAGACAATTAGTTTAGTGAAAGCTAAATCTAGGGAGGGTGTGACGAGACGAGGTCCGTCGGTAAAGATACAAAGCGCTGCAGTTTGCAGAGAGGTCTGATATGGAAATCAATCTAAAAGTGAAGTGTCCATCCCGGAGACACCTGTCATGCTGGCAATGTCAAATAAATATGGGAAGGAGTGTCTGGAATGCCTGCCAACGTGGGCGAATAAGTTTGGATTTCCAGCTGGAGGTTCACTGAGCACTAATCAAATTGCAAATCTAAAAGCAAAATGTGAAAAAACAAAAAAAGAGACATTAGAGGGAAATAAAACAGTGTCTACAGAGGTAGTGAGAGACATGGAGAAGCACGAGAAATGGATCAAACTGTGGGAAACTGAGGCCGTAACTTGGGAAAGGAAGAAATAATGCAAACAGATGACCGGTGTGAGTGTGAAAGAGAGGGAGAGGGAGAGAGAGAGCACTGCACAGAGCACTGCACAGAGCACACAGGCTGGTGCAGGCATAAAAACACATGTGCCCCCTGCATACACACGGACACCCGCACCACAACACACACAGACACTCTCACCTGAACATATGACTGTGTCAGTTCCTTCTATTTACCCAGATCTCACCTGCCTTTGGACGGATTCGGATTTGGACGCCTGTCCAGTCAGAACCACCATGCCCACACTCGAGGAGGAGGACATGCTGGAAGTCGTCACCCACACAACACCAGAGAGGGCACCACCCGTACTTCAACCAGCGACACGGGCCCTGCGAAGCAACGCACCGCCAGGACAGCTTCTAACGTGTCCGATGATTGAAGTGGCCGGACCCGATGGGCAATTTTATGTGTACCGGCCCTGGTCAAAGGAGGAGGTCATGGCTGTAGCGAAATAGCTGCCCAATCCAGTCACAGATGGAAAAACCTTTGCCAAAGATTTCACCGAGTTTTGCGCCGAGTACCGTCCCTCCGGACTGGAAAGTCGTAAAATTCTGGGTTTTGCAATGACATTGAGTGACTTTGCGAAAATAAAGACAAGTATCCCGTAGAATCACCTGCATGCCGACAAACCCATATATGAGGACAATGTGGAATACACTGCTGCCATAACAACCCTGACCACTGCCATCGCCCGTGAGTTCCCGCTGGTGTATGACTTAACAGCAATTGACAGATGCGTACAAATGCCAGACGAGTCCCCGGATGAATACATACACAGGCTCACCCAGGTGTTTAACCAACAAAGTGGCATGAAGGACTTGAAAGACCAAGCAGGCGGTCCATATGAGGTATTGCTCTGTCAGGCAATAATCGGAGGACTGCACAAGAACATTGTCAAAGCAATCAAGGGCTCATACGTGGGCGGCATCAAACGGCCCAAACTCGACGTACGGTCTGACCATGCGCGTCATGCATGGGAGTTGATACAAGAAGAGAAGGTGAAAGATAAAAAGACAAAAGAAAAAGAAAAACATGATGCAACTCTAACGCTCTTCTCCAACACGGTTGCCGCTCCAAGACAACAACAGCAGCAAAACTATGTCCACAGACGTGGCCATGGAAGACGGGATGGACAGAGAGGTGCGTGCTACGTGTGTGGTAAATTTGGACATTTCTATCGAGACTGCCCACATCAGAACCTGCGACCACACATTCCTGGACCAAAGCATGGGGCCTACATTGGGCCATATCCAGGACAGCCAGAGCAACAGGTCTGGTCAGGGCCACAGCAACAGTCTTATCAAGGACAGCAGCAGCCATATCCAGCGCCACCACAGCACCTAAACCAACAGCGGCCTGGAGGGAATTATGGGTCGGACTGACTGGACGGGGCTGAAGGGGGGTCTCAGCGCGTGGCAGAAACAGCAGCCGGGACAACACACCCAGAGCAATTGTCTCTGCAGGAGGGTAACGAGCACGATACACTACTCACACACGCTATCTCTCATCTTGAGGCTCGAGCTGCTAAACCTAATGAAATTTATCTCACAACATCTCAATCAAGTTCTAAATTTCCAGAGTTCTCTTTAATTGTTAATGGTGAAAAAATCAATTTTCTTGTGGACTAAGGAGCTACACGTTCTGTAGTAAAAAAAATCTGCACTAAAAAAAAAAAATAAGCCCAAGTTAAGTGGTCGCTACACATATTAATTAGCGGCGTCTGGTGAGACATTAAAGGAACACTACACCTCTCCTTTAACATGCTCTGACAGCAGTGGTCAAAAATTCAAACATGAATTTCTATATTCTCACTCGTGTCCTGTCAATCTTCTTGGACGAGATCTCATGTGTCATTTGGGTCTTTGTCTCATCTCCACTTCAGATGGATTAAAGGTGACGACTATCAAAGAATTAAATTATGATTCAAATTTCCTTATGGAGCTCACAGCTCCCAAATCTGATTTTCACTGGAAATTGACCCCTAATTCCTCAATTGAACTGATTTCTTTAGCTCAGAACAAAGTGAAGCAAACTGATGACACTGACTTTAGAGATGTAGGAGAGCTGCAACACATTCCTTGTTTGTCACAGACATAGAACTGAATGATGCTATGCAATGGTTTGAATGCGGGGAAGATGTACTAATGACTGACTGACTTCTTTTACTGGGATGATCATTTCTCTGGCGTCTTTGTGCCACTCCCAGACTATCTCGAAAATTTGAATTTGTCTAATACAAATATGTATCTAGCATTATCAAAACCTATTATGGCTAACTGGGGGGAAACTCAAGATTTTGTTAAAGATTTCTGTGGAGGACTGGGTTGAAATGCCTGATTCTGATGCGTTGTTTTAACATTCCACAAAGTCTTGGAGAAAGCGTTTGTCTCTAGCTTTGCAGACTGTTTGTTGTGTTTCCAAAGACATAGATAAGAGCAACGCTGCTGAAGGAGTTTTTTTTTCCAAACATTTACATGCAGTAGGCCACAAAGCGAGCCTTTCTAAATTACAATTCGTTAAAGAGGAAGTCACCTTCCTGGGTCATGTGATATCTAAACATGGCAAAAGCATTTCCACAAAGCGTGTTGCAACAATACAAAATATTCCAAAACCAATAACTAAGAAACAATTGATGTCATTCCTGGGAATGTGTTCATATTGTCGACAATTCATCCCAAATTATTCTGTAATGGAGTCTCCTTTAAGTGCACTCATCCATGGTAAAGGCCTTAGGACTAATGACAAAATGACCTGGACCGAGGAAGCAGACATAGCTTTCTGTGAGTTGAAAATGGCCTTACAGAAGCCTCCAACTCTGACCCGACCCAACTAGACCTTTCACACAGACTGTCCACGAACGCAACGGCTGCATGACGTCTGTCCTTTTGACCATGGGGGCTCCCTACGACCTGTCGCTTATTTCTCTGCTAAACTGGACCCAGTTGCAGAAAATTTCTCATCTTTCTATCTCATTGTTATGTTTCCACTGACCGGACCTGAGGGAGGAGCCGCTCACTAACCCTGATTTGATTCTTTTTCTAGATGGTTCTGCATCTTGGGACGCAGACACAGGACGGAAACCGAGTAGGGTTTGCAGTGTGCACTCAGGTCCCCCTCCACCTGATGTGCCCCAGACACATCTGTAACCATAGTAACCATAGTAACCATAGGACTGTGACCATTTTTACTGTATGTTTTGTGTCTCATGTAGCATCCATCCCACATTCTCTCAATGCCATGCAGAGCTTTGCCACAACAGAGGAAATCTCTGTGTGGAAGAAGGCTGGGGCGTGGAAAAGGGGTGAAGTTTGGTTGGTCTACTTATTTAAATATGTTTTCAGGCAGATGGTGCTGATTTCACATGGCCGTGACCTGCATCGAAGGGGGGAATGATAAATTGGTTCACAAAGATTTTAACATTTATGCCCAAAAGATTTGTCGATGCTTAGTCCCGGCATGTGGAGGCGTTTCCATGCAAACACGCCTCCAGCAACGCAGTGGTCAAAGCTCTGATCACAGAGCTGGGGCATGGCGTGCTGTAAAGAATTGTATGCACTGTTGTTCTCTATTTCTGTGCAGGTGAAAACTGCTCTCCCAAAGGCAGCTGAAGCTGTCCTTCAAACCAGGGGAATGGATCCTGGTCCAAGTTCTTCTCATCACCGACACTGCAGTGGATTCACGCATCACACTGCAGAGCCATCTTCAGCTCACCTGTGGAGATCAACGACAACGCGGCTGTCTGCCCACCTGTGGGTCAGACACACGGGCCGACCACTGAGGACGTCGTGGGACCTTTGAATTGCAACGATCTCAAGTGCGAGAGAGCGGGGGGCAGAGCAGGTCGTAAGGCTCGACCCGCACAACCAGAGCGGTCTGATCGGGTGCTCCGAGCACGTGGCACTTTGCCAAACCACAGCGCAGTTTAAAGCTCCACTTTTCTTTGCAGCGTTTGGTAATCACATCTACACAGACACTGTCTACTTTCCCACTTTCCTCATGGCTCCTGAGCCACACCTGGAGCCCAAGAGCTCCAACAAGATCGACAGGAGCACCGGCAGGTCTTTGATCTGTAGAATCATGTTTCTTGTCCTGTTGTTGTTGTTGCTGTCTGCAGCTTTAACATGGTTGATACTTCATATTGCTCTGCTTAATTTGATATGTCCAAAAGAACAAAGTTTAGACCGTAACACTCGCACTCTGCAGAATCATGACTCACCTAAAGCTGAGACACACCTTACATACACTAGCAATCATTCCACTGTCTACACTCTAAATTTCTGGTATCGATATGTTAAATATATAGCCGAGAGCCACAAACGTAAAGATTGCTATGTGTGTACACACATGCCCATAGCAACCACGTCCCCACATGTGCTGCCTCTTCCTGTGCCTGACCTGGCCAACAGAGTACCTGCCACTCTGATGTCTCTAGATTATGCTAAACTAAACCTGGCTCTAAATGTACATGCTTCGCACAGAAAATTACATCCGTAGACCTAGTATCTGAACTTAAACCAACACGCGTGGGACAAATCCCTAATATATATTGTTCTACAGTATATGTCCCGTGCACTTATCTAGAGGACGGCACACACCTGAACACATCCCAGTCGACTCCTGGAACCACATGTGCACCATACTTCACTGTACCAGACATTTTAGGGACCATTCCAATAGAGGATTACATGTTTCTTTGTGGATATTACATGTATGAATGTCTTCCGGCGGGATGGGTGGGCCGATGCGCCGCTGTGGTCCCTTCAGATCATTCATACATAATATCCAGCACACCACATGTCACACACAGGGCACAAAGGGATCTGCTGCCTCATGACTCTGGTTGGAGTTCTGATGTGCCAGATGACCACAAAATTTGGGGAAACAGGGGAAAAAGTATTATTGGCATTGTTCCCAAATCTAGGTGTGGGTAAACTGATGTTGCGTGTAGAGACTCTTAGCTATAGATTTACTTCCTTTATCAACACAACACTTGCTACTATTGAATTACAGAGAGAAGAGCTGCATGCACTTCGCGCAGTGGCACTTCAGAATCACATCGTCCTCGATCTGATAACAGCCTCAAAGGGCGGAGTCTGCATTTTACTACGCCAAGCTTGTTGTACATACATTCCCGCTAACGATGAGGATGGAGGAGCAATCCAACAGGGACTCGCAAATTTGACTAAGCTCCGTGATCTCATGGAGTCAGAGACTCTGTCCCACACTCACTCTTCGTCGGTGTTCGACTGGTCTCTGTCCTCCTGGCATAACAGACTTATCAATTTTGCTATAATTATGGTAGTGATCTTAATCCTGTTCTCATGTGTGATCCCATGCTTACACAGGATGATTAGTAAGACGGTTTCTGCCCAATTTGTGTCCATTCAAATGACAGGACCTAACACAATCACTCCACCTGGTGATTCTGATCATGTGAGTGACTCAGATGATGACTCCATCTGCAGAGGAGTCCTGTAGATTAGTTTCAGATATAACAAAAAAAATTAGATTAGAACCACTTGGTTTTATTTTTTATCTATTCTTAATCATATACTTAACCTAATCACCGGAGATGAACTAATCATTGTTTGCGTTTTAAATACATGTGATCATTTTGCGGTGATGTGAGGATTGAGACACTGGTTTAAAGTCCCAGGACAAAGGTTTATCCTCTGAACATGTGTTAAGTGTTTCTCCTTTGACAGTTTTGCTTCTGCTGAATGTTGATGACGTGCTTAACATTCTTTTGATTTTCAGGTTGTTTATTTACTTATATTGATTGATACATTGTTGACATTTTTGCTAATGATTAATAATAAACCAGGGGTTTGATTCTAATCATAAGGGGGGAATTGTGGTGTAAAAATGTAATGTCTTTGCCAGATGCCAAAGAACTTAGGTCAACATGTGTAACATCCGGGTCACACTTATTATGACTCTGTATGCAGACATCCCTGGGTAAACAGACTGACAGCTGCGGATCCAAGGAACTCAATGTTTGCTCTGGTCAGATCAGGGAGGGACAGAAAGGCAAATGTCAGGGAGAGCTTTTTGGCTGTGCACGGCTAAAATAAAGAACCACTTTTGAACAAGACAACTTGGTTATATTTTGCCTCATTTTCTCTGTCATTTGTTATAGAATAGTTTCCGCAACAGGAGCCTTAATCCTTAATATCTAAAGAGGGGAAGGATCGACTTTACTGTGCCTCACCAGCAATTAAAATTCTGAATGTGGACTAGCATGGATACTCCTCAATTATGTCCAAAAGAATGGCACAAATACTCCCAAATTTAATTTACAATGAACAGACAATATTTATTAACAAATGACAAACACTTATGTTAATAAGACGATTGTTACAAATAATGAACCATATACAAAAAATGTACTTTGACAGAGAGAAATAAAGTTGGCCAGAATGCGCAACACAGCCCACACTCCGCACCCCCGTGTCTGTGCTCCGGAATGGTAATGACGCCCTCCCCCTAATCTCACCCATAGCTTTCTTCATATCAGCTCCGTGGTCGTGCAAAATTATATTGACCCGTTGCTTGTCGATGTCTCAGATGTTGAGCATTTTTTCCTTAGACACGCACTGAGGCTCGTCACAACGTTTAGTGCACCAGCTGCTCACAGGTGGCACCGCAAGTTGTACTGTGTATATAAAAATAACAAGGGAACATCTCGAATCCTCCGCTTTATGCCCTCATTTGATCATAAGAAATATGCGTGATCTGAATCCTCTGCTCTATGCCTTCATTTGATCATAAGTATAGAAATATGCATGATCCGATCACC
Organism: Eucyclogobius newberryi; assembly: GCF_026437365.1. NCBI lineage: Eukaryota > Metazoa > Chordata > Actinopteri > Gobiiformes > Gobiidae > Eucyclogobius > Eucyclogobius newberryi. Next base: position 26,581,079 of record NW_027316532.1, on the reverse strand, counting down.
GTAGGATTGGTGGTCAAAAAGGAAATACAGCTTTTGAAGACCGAAGTGTCTATTTCACCGCGGCACGGCGGCCGAAACTGCTATGCTATTTCGTGCCGCGGCTCCTGAAACTGCGGGGCTATTTGACCGCGCCGCAGCTACTGGAAAACAATTTAATCCCGGAGTTCATTAATAATACGATAAGGAGCTCAGGCTATGCACAGAAACAAGTTGGTTATGGAAAATACGTGAGTTTAATCATAAAAAGTGCATCAACACTAGAAAAGTCTTAAAAGCCAGTGTGTAGGGCAAAGGGAGGCGAGGAGAGCCCACTGCACGGACACACACCTTCGGACTAGCGAACCTCGGACCAGTGAACCTTAAAATTTCGGGGAAATTTTGGACCCGTGAACCTTCGGACTCGTGGGCAGCCACCGGGAAAGCAAGCCCTGTGCGCAAAGTTGGCCAGAATGCGCAACAAAGCCCACACTCCGCACCCCTGTGTCTGAGCTCCGGAATGGCGATGACGCCCTCCCCCTAATCTCACCCATAGCTTTCTTCATATGTGACGGAGCAGCGTAAATGCCAGTACATGTCGGCCTCGGTGAAACTGAGATAAACAGTGTTTTAGGTTTTTTCCCCCAAATTTGTGATTTTCGTTTTTTTGCATTATGTGAAAGTTGAAATTATAAAAGAGCCCCTCCGTGCTTCAGATAACAGTATTCATTACCTTAAAAGTACACATTAAGCTGTTAAAAATGGGTAGTTTTCGTGTGCCGCGTGGGATGCGTTACCCTTTTTTCAGCAGCGTACTGTTGATCTTTTTCCACCAATCAGCTGCGAACCACATGGCTACAGCTATGTGTCCTCCGAGTACTCCTCTCATGGACTCCTCTCAAGAGACATTATTCATTCTCCAGACTTTCTCCCTGGACTACATTGCAACGGAACTGAGGTACGTTTACTCTAAAGTATTGCTTTAACGCTGTGTTTTAAGATGGTTTTGTGATGTCACTTTAGCCTCGTCACTTTTGCCTTGGGCACCGGAGCAGACACGGAGCAATGCTAAGCTAACATGCTGCTTCAGTGCACTCTACGTTATAAATACGGGCTTGAATTTAATGTGACCACTTTCTGAACAATTACCATCACGTACTCTCTTGGAACTAGCTGTTTTGGGACGGTGTAATGTCTGTATCTTAGTGATTTTTTTTACTGTTTTTTACTGTAGCCTGCGTTAGCCGGTTTAACTCCTTCCAAACTTTTTTGTTTCACTTTTCAGAGGAGGTGCTCACAGCTGGAGTTTATCAAAAACTGTGCAGAAGTCCATTGCATTACAGCTTCAACTTTGCACAGCAGGTACTATTTATTACACATCATTTACTTAACTTCACTTTATTAAATGTACAATAAAGTGCAAATGCAGAATCAGACATCACTGAGGTTAGTTTATATTGTTTGACTACTATAATGTGTAAACATTAGCCTGGCAAAACTTCAGTGCTGCTCTCTGTTCTGCTTATGATATGTTTCTTCTGTTCTCATTTTTTTTACATTATCACCCTTGTCATCAGGGAGTGGAAAACAGCGCGGAGGTGACGCACGCGCGCTCTCAGCGCGGAGGCGACGCGCGCGCTCTCAGCGTGGAGGCGACGCTTTTCCTAAACCTACTTGAACTGAAACAAATTAATTTGGCGCGATAGCGCCCCCTACAAAGTGAAATATAAATGTTATGAAATTTCACACAGAATTCCATTTAGGCATCCCGATCAAAAAAGTCCATTAGACCCATGTCCTATTTGTTACAGCATTAGGTATAAAAAAAAGGAAAATTTAGTTGGTCCTGTGATGAGTTGGCCACTGTCCAGGGTGTACCACCCCTAAGGCCCAAAGTCACTGGGATAGGCGCCAGTCAACCGCAACCCCTGACCGGAAAAGCGGTAGAAAATGAATGAATGGGGCACTGCCGGTATGTATTTTTTAACACCTCTATTAATGTTATTATTGCAAGCCAGTGTCTGGCATTGTTACATTTGTCCGTAGTGCCATCATTGTAATATGCTAATTACACGCTAACTACGTAGGACTCAATATGGCGTAATTTAGCCCACATTGTTATTGTCTGTGTTGCACACTTCAATTATGAGGCTCGAAGTGTATTTTCATTCTTATTTATTCTGTAACGAAAACAAACATGTTTCAATGTCCTTGTCATGCTCTCTGTTTTGTTACAGGAAACAGTTCTACTTTTTAACAATGTACAATAGCCAAAAATAATATAAAATTATAACAAAATATAATATACATGAATAAATCTGTGACAGACATGTGTGTTTGTTCTCTTAGGATGTTTTTAGATTTAGCAAAAGTGTAATTTTGTACTCTCCTGGTAATCCCCTTTGTTTCTATTAGCATCTTAGCATACTACTGTTAGCATAGCACAACGTTACAACAAAACAACAACCAGGCTTCAACATCATAATCTTAAAGACAATTTCGGCCTAAACTGTCACACTATTGCCTTATCAAAGTTCACAGTTCCCATATAAACATTCGTTTTACCACTTTACCTTAACAAAGACAAACATGTTTCAATGTCCTTGTCACGCTCTCTGTTTTGCTACAGGAAACAGTTCTACTTTGAGCAGACGCCCCGGATACGGAGATGATAGAGCTCCCCTTGTGGTGTGGCATAGGAACTACACTAATGCAAATCTAAGCTAATTGTACACAGTCTGTCTTTCTAAAAACAAAAATGATATTAAATAAATTATAACATGAAATAAAATTAATTTCGGGGGGTGCCTTGTCTACTATTCCCACATCTGCTAATGATGTCATAAAGCAGACACTATATGTTCTTCTATTTTAGGATTGTAGGATTTTTTACGCGCTTCCACTCCTTGACACTTTCATCGATTTCAACAAGTTCAACAAGTTATACCTTACGATTGCTTTCACCATCACCTTACGATTGCTTTCACCATCTTATTGCTACTGTTCCTTTTGACATTTGTACATCTTGTACTTTTTTCAGTATTTGCTTGTATTTTTTCAACTCCTTAACACTTTCACCGATTTCAACAAGCTATACTTGTTGAAATCAGCGTCTCTACAGGGAGGAGGGGGTGCAGCCGGGTCACTGAGGCGCTCTCTCCCTTTCTTCCTGCTCAGGTCTGCATTCAGCACGATCTTGCAATTTGTCAGGACAAACAACTATTTGCGTTGCAAACTATGCAATCAACTGTGAATTACTGAGCGTCGTTGGTATGCCGCAAAACGCAGCAGAAAACATGGACGGGCGGGAAGGCGGTCACGCGGGAAGGCGGAATATTTTTCAACAAATATTGGAAAATTTTCAACAACACATGTAGTACTCTGACACACATGTGTTACACACATGCAGTACTTTCACACAAATGCAGTACCTTTTCCAAAAATTTTGCACATTACACTTCTTTACACAACGAAACTACATGTTGTTGTTGTTGTTGCTGTTTTATGGCGGTTGGCATCCAATTGTTGCATTACCGCCAGACTTTATTCCTCAGACTTTTCGTAGTCCTCAGACTCTGTCGTTGTTGTTGTTTTATGGCGGTTGGCATCCAATTGTTGCATTACCGCCAGACTTTATTCCTCAGACTTTTCGTAGTCCTCAGACTGTCGTAGTCCGTAAAAGTACTCCTTCCATTGCTTTGGTGTTACAAAGCCCATGAGGTCATGATATGTCTTTGTGACTAGAATAGTTGTTGTTGTTTCAGAGACCAACCGGCAACACCCGGTCTGGAGAGACGGGAGATGACGGAGGAGAGTGGATCGGGGATGGAAGACGTTCTGGACGGCGTGGAGGAGCAGCCTTTTCTGCCTGCACGTGCCCGGAAACGTAAAAAGTCCCTTAGCTCGTCCGAGGGTTCTGGGAATGAGCAGCAGGATGAGGCTGAAGCTATTGATGTCCGGGGTGAGAGCAGAGACTGTAAAGTGATCATAAAGCTTGCACAGGATAGTTTAAGGAGTGGAATTCAGTGGCATTGTCAAAGAGCCTAACTGTAGCTGTGGGAGTGATCAAGAGTGCGAGTGTCCTTAGAGATGGCTCGCTGCTGGTCGTGTGCAAGGACGCGGCTCAGCAACGGAAGGCGATTGGAACTAAACGTCTGGGTGGAAAGGACATTCTTGTGTCTAATGCTGAAAGAAACACGGTCAGAGGAGTTATCGTAGGTGTCCCTACGGCGACGTCTGTGGATGAAGTTAAGGAGAATTTGACGGGAGTTACGGTGGTGGACGCTAGGCGTTTGAAGGTGACCCGGTCTGGGGTAAGATGTGACAGCTTGTCGGTAATGGTAACACTTGAAGGGAGGTGCCTGCCTAGTAAGGTGTTCATTGGGTACATGTGCTATAGCGTCAGGCCATATGTTCCGCCGCCCCTGCGTTGCTTTAAGTGCCAGCGCTTTGGGCATATTGCAGCGGTCTGTAGAGGGAGGCAAAGGTGTGGTAAATGTGCAGGAGATCATGAGTATGGGAAGTGTGACGTGGGTGCAAAACTGAAGTGCTGTAACTGTGGGGAAGAACATAGCTCTGCCTACGGGGGATGCAGGTTTAGCAAAAGAGCTGCTGAGGTGCAAAAAATAAAGGTCTCTCAAGGTATATCCTATGCAGATGCAGTCAAGAAAGTTTCAAGTAACGAGTTTAGAGTAAATACAGAGAGAGGAGCCAGCGCTGCTCCCAGCCAGGGCGAAATGAGAAAGGCCAGCGTGGCTCCCAAGAAGTGTGAAGGTTTCAAGAGTGGAGGTCCCAAGTGTGCAGGCTCCAGAATTAATGAGAATACCCTGGTTGTGGATAGAGAGGATGTTGTACTCTTTATGGTGGATGTTGTAAACTGTGCTGCTCAGACTCAAAGCAGAACTGAAAGGATCAGGATCATTGCTAAAGCTGCAGGGAGATTCCTTGGAACAAAGGAGCTTGATTGGGCAGATATAGAAAACAGGCTAAAGGCGCTAAATGGGAGTCGGAGTGATGGGGGTCTGCTTGTGGGGAGTCAGAGTGATCAGAGTGACGAGATGGGGGTGGGGGTGGTCTCCTGTCCTCGTCCAGTCTCGTAGACGCACGGCTACCAAGCGGCGACATCAGTGGAAATATTAAAGCCTATAGAATGAAGCCTAAAGAATAAAGCTGTACGGTGGAAGCACCGAACGTCAAAGAAGGAGAGGAAGGTGAAGAAGAGTCTCCCTGGCATAAAGCCGGTCGGTCTCTCATGGGCTTTGTGGCACCAAAGCAATGGAAGGAGTACTTTTGTGGACTACGACAGTCTGAGGACTACGAAAAGTCTGAGGAATAAAGTCTGGCGGTAATGCAACAATTGGATGCCAACCGCCATAAAACAACAACAACAACAACAACAACAACAACAACCGGCTTTATTCCACTTGTGCGTTGTAACACTGAAATTTCCCCACTGTGTGGACTAATAAAGTATTATCTCATCTTGTCCTTGTTTGTTTTTGTTTATGATCTTGAATTGTGGTAAATTAAATAAGTACATTTTTAAATAGCCACTGAATTTCCCACAAACTTCCCAGTATTATATATATGAAAAAGATGCATGCAAACAGGACACACATTTTATAATATAAAATAATTTATTTTGAGGAAAAATAGAACAGTAAATAACTATATATATATATATATATATATATATATATATATATATATATATATAGTATAAATAGTATATATATCATCGTCTGCCATTGTTGTGGCGCCGGTTCTTCTCGGGTGAAATGTGTACGTACATCACTGGAGCGTCATCTCTGATTGGCTGGTGTCCCGCCGCGCCGCAGAAAAGCTCAAAATTCTGAACTTATTTGCGGCGAACCGTTTTGATGCAATGAAGCTTATACGCCCGTCAAAGCGTCTCGAGCGGAAAACGCAAAAGCGCGCCCGCCTCGCCGCGCTCCTCGGCGAATCGCGCTGCAAATAAACGGAAGCCGCGCCGCAAAAAACGCAGGAGGTGCTCGACGCGCGTTTACATAGGCTTTGAATGTAAACTGGACGCTTTTGCCGCACCGGTCTGAACGGGCCATGAGATCGAAATTTGCAATACACGTCAAAAAAAACATTCAAACAAGAGACATTTAAGAAACAGACATCTGTGCAGGCAAATTAACTCAAATTAACTTAATAATTAAGCTCATATGTGACGAAGCGCCGTAAATGCTGGAACATGTCGGCCCCGACCAACCTGAGAAAAACAGTGTTTTAATTTTAAAGAGGGAAACCTTTAATCTGGTTCAATAGTGTGATGTTCATTTTGTCATTTTATCTGCCTAAATGTTCTGTTTTTAGTTGGGCTCTAACTTTTCTACTACTGAAGGTTAAGTAATAATATTTTTTTTTTTTTACCTGACTGGCACAACAATAGGCAACAAATCGTGGAAAATACACAGAATAAGGACTATAGCTAGAGGCTATAAATCGTGAGAATAGTTAGACGGTGTTGCCAGCGGATCAGTGAGAACAGTCCGGAGCGGATAAATATTGAAGCGCTCACTCACCACCCGTGTCTGGTCTGGTATACAGCAGGTCCGCGGTGATACTGAGGAGTGCGCGTGTTTCGCTCCAATGCTCGGAGGTGGGCGGCGAAGGAGCGGCAGAGGAGTGGCGGAGGAGCGGCAGGAGGAGCGGCAGGAGGAGCGGCTACTAGGCTAAACATTTTTTTAACCTATTTGAACATAGTCGAGTGTTGTTGTTTTGTTTCCTTTTGTTGGAGTTGGCAATAGTTTAAATTTCAGGTCCACCCTTCATGGCCCATGTTACTTGATGTGAACACTCATGTGACTATATGATCCCAAAGTGCATTAAAAGTGGTTTACATTTTAACTAGTGTCCTGGCTCGTCTTTATTGCATCTCTAAAGCAAACACCAGGCAGCAAGCATGGCAGCACACAGTTTTGGCTGCCTGTTGAGACCGCAAATGTTTTTATTTTGAGGTTGCATTTCCGGTATGTATTTTGTACGTGTGCGTAATAACTCTATTAATGTTATTATTTGTAACCCAGTGTCCAGCATTGTTACATTTGTCCGTAGTACCATCATTGCAATATATTCTCTTTGTAGGATATGCAGATGTCCTCCCCCTGTTGCCATGGTGACAGGAATGCGGTAAAGGTGTTATCAGTTGTCCGTGTGGAGTTTTACGGCCCTCGAGAGCAGAGGCCGTGATAAAGACAACAGAGACGCTCTGAACTTTGAAAATAACTTTTCATCAAATGACTAACGCTGAAAGACTATGCGGTTTTAGTGGTTTTAATAGACAATCATCAGATTGCAAAAATGTGTCCACCAGATGACTTTAAGATAAGATAAGATAAGATGGGGAACCACATGGGGAAATTTCATTGGTGCAACGCAGGTAGATACAGAGGTAGATACAGAAGAACAGATCACTTATAGGAAGTTTGAAAAACACTTTCAGTAGAAGATCTCCTATAAATAAATAAATAAAAACTCCCATAGACAAATAAATAAATAAATACCATTGCATGTGATCCCGACAGTAACTGCACATGAATATGTGTCACGACAGCACATAGATTGCACATGAATTTCACAGTAATTGCACATACGACAGAATTACATGTACACATTGTGTTATTGTGTTTTAAATGTCATTTTAACTGTTTCATAACTTGTTTTGTGGACAATTTTACCTTTTTGTGTAGCTCTTGTGGCCTAAAGCCAGACCTCGTGTCCCCTTATCAGCTCTGACCCCAGCGTGCATGCTGATTGGCTGAAGCCACGGCGCCAAAACCCCCGCGGGGAAGACAAGGGAAAGAGCAGGGAGTTACAGACTCAGTTCCATCCGAGCTCCAAAGCGAGTTCCATCCGAGTTTCCTTCGAAGCTCGACCCTCCATTCAGCAAGGTCCATGATGCCGGGCCTTGGGAGGCTACCAGGCCTCAGGCCTAGTTAGCGTGAGCGATGCTACGCTACGGGACAAAGACTTTTCCAACTGAAGCTAATGTTCCCTCCTGGAACTAAGAAACCTGCGCCCGTTTTTAAAAACATGATTGATGCTGCGTCACGCAAAATCAAGCAAGGACCTTTTGCAACTTTTTCAAGTCCACAGCCTTTTGGACCAGCCACATCGGTGGAGCAGCACGACGGCCTTTTCATTTGGAACGCCTCAGAGCCAAGGAGAACGCAGATCACAGAACCTGACCCAGTCCTTCTTTGGCCAGACAACGTCAGAGCCGAGCTCCAGAGCAACCCTGCTCTGGCCAGTGTGTGGACTGAGCCGCAGCGTGACCCCTGAGTGAAGCCTGGAGGTTGGAGGCTCTTGGACCCCACACAGGCCCTTGAACTCCACGCAGGCCCTCGGATCCCACGCAGACCCTTGGACTCCACACAGGCCCTTGGACATCTCCTCAGATCACAGCTTCTGGTTCCGTTCGTATGAATGCACTTCACAGGCTGAATTTTATCTTAGAATTAACTCTAGCACAGACCTAGATAGATCTAGAACCATCATGTCTAGTGTTTTCCATCTGTTATCGACTCATTTGCATATTCCTAATTCATCTTTACCTGTTTGATTCTTTGGTCATTAAATCTTCATAACCCACATTTGGTTAAGTGTTCCTTCATTTCCAGAAAGGGAGTGTCTGCAGTGCCGCGGCGCGCGGCCGAAACTGCCATGTTATTTTTGTGCCCGCCGCGCGCCGCGGCTCCTGAAACTGCGCCGCTATTTGACCGTGTTTTAGCGCCGTTTTAAACCGCGCCAGGTTAAGGTTAGGGTTAAGGTTAAGGTTAAGGTAAGGGTTAGGGTTAAACCTCGTCCACACCGCCGCGGCCGAAGCGTCCAGTTTACATTCAAAGTCTATGGTAAACGCGCGTCGAGCACGTAGTGCGTTATCCGCGGCGCGATTTCTTCGTTTTTGCGGCACGATTGGTGCGTTTTTTTACGCTCTCGACGCTTTGAGCGCGCGTATCAGGCAGCCGAGGCGTAAAAAGCAGCTTACGCGCAAGGTATGGCATTTGTTGACTGTAGGAAATATCAATGTCTATTTAAAGATCATACACAAAAACAACCAAGGACAAGAACTGAGAAGCTAAACATTGTTTATTTAAAAAACTAAATTACAACTGTACAACAGACTGTAGAAAAATTTACATAAAAGGACAGTTTGATTATTTACATGTCCATTTGGCTGCCATATGACAAAGCCATGTGTATTCCTAATGTATATGCATGAGGGACAGGACCACCACATCTGTATACAAGAGCTGTTAAACCAGTCAACCCTGAATAAATGCATAACCAAAATACACTAAACTGTAGCGTAAATGTCAGAGGGTGCGTGATTGGGATAAGCGAAGGGATTCTTGTGCGGCGCTGGGTTAAAGTTGGTAATCCATTGTTTAAGGATTTGCTTTTCAAATAGGCCATTAACTGCACTTAACTGTACATCACAGCAACAACAAAAATTGAAGGTCATGTAACAAACTTTTATTTCTTCTCTCACAAGACAGTGTGTTGTAAATATATAGCTAATTGTAAAAAAATAAGAAATTGGATTACAATCGGTCTAAAGGTATGGCATTTGTTGACTGTAGGGAATATCAATGTCTATTTAAAGATGTCCTAAAATCTAAGATCATACACAAAAACAGCCAAGGACAAGAACTGAGAAGCTAATCACTGTTTATTTACAAAACAATATTACAACTGTACAACAGACTGTCGAAAAATATATCTAAAAGGACAGTTTGATTATTTAAATGTCCGTTAGGCTCTTTATTGTGTGCAGCGGGAAGGCTTCATCTGCTACAAAAACATGGGGCTGTAGGCCTCTGCCTTCAGTCCCGGGCAGCTTCTGGTCAGGGGGCAGCTGGAGGGTGCCTTCACGCAGGGCCTGACCAAATGCGGAGTTTGCAAAGGTTCCCCCATCACTCGTCCTCCCGTATCCCCCCACATCGATAACCCGGAACCGATACCGGGCATCGACCACGGCAAGGAGAACCAGCGAGTGATCCCCCTTGTAGTTGAAGAAGCTGGATCCTGAGTTGGGAGGGGCCTTCATCCGCACATGTTTGCCGTCCACAGCTCCACAGCAGAGAGGGTAGTTCCACCGCTCCTCGAACTCTGCTGCAACGCACCTCCAGCCCTCTGCTGTGGGCACAGCCATAAATTCGTCCACAAGACAGTCCCAGATGGCAGCCGCCACATCAGGGACAATGGAGGCGACTGTGGACACACCAACCCAGAAGCTGCTGGCAATTGTCCTGTAGGAGTCTCCAGTGGCAAGATATCTGGATCAAAAAACAAACATACAAATAACTATATAGCCTAAATACAGTTTACTTGTACTTTTATCAAATATACCAAGAACATATATCAAGAACAAGCAATATAAAGACTTTTTACTAACTATTACAGGACTATTTACACTGATTACTTTTATTAGCTATGTATGTTTAACAATACACTCGGTTATTATTACATCTGATGAATTACTGACCGAAGTAAGATGGGCAAGCGCTCAGCAGCTGGAATCGAGCGTCTGTAGTTTGTGTCCTGGTATGTTATCCTCGCACCAACGCGGGACAACAGGTCGAAAAAACCGGGACAGACGAAAATAGTGCTGAAAGCGTTGTTCGTCGAGACGCAGCTCTTGAAGCAAATGGTGGTATTCGCCAAACTCAGACCGTCTCTGCAGTATCTGGTGTACCCAGGCACGTCGCCGCCGAGCCCGGCGCCTCTGTGTGACAATAACTCCACTGCTCATGCGACAACACCTCTACTGCGCATGTGCGCAGACAGCTGGAGCGCGCCAGAGCGCGCGTCCACTGCGTAAAACCTTTCTATGTACACGCGCTCAAATTCTGCGTCGGGCGCGTTTAAGCGTGTGCGGTCTGTACGTAGCTTTAGCCATGAGGCTATAACGAGCTATAAGGAAAATGCCGCGGTCCCTGAAACTGCGCGGCAATTTGACCGCGCCGCGGCTCTCCAGCCATGGCCTTCCAGAAAAGGGGTCAATGTCACGGTTACGTTTTCAAACCTTTATATCGACGAGCAAATTAATTTCTAATTAATTAATTAATTTAGATATCTGATTATAGAGTTGTTAAAATTGCCGATTATCCGGCTGGTGCCCCATTCTTTCCTTAAAAATATGATTCAAACTTACCCACACTTAAGCAGTGTGTCATGTTTGAAATCTTGAACAATTCTTTAATCAATATCAACCCTGAATGCCCCCCCCCCCCCCCCCCCCCTTTCACAAGTGGGTGGACATTCAGAACCTTACAGTACTTGTACTAGTATGTTACCCTACAGGCGTGCGCACTTTCGCAGCCGTGCTTCGCACGCCCTTTACGGAACTAATAGGCCTCTCACCATCTTGTGGCGCTCGGGCCTAATTAGACTTGTTAAGCAGGTCAATAATAAATGTACATATCTTAGAGTGTACAAAAATCGAGTGGCAAATGAAAGGTCAGGGATTGAAGGTTAGTTTGACACAATTTACCTGTTGGTACAAATAAGGTAACCATGACCTCCATTGGTTTCAAAATAACCAAAAGTGAAAGCTTACTAAACCTGACTAGAATCCTAACAAACAAGAGATGGCATTTATTATGTTTTGTCAAGAGCACTGTCTAATCTTCTCTGGTGTTGTCTCTTAGGTGAGCATTTCCACCGTGGGCTACAGGGATGTGGTTCCAGTCACCATCCTGGGACGCTTTGTGGCCTTTGGTTCCATCTCGTTCTAGATCATCCTCAAAAACTATCCAATCTCTTTCCTGATCAAACAACTTTTCTGATCATTACAGCAAGCTGAAGGCCCAGGAGTACAATATAACGTCTGTGCAGCGGCGCTTGCAGCTTTGAAAAATGTCTTAGACGCAGGTGTGCCTTCTGCTTTCATCCTTCTGAGGAAAATGATGCTGTTCACAATGACCTTAAAATGTATCCATAAGTGCTTCCCAGTGGTTGAGTGGTTGTCGAGAGTTTGAATTCCAAGTCCAACTGCATGTCTTCCCTTCTCTCTCATTCCCCATTTCACCCTGTCCTCCCCTGTCTAATAAAGCCTACAGGCAACAAAATATAGGTACATTTCATTAGGCTTTCGTGCCCATATATGTGAGATATGCCACTAAGGAAGAGGGGAATTGAGTTTGGGGAGGACTAGGCTAGACCAGAAGGGAGGTTGGAGAACCAAAATAATAATAAGGAAAACAGGGCAAGGCAAGGCAAGGCAAGTTTATTTGTAGAGCACATTTCATACACAAGGCAATTCAAAGTGCTTCACACAGCAGGAAAAATGCATTCAAATCACAAAGAAATTACAGAAACAGAAATACAATAGAATTAACTAAATTAAAAATTGTCAATCCAACTGATTGTCTAAACTAATAAAATCACAAACAAAAGAGAAGAGTGCAAGAAAAAATCCTTTCAGTCATATGCGCAGCTAAACAAAACTGTTTTTAGCTTAGATTTGAACATTGTCAGAGTAGAAGCCTGTCTCACATCTTCAGGAAGCTGCATAAAACTGAAATGCAGATTCCCCATGTTTTGTCCTGACTCTGGGCACCAGCAGGAGGCCGGCCCCTGAGGTCCTCAGAGTCCGAGATGGTTCATATGACAAACACATGTCTGAGATTAACTTTGGTGCTAGGCCATGGAGAGACTTGTACACAAGCAGAGCTGCTTTAAAGTCTATTCTCTGAGCCACAGGGAGCCAGTGCAGAGACCTGAGAACAGGACTAATGTGATCATATTTCTGGTTCTGGTCAGGACCCGAGCAGCAGCGTTCTGGATGTACTGCAGCTGTTTTACAGCTCGTTTGGAGAGGCCAGTGAGCAGGCCGTTACAGTAGTCTAATCTACTGGAGACAAACGCATGGATAAGTCTCTCCAAGTCTGGTTTTGACACTACATTTTTGACTTTGGCAATGTTTTTTAGATGGTAAAAAGCTGCTGATGTTACTGATTTGACGTGGCTATTAAAGTTCAAGTCTGAGTCCATTATTACCCCCAGATTTCTAACTTGGTTTGTAGGTTCTAGAGCGAGACTCTGGAGGTGACCGCTAACACTTTCTCTTTGTTTCTGTGGGCCAAAAACGATTATTTCAGTCTTGTTTGAGTTCAGCTGGAGAAAGTTGTTTTGCATCCACACACTTATCTGTTGGATGCAGTGACAGAGTGAATCTACTGGTCCATAGTCACCTGCCGACAGTGAAACATAGATCTGAGTGTCGTCTGCATAATTGTGATAGGACACATTTTCACTGCGTATCAACTGACCTAATGGCAGCATGTAGAGGTTGAACAGAAGGGGACCCAGGACTGACCCTTGGGGCACTCCACAGGTCAGGGTCATGTGGTCTGAGACGCAGCTACCAATTTCAACAAAGTACTTCCTGTCTTCCAGATAGGACCTTAACCAGTTTAGGGCAGTGCCAGTGATGCCCACCCAGTCCTCTAGTCTCTGTAAGAGGATCCCATGATCGACAGTGTCAAAAGCAGCACTCAGATCTAACAGAATTAAGACTGAAGCTTTGCCTGTGTCAGTGTTCAGGCGGATGTCATTTGTCACCTTGACAAGAGCAGTCTCAGTGCTGTGATGAGGTCTAAAACCTGACTGAAAAACATCAAATGAGTTGTTTATTAAGAGGAAATCTGTGAGCTGTTGGTAAACAACCTTTTCAAGGACTTTGCCCCAAAATGGCAGATGGGCCGATAATTACTCAGTACTGTGACATCAAGACTGCTCTTCTTTAGGAGAGGCTTTATGACCACAGTTTTCAAAGACATTGGGAATGGTCCAGATTGAAGCGACATGTTAACTATGTGAGTGAGTGGTGCTAACAAACTGTTCAGCACAGACTTTAGAAATCTGGTGGGTAAGACATCGAGGCAGCATGTAGATGAACTCAGACTGGTGATGATCTCCTGGACAGTTTTGTCAGTTACTGGTGCAAAGTGAGTTAGCTCTAAGTGTCTTGGTGGTTTTATGGTCATTTTTTGCATTGTGGGATTTATAGCATTTTTAATGCCCTGAACTTTGTCATTAAAGAATAATGAAAACTCATTACACTTGGATGTAGAAATGAGTTCTAACGGCAGCTGAGCTGGAGGGTTTGTTAATCTGTTTACTGTGGCAAACAGGACACGCGAGTTGTTACTGCAGCTTCCAATAATTTCAGAGAAATATATTTCCCTAGTTCTATATAAGATTAGGTTGTACATGTTCAGCTTCTCTTTGTAAATCTCTTTTTGAACCTGGAGCTTTGACTTGCGCCATTTCCGTTCGGCCCTGCGGCACTCCCTTTTCTGTGCCCTGACCGAATCATCATTTCTCCATGGCGCCTTCTGCTTATTTTTAACCATTTTAGCCTTCATAGGGGCAATGGTGTCCAGAAAATTCAAAACACTAGATGTAACAGAGTTCAACAAATCATTTACATTAGAACATGAGACATTTTCAAAGTTTATCATTTCCATAAACAGTGCACCTGTGCCATCACTTATGTGTCTCCTCTGAAAAACTGCAGGACCAACCGGTGGTTTGGGAGAAACAGACAGGTCAAAGAAGACACAGAAAAGATCAGACAGAGCAACATCAATCACATTAACATTTGAAATATTTACCCCCTTTGTAATTATGAGATCTAGAGTGTGTCCTTTGCTGTGGGTGGGGCCTCTCACATGCTGAGTAAGACTGAAGGTTTCAAGGACAGCATCAAGCTCTTTAGCGTTTCTGTCACAAATATTATCAACATGGCCATTGAAATCACCTGTAATGACCAAACCATCAAAGTCTTTGCATACAACTGAAAGCATCTCAGTAAAATCATCAATAAAACGTTGGCAGTGCTGGGGAGGTTTGTATAAAACAATGAAGAGAATGGATGGAGACCGTTTAAGCTCCATTTTAAAGGATACATACTCAAATGATGAAAACACCCCAAAAGACAACCTGCGGGTAATTATTTAATCTCTAAAGATAGCACAGACTCCTCCCCCTTTTTTGTTTTCTCGTGTTTCAGATTCAAACTTAAAGTTAGGTGGAGCAGATTCTATCAGAACTACATTTCCTGTGTTTTTGTCAAGCCATGTTTCAGTTAAAAACATAAAATCAAGATTATAAGAAGAAATAAAAATATAGCCGCAAGCGGCAATGATCGGCCCTCGCCACGCCGCCGCCACACCGCCGCCACGCCGCAAGAGGAGGGGGCGCTAACGCGCCCCAATTGTCCTTTTATTACGCCTACTGCTGAATCTGTGACGCTGTCACATCTTCTCCCCTTTGTTTTACCATCAAAAAGCTATTTTATTTTGAATTCTTGGCAAAATGTGCAGCTTTGCCGCACAGACACCGTGATTCTTTGAATGAAAATGTGGATAACTTTTGATGGTCCTGAAGATGAGTCTCACCAAATTTCAGGTTAATAGGGCTGACGCCCTGGGAGGAGTTTGTGAAAGTCTAAAGTGTAAACATGTTCTGGCGATTTCCCCATTGGAATAACATGAAAGGTTTCGGTCATCGTTACGGCAACGCCATAACAATTATGACATGGGTCTCATTGACTTTTTTGATGGGGATGCTAAAATTGAGTTGTGTGTCAAATTTCATATAATTTCGCAAAACTAAACATTTAACCTCCATATAAAATCTGTAGGGGGCGCTGTGCACTGTGAGTGTTTGGAAGTGGGCGAGCGCTTCGCGCTCGATTTCGTGCGCACTACGTGCGCACTTTCGCAGCCGTGCTTCGCACGGCCTTACGAGATTAATAGGCCTCTCGCCAGCTTGTGGCGCTCGGGCCTAATTATTAATTAAGAGTGATTTGTTACATAAGGATCTGACATTTAGCACAGCAAGTTTCAGACTAGTTTCAGTGGGACTGGGCTTTATCTTTTCACAGGGAATATGAATCGCATTTCTCAAATTGGGCCTGACTCGCATTTTCTTTTTCCATCTGTGTGATGATGTGACTACAGAAATAGCACTAGGGGAGGCTCTTTTTACATAGGGCCCCGGGTTGGTTTGATTTTTAATATGACAATAAGTCCTGGCAACGCTGAGGCCCAGTGCATCCTAGCTATGGGAGATTGGATGGGTGGTGGGGCTTTTGTAGCCGAGGAGAGTTTGGGACCTGGTGAGAGGCGAGGGGGATGGGTGGTGGGGCTTTTGTTGGTGTAGTCGGCTTGAGCAGGGAAGAGTTGATAAGTATTGACATAGCCCTTGATCTTGCTATATTGGGCGTGAGTGGAGCCATCTTAATGCCTGATTTGATCAGACTTTCAAAATGGCTGGGAAGTCCCATGGGTGAGAGTGGAGATGAGAAGGAGAATGATGAATCTTTAGTGGGAGTAGATGTTGCAGGGGGAACCCAGGGATGGTCTGAAGGCAGGGGCGATGACAGGGATGTTGTTGGGCCTGTCACAGATGGGTCCAAGGCCTTTGAAGATTGTTCCTTTGCTGGAGGCGCAGGAGGTGAATGTGGAGCTGCTGGAGCTGAATCCTTTGCTGGTGGTGGTGGAGCAGCTGCTGATGAATCCTTTGGTGGAGGCTGAGGTTGTGGTGCTGTTGCGGAAACTATTCTATAAGAGAAAATGAGGCAAAATATAACCAAGTTGTCTTGTTCAAAAGTGGTTCTTTATTTTAGCCGTGCACAGCCAAAAAGCTCTCCCTGACATTTGCCTTTCTGTCCCTCCCTGATCTGACCAGAGCAAACATTGAGTTCAGCTTATTAAGGCACAACAGGTGCCACGTATGCACAAAACCAGTCTAAACATATTGCAGAAAAACAATCAACACTCAATGTTCCACCGCAGAGACATCCTTGGATCCGCAGCTGTCAGTCCGTTTACCCAGGGATGTCTGCATACAGAGTCATAATAAGTGTGACCCGGA
Organism: Eucyclogobius newberryi; assembly: GCF_026437365.1. Lineage (NCBI taxonomy): Eukaryota > Metazoa > Chordata > Actinopteri > Gobiiformes > Gobiidae > Eucyclogobius > Eucyclogobius newberryi. The sequence goes on along the minus strand of NW_027316532.1, from coordinate 26,564,186 downwards.
TGTTACACATATGTTGACCTAAGTTCTATGGCATCAGGCAAAGACATTACATTTTTACACCACAGTGCTTTTGACGTTGAAACATTGGCTCGGTCTCTGGCTGATGGAGCAGGAATTCTTCTCTCATTCCTCTATTCTCTAACTATCTGCCCAGGACCCCCTGTCCAGGCCCAGTCCAATGCCTCAGAGCGTGGAGCAGGTTCTCTGTCAGCACCCTCACTCCACCTCTGCATAGGTGGGGGCCATTTCTCTTAAACAGGTCCTCTCGTTTCCAGAATAGATAGAAGTTCTCAATGTAGTGTAGTCCTCTCGGGGCACACTCTTTGGACAGCCATGTGTTCAGCTGAAGAAGCCAGCTAAACTTGTTTATCCTCCTGTCGATGTTTGGAAGAGGTCCACTTATGAATGTTTTGATTTCCATTTTATCAAGCACGTCGAATAACTTCAAGAAGTCTTTTTTCAAAACTTCAGTCTGTTCCCGCCGCATGTCCACTGCACCCACGTGCACAATCAGCTGTTTAGCTCCTCCATGCTTAGCCATAATATTTCGTTATCTCAGAAACAGTGGCGCTTGGAAAAGAATGTGTGTTTATCTTTTCATGTGTGACTTATCGCGCCGTCTCCAATCAAAACAATCTGTATGACCTTGGCTCTTGGCACGGATCCTCCTCACTGTATTTTGGCCACGTAATCTTTCCTTTTTTCATTTAATTCCATCTCTGAAAGTGGTAAAAATCAGTTTGTGAGCTGTATTTTAGGTGATCTTTGTATCGTTTAGGCTTTGCTCCAAGTTTGTTCCAAGAAACAGCCTGGTCTTTCTGGTTTTTAGACAGTTTTGGAAACGACACAGAGTCACTGAAAGTAGCAGTTTTTCTTGTAAAAAGTGTGCTCTTCTTACCATCGGTTGACACAGGAATGGTATCGTGAAGAACTTTTTCAGATTCCAAAACAAATATCCGTGTTTTCAGCTCATTAATTTCTTGTTGATATTTCCGACAGCGTTCACAGTCTTTCTCCCTTCTTCTCCCGGACATGTCGCTGGCGTCAGATATGTCGTTAAAACTGGAAAAATGTTCTTAAAATCCTTGGTTTACTTGAAAAAGTCTAAAGCAAAAATGTTTGGGAGACAAAAACTGATTAAAAAGCAAAATAAATAAGGAAAGCAGCGATAGCAAGCGGAGCGAGCGAAAAAGTGTGTGCACTCTTCGGAAGCAGGAAGGGTAGTTGGGTTTTAGTGGCTGGTGCTGTATATTGTACACAAGTGAATAAACAAACAACATATATCCAAAATATTAACAATCTACAGAATGAATATTGAGCTCAATTGTATTTGAGGTTTTTCTTTTAATCTTCAAATGCACATATTTACAAAATGTTCTTCAACAACAAAACAATAGCAGCAATAGAATTAACCGGTAACTCCTAAAAGAGGAGTAGCCCCACCACTAGTGACATAACAGAAGTGGAAAGGCTGCATCAGACCACAAAAGGTTGAAGGGTTGAGTTCAGGTTTTAGTTTCTTTTCTTAGCTCGCCAGGTAACCTTAAAGGTGGTATGGACGATTTTTTTCAGCATTTTTTTTTATCATATTTCGACACAGTATACATCTATATCTACTATCTATATCCATCTTTATCTATACATATATGGATATATATTATTATTTTACACATTTACACTAATAAGTGAAATATACTTGTATTGCGTATAAGTTTAGCCGAGCCAGATACGAGGCGAGAGTGTCTTCAGACTTGTTTTATTGAACATGTGCGGGAACTCCGGAAGTACCGGTACGGACTGCAGTAGGGACATAATACGCGATTGCGCAATACATTACATCCCCCTTCTCAGAATAAAATAAACAGTTCAAAGAACAGTCACCCGTGTAACAAACATTTTACATAGGACATTGAAATAAACTTTTCTTTCAATATATATTTATGTTACGATGGCGTATAAGGGCCAACCAAAAAAAAAAAAAAATGCGGGGCACTACGAGAATAAAGTCATTAATTAATGACTTTTTTCTTGTTAAATAACGAGAAAAATCTCATAATTTAAAGACAATAAAGACAGATATGCGGTTCACTTTCAGCACCATGTTACGTGCTCCCCCTCAGTGTTGCATAATGGTACAGTCCAGTAACAGCGCTGTGTTTTGTATGAACTGTGTTTAAAGCTATGAAGCTGATCTGCACTGAGTCAAATGCATCTGTCTGGAGTCTTCATTACACAAACACACCACCACCAGGACGCAAATGGCGCTTGGTTAAAAGTGAATACAAATGCCCACAATAGATGTCGATCTTTATGATGCGGGTCTTTTAGACATCACAAACAATCATGTACCCGGTGCAGTGTCCCCATGTCAGGTCTTGGATCTGTAAAATGACGGACTCGTGTATTGGGTGCTCGCGTGTGTTGGAGCTGCGCTCATGCCATGATGTATGGATGATGTATGGATGATGTATGGATGAAGTATGGATGATGTATGGATGATCCTTGTGTGTAAAACATCCGGGCGTCAGGAGGAGCTGAGAGGAGGCGCAGACAGATGTTTTGTGTTCTGTGTGTTTTACTGAGTTTGTCCAAAGGATGACAAAAGGTTAGAATCCGGGCATTAAACTTAAGTGCACACAATGAGCACGTGAGAATAGTGACTGTGCGCAAAGTGCCCACGTAGAGAAACAACACTATAGAGGAGCAGAACATGTGTGAATATAAGACCGAGGCTGCTCCTCCTGTCTGCGGGCTGCTGTGGCACGGAGCACGGCTGCTGTTTGAGCCCACAGTGCACTACAGCTGCACCATGGAGAAAGTAAAGCGTTTATCCAACTGTTTGAATGATGTGTAACAGGAAAGGTGCTGCTAAACGCAGTGTCTTGTCTTGTAATAAACACACGTAAGACATTGTTTTAAAGGCCAGGAAACACTTTAACATCTATTTCAGGCTTTTATGTAGTTCTAAACTGTCAACTCATCCAAGCCCGTTCTTTTGCGTCCTGACTGTGGGGCTGAAAGTGAACTGATCACGTCACTTTGAATCGGCGCCTAAACCACGACTTTTTTCTCGTTAATTATGGAGTTTTTTTCTCATTAATTAAGGAGTTTCTTTCTCGTTATTTAATGAGTTTATTGTCGTTAATTTACGACTTTTTTCTGACTTCGACTTTTTTCTCATTGATTAACGTCTTTTTTCTCATTAATTAATGACTTTATTCTCGTAGTGCAGCGCATTTTTTTTTTCTTGGTTGGCCCTTATACTTGTAATATGTAAACACTAAACTGTTTTTTTTTCAATATATATATATATGTATAACTGTTTTTTTTTTCTTTTCAACATATATATAAACAGTTAAATAAGGCATTTCACCCTGGAGAGACTCAGACACAAAAGCAGAAAAGATGTTTTAGCGAACTTTATTGCAAAGTTTATTTGGCGCTCAGACCCCGGTGGAAGGCGTAGCGATCATGGGCACTCCATGATCTGATTGAATTAGATACCTTCCCCCCGGAGCCTGGAGACTGGTGATGGTAGATGTGGAGAGAAGGTAGAGAGAATAATAGATGCAGAGGAGGAGCAGGGGAGGTGGTGGGTCGCAGAAACGGTTTGAAGCGACAGAGCCATCAGCCTGAGCGCTTAAATGCCACCGCCTGCGCGTCGATTGGAGCGGGGAGGAGTGACTGAGAGCGTTGATTGGGGATGAGGAGCAGGTGTAGGGGCCATGACGCGGACGTCCCCCGTCCTTTTACCATCCTTCTTGGCCGAAAAAAACTGCATAACCTCTTTGGGATAAGCGCAGAAACCTGGAAGAGTCCATGGTGAAGTGAGGGATCTGACTCTCACAGACGGACAGGCGGACGCCCGCTTGAGTGCGATGATGGCGCTGGGGAGAGGGGTCCTTCCGTGGAGGCCAACGCAGATTTAGGTTTGGTCTTCCAGGTGAACTTACGCAGGCTTCATTTTGCAAATTTCCTTTTTTTTTTTTTTTTTTTTCCACACCAATACTAACAATAATAACAAATATAGCCGCAAGCGGCAATGATCGGCCCTCGCCACGCCGCCGCCACGCCGCAAGAGGAGGGGGCGCTAACGCGCCCCAATTGTCCTTTTATTACGCCTACTGCTGAATCTGTGATGCTGTCACATCTTCTCCCCTTTGTTTTACCATCAAAAAGCAATTTTATTTTGAATTCTTGGCAAAATGTGCGGCTTTGCTGCACAGACACCGTGACTCTTTGAATAAAAATGTGGATAACTTTTGATGGTCCACACCTGAAGATGAGTCTCACCAAATTTCACGTTGATAGGGCTGACGCCCTGGGAGGAGTTGGAAAGTATAAAGTGTAAGCATGTTCTGGTGATTTCCCCATTGGAATAACATGGGAGGTTTTGGTCATCGCTTCAGCAAAGCCGTAACAATTATGACATGGGTCTCATTTACTTTTTTGATGGGTATGCCAAAATTGAATTTTGTGTCAAATTTCAGATAATTTCGCAAAACTGAACATTTAACCTCCATATAAAATCTGTAGGGGGCGCTGTGGCGCCAAATTAATTAATTTCACTTCAAGTAGGTTTAGGGCAAAGAGTTTAACAACTGATTCTAATTTGACGCAATTTGGACTTTATCTGCGCAAACGGCAGGGATGATAAATTTGGGAGGTTTCTGAAATTCTAGCTAAAGTTTGCGGCTTCGCCGCACAGAGACCTTGATAGGTATCGATGTAATTTGAATACACCATGAGGTAGGAAAGCGCTCCCTTCAGGGATATGCTCATGCTCAAAGATGATCTGTCTCTCCAGGAACTTCAGGGTTTCCTAAGATCTCATCTTGGAGAAAAAGCAACAACTGAGATGTTCCAGGAGCTGATGTGTGCTAGGCAAGCTGAACAAGAATCCCCTCAGCAGTTTTTGTATCGGATGATTGGACTCAAACAAAAGCTGATCTTTCAGTCAAAACAGGCCAACACAGACATTTCCTATAACCCAAGAACTGTCCAGGAAGTGTTCCTTCACACAATATATCAAGGCCTGGGAGTCAAATATACAGACCTGCGACAGAGACTAAGACCTCTCACCTCAAACAACAATGTCACTGATGAAGAGCTTCTTAGTGAGGTCACAAAGATAATTAGCGATGAAAATGAACACCAGCGAAGATTAAGCCAAGTAGCCCACCAGAAGACACACGCTCGAAGTACTGTGGTCGAAACTAATGACAAGGTAGCTAAAGAGCAACAAACTTCACAAACAATGAGTCAACTTGCTGCCCAAGTACAGACTTTAACTAACATGGTGGCCAGTCTAATGAAACAGAAAGAAGCCCAATCCTACTACTCTCCCCCGCAACCACCACCAACCCGACTTTTCCAACCTCCCGCAAACCACCCTACACCTCCTCCAAAGAAAATCTTTCTATGTCCAAAGTGCACTGAACAGAACATGCAGGATTGCAGTCATTGCTTTGTGTGTAGTGAGTCAGGACACAGGGCCGTGGGATGCCTAAAGCGGACCAAGGTTCAGGGAAACTGGAATCGGTCTCTGTCCAGGGACAGCCAGAGGCCGGCACACAGCCACAGTCCCACTCAGTAAAGTCCACTCCTGCAGAACCCTCAGCGCAGCACGCTAGGCATCACAGTAAGCTGACAAGAGAACAGTTAAAAAGAGACAAAAGAAAACAAAGCGTCTCCTATTGCCGAAGTTCTACATTGACAGGCCGCAGGGTACCCCTAGTCGGTAAGAAGAGTTTACTCAAATGTCTGATGGGTGGTTATCCTGTGACCGTATTATTTGACTCAGGCTCACAAGTGAGTATGGTTGACAGACAGTGGGTCAAAAGATACATCCCAAATTACCAAGTGAGGTCACTCCAAGAGCTGCTAAATGACGAGCTAGAGGTGTACACAGTTAATGGCCAAGCAGTACCTTACGACGGGTGGGTCGAGCTCACAGTGACTCTAGCTGGTCACGAAGACCCCAACCTCACTGTACAAGCCCCATTCCTAGTCAGTAAGCTGTCACTCCCTCAACCTCTAGTGGGAGCTAATGTTCTTGGAACCATCCTCCAACTACAAGAGTCAGATGAAGAAGCCAGTGCTTTAATGTACAGTCTCCTACGCAGAGCATTTGAAATGGATGAAGAACAGGTTGTGGCTATGGTTAACTTCATTCAGGAGCCACAAAGACCAGACTGTGATCCAGCCACAGTGAGAATCGGCAAAAACAATGTGAGTGTTCCAGCTGGTAAAGCAGTTCAAATATGGTGCAGGGTGCCAAAAAACTTTGACATTTCTGATCCCCTTGTGCTGTATGAACCTGAAGAGAACATTGCTTTAAGACATCTGAGTGTGGGAGAAGGAGTCCTAGAGATTAACAACTCTCAAAGACCTTTTGTCAAGATCCCCATTTCAAACCACTCAAAACACGAGATAATCCTGCCAAAGAGAACAGCCCTTGGTACTATCCAGCAGATCGCTAAGATTATTGAGACAGACTTGCCAGAGCAAACTCAGTCCGTACAGACCACAGTCGCATCACTCGAGTTTGATAAAGCAAACACCCTTCGTGATTCATCAGCTGAGTCCTGGTTGCCCCAAGTAGACCTTAGTCATCTAAGTCCAGACCAGCAAAAGTCAGTTGAAAAGGTGTTGAAGGAAGAATGTGCAGTGTTCTCCCGTGACATTTCAGACATAGGCTGTATTCCTTCTCTGCAAATGGAGATCCGACTTAAAGATGATACACCATTCCAGAGGGCCTATGCCTCCATCCCAAAGCCTCTTTACAGGGAGGTAAAGGAGTATATACAATAATTGATTGTCAAGGGTTGGATTGTAAAATCAAAGTCGCCCTATGTAGCCCCTGTCATTTGTGTGAGGAAGAAAGATGGGTCTTTACGCTTGTGCATTGACTATCGCCTTCTAAACAACAAAACTGTACCAGACAGACACCCGCTTCCAGGATCTAACAGACTCCCTCGGCGGTTACAGCTGGTTTTCGATCTTGGACCAGGGTAAAGCCTACCACCAAGGTTTCATCGCAGAAAGCTCAACGTACCTGACAGCATTTACCACTCCGTGGGGCCTCTATGAATGGGTGAGGATGCCCTTCGGGCTGTCAAATGCGCCAGCAGCTTTTCAAAGGAGCATGGAAGAGATGCTTGACACGCTCCGTGACGAGTGTTGCATTCCTTACCTTGACGACGTGCTTTGCTTCTCCAAGTCATTTGATGAACATGTCCAAGTGCTGCAAAAAGTCCTCCAAGCCTTACAACGTCATGGAGTAAAGCTGAAGCCCGAGAAGTGCGAGTTGTTCCGCAAAGAGGTTCGGTATGTCGGCAGTTTGGTGTCTGCAGATGGAGTGAAGGTGGACCCCAAAGACATTGAGGCTGTGCAAGCGCTCAAGCACAAGAGACCGCAGACCGTCGGAGAAGTCAGACAACTTTTGGGATTCCTAAGCTACTATCGGACGTATGTGCAGGACTTCTCGCGCATAGCCAAACCGCTGTACGACTTGCTCCAAGTCAAGGCTGACACCCCACCATCTAAACCAACCAGAGGCAGAGCAAAATATGCCCAACAATCTTCTCGATCTCCGGTGCAGTGGAACAAGGAACATCAAGAGATTCTCGAGCGCTTGATTGACATGCTCACTCAACCACCAGTGTTAGCGTACCCTGACTTCAACTGCCCCTTCATACTACACACAGATGCATCTCAAAAGGGCCTTGGAGCTGTCTTATACCAAAACCAGGACAACAAGTTGAGAGTTATCGGGTACGGATCACGCACGTTAACACCTGCCGAACAAAACTACCACTTGCACAGCGGAAAACTGGAGTTCCTAGCTCTCAAGTGGGCAGTTTGCGACAAGTTTAAGGACTACCTCTATTACGCCCCACATTTCACCATTTTTCCGTTGACGTATGTCCTTAGCACAGCTAAGCTCAATGCAGTCGGACATCGTTGGGTGAGGAAGCTGTAGGCGCAGTATGGGAAGGGAGCAGAAGAGCCAAGCAAGATGATGTAGCATGGATTGCAGCTCTCAACCTCGCCACACCAAGCCAGATCCTCAAAGAACCTCTGCAGTCAATCAGTCATGACGGACTTGTAAAAGAACAAAGAGCAGATTCAGCCATTGGGAAAGTTATTGAGATGAAAGAGAAAAACATGTCACCAACAGAAGACAACAAAGTTGACACAAATACCAAAAGACTGTTAAGAGAGTGGAGTCGGCTACACGTCGAGAATGACCTTCTCTACAGGAGGACCACTGAACGTAAGCAACTGGTTCTGCCTGCTGTTTATAGACAGATCGCTCTCACACACCTCCACAACAACATTGGGCCATGTCGGTGTTGAGAAAGTCCTGAATCTGGCCCGTGAGCGATTCTATTGGCCTTTCATGAAGAGAGAGATCGAAGAGTATGTCACAAGGAAGTGTCTATGCCTAAAGCAAAAGAAGCCAGCTACACATGAGAGAGCAGCAATGGGCAGTATAACATCCAGCTCTCCACTTGATCTTGTTTGCATCGACTTCCTGCACCTCGAGACTTGCAAAGGTGGATTCGAATACATTCTTGTAGTAGTGGACCATTTCACCAGGTTTGCACAAGCATATCCCACCAAAAATAAGGCAGCAAAGACAGCAGCGGACCGTCTTTTCAATGACTTTATTCCAAAGTTTGGGTACCCTTCCAAGCTTCATCACGACCAGGGTCGCGAATTTGAGAACGAACTGTTCAGGTCACTCAGAGAACTTGCAGGTGTAGGTCACTCAAGAACTTCTCCCTATCACCCTCAAGGCAATCCGGCTGAAAGACTGAATCGCACCCTGTTGCAAATGCTACGTACATTGGGAGAAAAAGAGAAACAAAACTGGAAAGAACACCTTCCCCATGTCATCCATGCTTACAACTGCACCAAGCATGAGGCCACTGGTTTTTCCCTGTACTACCTGTTGTATGGCAGACATCCTCGCCTCCCAGTGGACCTTCTCTTTGGTCTCATGACAGGAAACGATGCTGAAACACCACAAGGATATGCTGAGAAATGGAGACAGAAAATGACAATCAAGCTCCAAAGGTAAAGCAAACTATGACAAAAGGTGCAAAGGAGTAACACTACAAACCGGAGACAGAGATGGTCCTGGCAAACTCAGACCCTACTGGGAACAAACAATCTATATCGTGAGAGAGCAAGTGGGCGACAACCCCGTCTACAAAGTTAGTCCAGAGACAGGAGGCCGTCCCATCCGTACTCTGCACAGGAACCTGCTGTTACAAGTGAACGACTTGCCTGTCGACATTGTTCAAAGTCAAGCTACCAAGCCAAACAAGAGAAACAAAAAGTCGACAGAAAGACCTAAGACACCAGAACAGTCTCACAGCCCAGAGGCAAGCGACTCAGAACCCTAATGGTGAGCTTGTTTCAATATGAGATCATTTTGAAATGATGGGTTTTTTAACATATGACTAATTCAAGACTACCACTCCCATCAACCTGGTATTTCACATATCAAATATTCATTGTATTGTCTGTCTATGTGCCAAAAATGAAGAGTGTGACCCTTTTACTTTCTGAGATAAATTGAGTGAAAAATCCTATGAGAGGCTAATATTTGCATATTTTCGTACATTTCCTAACTTCAACAGACGATTTACCCACTAACTGCAAAGTTCCCGCTTGAGGAACTTTTGGTGGAAGAAGTTTAACTATTTTACTTGATAGAAACCATAACAAAAAGTATTTCCCAGGACCCTGGGACGGAAGTAATTTTCTAGGCCCTTTCTGAGAGCTAGCCTATGGCTTACTGCGTCCCAGTCAATTTTCGGATGGTCAAACTGCATCATCATGGCTACGCAGGTACTTTCTGTACTTGACAGTTTTCTGACACCATGTAATATACTTGTATTGCATATAAGTTTAGCCGAGCCAGATACGAGGCGAGAGTGTCTTCAGACTTAAGATAAGATAAGATATTCCTTTATTGTCCCACATGGGGAAATTTCATTGGTGCAACGCAGGTAGATACAGAGGTAGATACAGAAGAAAAGAACAGATCACTTATAGGAAGTCTGAAAAACACTTTCAGTAGAAGATCTCCTATAAATAAATAAAAACTCCCATAGACAAATAAATACATAAATACATAAATACCATTGCATGTGATCACGACAGTAATTGCACATGAATATGTGTCACGACAGCACATAGATTGCACATGAATTTCACAGTAATTGCACATGAATTGCACATGAATTCCAACAGCAATTGCACATATGACAGAATTGCACATCAGTATTAGGTTAGGTCAGTATTGCGAGTGTTCAGTACTAACAGTTTTTGTTATAAAGTCTGACAGCAGCAGGAAGGAAAGATCTGCGAAACCTTTCCTTCACACAGCGAGGGTGGATCAGTCTCTCACTGAAGCTGCTCTCCAGAGCGGACAGAGTGTCCTGCAGGGAGTGACACTCATGGTCCAGCATAGATTTGAATCTAGCCAGGACCCTTCTGTCCCCCACCTCCTGCACCGAGTCCAGAGCACAGCCCAGGACGGAGCTGGACTTCTTGATGACTCTGTCCAGCCTCTTCCTCTCCCTCTCTGTGATGCTGCTGCTCCAGCAGGCCACACCATACAGGAGCTGATGCCACCACAGAGTCGTTGAAGGTCTTCAGGAGTGGCCCTGTCACTCCAAAAGACCTGAGTCTCCTCAGGAGGTAGAGCCGACTCTGGCTCTTCCTGTACAGTGCGTCTGTGTTATGAGTCCAGTCCAGTTTGTGGTTCAGATGAACACCCAGGTACTTGTATGAGTCCACTCTCTCAATGTCCCGTCCCTGGATGTTCACTGGCGAGGGGGCAGTGGGGTGGCGTCTGCGGAAATCCACCACCATCTCCTTGGTCTTCCCCGCGTTGATGAGGAGGTGGTTCCGCTGACACCAGTCTACAAAGTCCTGCGCCAGTCCCCTGTACTCCTCGTCATCGTCGTCCGTGATGAGTCCGATGATGGCAGAGTCGTCAGAGAACTTCTGCAGGACACAGCTGTCCGTGTCATGTCTGAAGTCTGCAGTGTAAAGGGTGAAGAGAAAGGGCGCGAGGACAGTGCCCTGGGGCGCCCCCACACTGCAGGTCCGAGTGTCAGACACACAGTTCCGGGCTCTCACAAACTGGGGTCGGTCTGTGAGGTAGTCCAGGATCCACTCTGCCAGGTCGTACTCCACACCAGCCGTCTCCAGCTTGTCCCTCAGGAGCAGCGGCTGGATGGTGTTGAAGGCGCTGGAAAGATCGAAGAACAGAATCCTCACAGAGCTGCCAGGCTTTTACAGGTGAGAGAGAGAGCGGTGCAGTAGGGAGATGACAGCGTCCTCCACTCCGATGCCAGACCGACATGTGCGGGAACTCCGGAAGTACCGGTACGGACTGCAGTAGGGACATAATATAAGATATATAAGATATTTCTGAATAAATTATACTGTTTTCAGACACAAAGAAAATGTACGTAGTGGACCAGCCACTGCTGCTCATCAAGAAGGCCCTGCAAAGGATGTACTTGCTGCAGCTGAGGAAAGCCAAGCTGCAGCGTAGATGATGGTGCAGTTTTACACGGCCTCATCATTGAGTCCATCCTCACCTCCTCCATCACCGTGTGGTACGCTGGAGCCACAGCCAGGGACAAACAGAGACTACTGCGCATTGTGCACTCTGCTGTTAAGGTGATCGGCTGCAGACTCCCATCTCTGCAGGACCTGTATGTCTCCAGGACTCTGGGACGAACAAGTCGATCACAGCCGACCCTTCTCACCCTGGACACAAACTATTTGAGCCACTCCCCTCAGGCAAGAGGCTACGGTGCATCCGGACCAGAACCTTCCGCCACAAGAATAGTTTCTTTCCCTCTGCCGCTGAACTCATGAACACTTCTTAAACACTGTCACTTTAACCATAATTTAATCACCCACTGCACTGTTCACTTTATGCACTACATATGTAAATCCAACTGTAAATGTTGTGTACATCGTAAGCCTTGAGTACATAGTAAGCCTATTTTTATTTTTCATCTAAGAGCCTATTTTTATCCTAAAGCAGATTTGAATTTATTTTTGACTTAAATAGGTTGTTTTATCAAGGGAAGTTTTTTTTGCACTGAATCACCATAGAAAGTTCCTATATGTTTGTGAATTCTGTTAATTGACAATAGCAATAAACCTATCTAAGTTAAGACGCCTTCAGCTGCGTTTAAACAACGCCTTGTCCAACCTTCATGGACAACAAAGCCTGAACGTACGGTGAAATGCAGTGCTGTGTAACCCATGTGTGTACCCCATGTGTGTACCCCATGTGTGTAACCCATGTGTACCCCATGTGTGTGCCCCATGTGTGTACCCCATGTGTGTACCCCATGTGTGTGCCTGTGTGTGCCCCATGTGTGTACCCCATGTGTGTGCCCCATGTGTGTGCCCCATGTGTGTAACCCATGTGTACCCCATGTGTGTGCCCCATGTGTGTACCCCATGTGTGTACCCCATGTGTGTAACCCATGTGTGTGCCCCATGTGTGTACCCCATGTGTGTGCCTGTGTGTACCCCATGTGTGTAACCCATGTGTGTGCCCCATGTGTGTACCCCACGTGTGTACCTCATGGGTAGGGAAGGGACAGCAGCTGACTGGATGAGATCTGTTTTGAACAGATCTATCCTCATCTCATCTATCTACATATATGTACAATGTATATGTATGTATATATGTAATCAAATGGTCCAAATGAGACAGAAAAAGCCCAGCATGTTTCAGATACAGATACATACTGAAGACTTACAAAATTTCCCCATGTGTGGACAATAAAGGAATATCTTATCTCATCTTATCTTATACAATACAGATAACATTATTAATTCAATAATCTTGATTAGTTTGGAAGTAACTTTCTCCGTAGATAGAACTTGAAACTCTTCGGACCTCTTCATTCTTTGTTCTGGTGATGTGTGTGTCAGTCCGTGGTGTGTGAGGGCGACATCTCCATGGAGACAAGCTGGCAGTGGACACTTCCCCAGAAAAATTGCACCTTTAAAACATCCTCAAGGCTTTCAAGTTTGATGTGATTTTGTTCTGATCGAATAAAAGACAGCTCAGATTTTGACTGTTGGAAATAAAAACAATCATTATGCGTCACTGACTTGCATTAACCTGTTTTACTTGTCTAATTAACCTGTCTCAAGTCAATAAAACCTGATTTAGTTGACACCTGGCTATAAGAGGTAGTAATCTCACCAATGGCCTGAATGAATTCCTCTTTCCAATTTACTCATTCTAACCAAATATTTATTTTTATCTTTTCTTCTATTTACTTTGGTGTTCAACAGGGTGGACTTACGACCTGTTCACAGTGCCATTTAATTTCCACCGCCCATTGATATTTACTGTTTTCAAGATAAGATTCATCAAAGTCATCAAAAGAGGGCTTGGGTCCATTCCTACTACAATGACCAATACATCAAAGCCAGTGCTCAGTGTGCCTAAACAAAAAAATAGTGCAATAACAAATAAGGAAAGTTTATGGACTTTTGACTAGCACAATACAAAAGAACGGCCCAAACTTAATATTGATTCCAGAAAACAACTTTTTATTGTCAATTTTTTGAAGGTCTATTTTGAGTTTATTGCCCAGAAAAAAATTACCATTTTATTACCAGTTTTTAATCAGAAAAGTAAAAAAAACCTGCTCTACCCTTTGAAAATAGTTATTTAGCATATACAAATATTATTTTTAAACATAACAGTACTGACCATAACAATATCGTTTTAGTTTTCAAGTTTCATAAGTTGAAACATAAAAGGGTGAGGTTTTACTCACATCTACCAACAACGTTTTGTAACATCTCTCAAATCTGACACACAATTCATCATTAAAAACATATACTTATATCTAAAAAATAAACAAATAAACGTTTTCAGAGCCCAAGTATAGCACCATATAAAACAATTTAACCTGACAGCACTTGGTTTATATGTTCATTAACCTGAGAAAGTCCTAATGAGTCGGAAAGTGCATTACATCCCAATACAATAACAAAAAACCCATCACTCAAATGTACAGTATAATTATCATATTGCACATCCACTCACTATCACTTAAATATCCTGAAACAAGTTAGTACAAATATTATAGCAGCCACCTCTAAGTATTTTCGTCTATTATATAGTTGAACCGTTATTTTCTCTTTTTACTGTATTCCCTGCCTTAGTGGATGGTTTCACCACATAGTGAAACAGCCGAACAGTGATGTGGAAGATTGTTAAAGACAGGCACAGACGGCTGGAGTGGGTTGTTTCTTATCCAGGGGCACGACACAGACTTTGATGTGATTCAAAAAGGAAATCTATAGCACCCGCTACACGTTTTCTACCCACTGTCCCTTTGAGTTCAAGTGCTTCCATTCTCCAATTAAATATTATTTATACTGAAGGAAGAAGCGCAGCGCAGATCCGGATTATGTATTTGGTGCCACATGAGAAACATTTGCATGGGGAGAAAGCGGTGTACGAGCAGAACCTCTCTGTAAAAACAAGGGTCATAGCCATCCTTGGAGGGAATGGGAAGCCCTGCAGTTTTCACCAGCGAGTGCGACTCGGGACGTAAGCCGGCTTGGGCCAGACACATCCCCATGTAAACATCATCGATAGGAAGGATTTGGATGGACTTTGACATGTTATAAATGACTGTAGCAGTGAAGCCGGAGAGTAAGAAGCCTCCACCACCGCAGTATGGAGGATACGAGTTTGATTCCTGCACCTGAACCGGCACGTAGTACTTGCTCCCTGGTGATCGAATGGGACCTACATAATGGATCAGATGCCCTGTAAACAGATGCTTGCCACCATCATTATCTTTAAGATCGTGGAGATACTCAACCATGTTATCTGTGTTGGCAAAAACATCATCGTCGCCGTTGAACAGGAAGCGAGCGTTAGGGCAGTTTCGCTCCATCCACTCCATGAACAAAATCTGCTTCAGGGTGAGGTTGAAGAACGAATCTTCAAAGTCCCACTGTAGAATGTCGCCGTACAATTTGTGCTCATGCTGAAGAAGCTTGTTTAGCCTCATTTTCTCTATGCCGCGGTCTGATGTCCCAGAAATGAAAATCCTTCTGATCCACAGGCCTTTGTGTTGTCGTTCTGCGGCCCATGTTTTGCGTAGCACCTCTCTCCGCTCGTAGTTTCCGGGTGAACTTTTGATGACCAAGAAGAGAAACACTTCGGACGATTTCTCTGGTCCACCACATTTGTCGGGAATGTCCAGGAGCATGGGGAAGTGGCGGCAGTGGCGGTAGTAGAGAAAGTTTTGAATGTGATTAGGGAGAGAGCTGAAGCCTGAGATGTTGGCCGCAGACGTGTTTCGTTCACACTTTGGCCATGAGTATACGTAAGAGTCGACTTTCGGAGCTGTTGGAGAAGGCTTTTCCTCTACGTCAAGTGTTTTGACATTTTCCTCAGGATAATGTAGGTCTTTGTACAGAAGCATTAAAACACCCAAAGCTACAAGTAAGAGAAACAATGTCTTTTTGAAGCGTTTCATTTTCGCCACGAGGAACTGTGGAGACAAAAACAGAATGTAAAAATTAGATGACTTAAATTGCTCTTTTACAATAGTCTAGTCTGCTACACTTAGTACTACTAAATGTGTTGCTAAATAGCCTGCTCAATAACGCCAAGTTGTCACGCTTTTCACTTGCTTCAGTTGACTTTGTCAACTGAAGCTTTTTCTACTTGCAAAAGTAATTTATTTTATCACTGCTCATGTTTTGTAACAATATAGTGGGTTTATCCTGCTTTGTGTCAGTGAGATAAGAGATTTATTTCAGTGTTATGATCCTGGAGGCAAAAACCCAAAAGCAGTCGGGATAAGGCAAATAATTTATTTAAAAGGCTCCAAAAGTCAAAAAACACAAAATATCCAAATTTCCAAAAAGGCCTGAACTGAAAAGTACAAACTTGCTCAGGTTGACAGATAATCCAGGCAGGCGCAGGAGTACAAGCAGGACAGACATCAAGTGACGAACAGACACAGAACAAAGGGGAGACAGAACTTAAATACACACAGAGAAGCAGGTGATTGGTGGGAAACAAGTGGCAGGAGAAACTAAGGTAACGAGAAGACTGACAGCAGGTGTGGTGGGAGGTGACTGGGAAATCCAGGAATTAACAGACAGCAGGTGAGGGGCGGAGACACAGAAACAACCATGGGAGCACATGACAAACACAAGGGGCACATGGGAAATAGAGTCTGCAGCGCGGATACTAACAGTACCCCCCCCCCCTAACAAACGCCTCCAGGCGTTTTCTTGGGTGGGACAGGATGCTGACGGTGGAAGCGGGGGGTGAGTTTACGGGATTCCGTCTTGAGAGGAAGGTCCTTGGTGGAGAGCCAGACGCACTGTCCCAGACAGATAAGGGGGTGGTTGGGAGCGATGCTTGTCAGCTTGAACCTTCATTTTAGCGGAGGAGCGGAGAAAAGCAGAGCGTGTACGCCTCCACGTTCGGCGGCAGCGACGGATGAATGCCTCAGCAGAGAGGACCCCCACTTCACTCTCCTGATCTGGAAAAAGAGGCGGCTGATAGCCCAGGGAAGTCAAAGGGTGAGTGACCAGTGGCAGAAGAAATGTGAGAGTTTATGGCATACTCAGCCCACGGCAACTGCTGGCTCCACGAAGCAGGGTTCTGGGACGCCACACAACGCAGCAGCGTATCCAGCTGTTGGTTGGCCCTCTCAGTCTGACCATTGGGCTGTGGATGGAACCCAGAAGTACAAAACGCCTTCCAAAAACTGGATGTAAATTGTGGCCCCCTGTCTGAAATCACCTCAGTAGGTAGTCCATGGAGCTTAAAAACATGTTGAACCATTAACATTGCCATCTCCTTGGCAGAAGGGAGTTTAGGAAGTGGAATAAAATGGACAGACTTTGAAAACCGATCCACTACAGTAAGGATTGTTGTGTTACCCGCTGATGGGGGTAGCCCTGTGACGAAGTCGAGGGAAATATGGGACCAGGGTCTTCTAGGAACAGGCAGGGGTTGCAGTAGGCCAGCAGGTGGTCGGGTGGAGGTCTTATTACGGGCACAGACAGGGCAGGCTTGAACAAATTTGTGGACCCTTTCATGGAGGGCCACCAAAATCTTCGGCTGATGAAGGCTTGCGTCCGCTTGGATCCCGGATGGCACGACAGCTGGGAGAAATGGCCCCACTGCAGTATCTGTGGGCGAACAGTACTGGGAACATAAAGTCGATTACTAGGACATTTACTGGGCCCCGCGTCATTAGACTGAACCGAGAGAAGAATAGAGCCCAGCGGGCTTGACGGGGGTTGAGTCTTTTGGCGGTGCGAATGCATTCCAAATTTTTATGGTCAGTCCAGACCAGGAATGGCACAGAAGAGCCCTCCAGCCAGTGTCTCCACTCCTCCAAGGCCATCTTGACCGCTAACAGTTCCCTATTGCCAACATCATAGTTGTGTTCAGTGGGGGTGAGGCGGTGAGAAAAAAAGCACAGGGATGGATCTTGTTATCCTTGGCAGAGCGCTGGGAGAGTACTGCTCCAATGCCAATGTCAGAGGCATCAACCTCCACAATGAACTGCCGGTCGGGATCAGGTTGGATAAGAATGGGAGCTGAGGTGAACCGTTGCTTAAGGGAGCAGAACGCCTCTTCGGTGGAGGAGGACCAGTTGAACTTGACAGCTGGTGAGGTCAGAGCTGTGAGGGGGGCTGCCAAAGTGCCGTAATTACGAATAAAACGGCGATACAAATTTGCAAAGCCCAGGAAGCTTTGAAGCTCCTTGCGACTAGAGGGTGTTCGCCAATCGAGGACAGCTCTGACCTTTTGTTGGTCCATCTGGATGGCACCGGGTGAAATTACATGGTCCAGAAAAGTGACAGTGTTCTGATGGAATTCACACTTCTCAGCCTTGACATAAAGTTTGTTCTCAAGCAGTCGTTGAAGGACTCTACGGACATGGAAAACATGAGACTTTGAAAAAATTAGGATGTCATCCAAATATAAAAACTGAGCATGTCCCCGAGCACATTAATGCTTGAAACACAGCAGGGGCATTAGTAAGACCAAACGGCAAGACTAGGTACTCATAGTGACCAGAGGTTGTATTAAAAGCAGTCTTCCATTCATCCCCCTCACGGATGCGGATGAGATGTTACGCATTACGTAGGTCGAGCTTGGTAAAGACACAGGCCCCTTGAAGGAGTTCGAAAGCAGACGACATAAGAGGAAGCGGGTAACGGTTCTTAAGTGATGTTATCGAGTCCTCGATAGTCAATACATGGGCGTAAAGAACCATCCTTCTTGCCAACAAAAAAGAATCCAGCCCCAGAAGGAGAGGAGGATGGACGGATTATGCCCGCAGCAAGGGACTCCCGTACATACTTGCCCATAGCTTTAGTCTCAGGGACAGGGAATCGAGGACAGCTCTGACCTTTTGTTGGTCCATCTGGATGGACCAACAACTCCCTTGTTGTGACTAGCAACACTAACCATTTTCATTTAATATATATTGTCTAAGAATTATTTTTAAATTCTCTAGGAGATGTGCCAGGAAGGAGGTCAATACCACAGTCATAGGGGCGGTGAGGAGGTAAGGAGGAGGCCCTGGATTTGCTGAAGACAGCTTTGAGGTCCAAATATTCTGGAGGGACAGCCGACAAATCTGGGTACTCATCTGGAGTCCTGGGCCCAAGAGACTGAGGTGTGAGCATGCAAGAGACAGTGAGAATGACAGTACGGGCTCCAACCCACAACTCCCCTACTCACCCAGTCAACATGTGGGTTGTGTTTGGAAAGCCAGGGGTGACCAAGTGCGCATGGGGAGAATCAATAATAAAACTAATTTGTTCATGATGGTTACCCGACAGGCAGAGGTCCACCGGAGCACTGGCTCGGGTGATTCTGGCCAACTTCTGACCAAAGCATTGGCCTCCATCAGAGTCTTGAGTTCATTGGTAGGTAGTCCCCACTGGGCCACAAAGCAAGAGTCTATGAAATTCTCCTCTGCTCCTGAGTCGAGCAGGGCTACCACCTCCTGTTTGTTCCCCCACCTCAGGTCAGCAGGAAGCAGAGTTCGATGGTCTGATGAGGGTCTTACTGGCGTCACGCTCATCAGTACCCCTCTTACTGGTGAGCGTTGGCTTTTACTGGGCAGGTGGAGATGAAATGCCCTGGCTGGCCGTAGTACAGGCAGGAGCGAGAGCTGAGACGTCTTTGCCGCTCAGCTGTGGTCAGGCGGGTGCAGTCAACCTGCATGGGTTCTGGTGCAGAGGAGGCAGGGGCAGAGGCAGACAGTAACGCTGGCTGGGCGGCAGGAGTGGAGCAAAAGGTCTGAGGGCCTGCCACGACCCTCGCACGTCGACGCTGTTGCAGTTGCGTGTCGATGCGGATGGCGAGGTCCACAAGATCCTCGCAGGTGTTGGGCAGGTTATGGGCGACGAGCTCGTCCTTGATCCTCAGATAATCCATTAAGGAAAGTGTCAAACAAGGCGTCAGAGTTCCAGCCTGACGAGGTTGAGAGGGTTTGGAAATCAATCGCATAATCAGACACTGACCTGCGTCCCTGGCGCATATGTAGTAACTCTCGTGCCGCTTCATGTTTATGCTTTGAGCGATCAAAAACTCATCTCGGCAGCGAACCCCTTAAAATCTCCACAGTAAGGAGACCTGGCCTCCCAAAGGGCGGTTCCCCATTCTCTGGCTCGCACGGAAAGTTGGGTGATCACGTTGGCTACCCTGTCACGCTCTGAGGGAAAAGTGGTCGGTTGCAGTTAAAAAACGAGGGAGCATTGAGATAAGAGCGGCAGGTACCAGGCTCACCAGAGTACTTCTCGGGAGGAGGCAATTTAGGCTCATGAACGGGCGGTGAAGATGAGGCGGTCAAAGCGGCTGCAGACTGCTGGGAGAGTTGAAGAGACTGCATATGGGCAGTCAGGTCTCTGAGGCTTGAAGCGATCGACTCCAGCAGAGTCTGGTGCTGCCCCAGCACAGTTCCTTGATGTTCGAGGACCGTCTTCACCTGATTCGGATCTGCTGGGTTCATCTTGGTCTGTTCGTACTGTTATAATCCCGGAGGCAAAAACCCAAAAGCAGTCCGGATAAGGCAAATAAGAATTTATTTAACAAAAAGTTCAAAATTGAAAGGTAGGCACAAAGGCTCCAAAAGTCAAAAAACACAAAATATCCAAATTTCCAAAAGGCCAGAACTGAAAAGTACAAACTTGCTCAGGTAGACAGATAATCCAGGCAGGCACAAGACAGGGCAGGAGTACAAGCAGGACAGACATCAAGTGACGAACAGACATACACAGAACTTAAATACACACAGAGAAGCAGGTGATTGGTGGGAAACAAACAAGTGGCAGGAGAAACTAATTAAGGTAACGAGAAGACTGACAGCAGGTGTGGTGGGAGGTGACTGGGAAATCCAGGAAGTAACAGACAGCAGGTGAGGGGCGGAGACACAGAAACAGCCATGGGAGCACATGACAAACACAAGGGGCACATGGGAAATAGAGTCTGCAGCGCGGATACTAACATTCAGAACATTTCCTGTACTTAAAACTAGGCCATTGTACTTTTGGCAGCAGATAAGAGAAAAATGAAAGTGGATGACACAGAATAAACCACCTAAAACCAACAGATAGGCTACACATTGGTTTCACTGTTGCCTCTTCGCATCACATTTTTGTAATTTAAAGGTTGAAAAGAGTCTTATTTCCTCGAGGCGTGTACAGCAGTGTAGTTCTTCCATATGTCAATCATTCCCTACATGCCAGTGCACACTTGCACAGGACATTGAGACGTATGTGAAGAAAATGA
>NW_027316532.1:26493317-26535817 GCF_026437365.1 Eucyclogobius newberryi | reverse complement strand
CACAAAAGCTGGTATTTAAGGATAGACACACAAATGAGAAAAACGAAATCATATCTGAAGGAGCAAGAAACAAAAATGTTCATTCATCATCTTTTAATATTGTCAACACAAAACCTGTATCACTTTGGACAAAACGTTTTTGTTACTCTTCGCACTGTGAGTAAGATAAGATAAGCCTTTATTTGTCCACGCAGTTTGGAATTCTACTGTTACAACGCAATGTAGATACAGAAGTGAGAGAAACCGAGATACCGTATAGAAGACTTTTAAAAAAACACTCTTAATAATAGAAAAGCTCTTATAAAAACAACAGTAAATGCTTTTAACCTTTGTGTTTTTAAACTTTCCAAATTTGTAGAGCACAATTCTTCATACACATTTAAAGTTTAAAGAAGAAAAGGGTGCAAATCACAATACAAACAAATAAGGGGGAAAATGATATACATTTTAAAAAGAGAAGTGCAAATCTTTTCAGCTGTCATGTAGCCCTACCAGGCTAAACATTTTTTTAACCTATTTGAACATAGTCGAGTGTTGTTGTTTTGTTTCCTTTTGTTGGAGTTGGCAATAGTTTAAATTTCAGGTCCACCCTTCATGGCCCATGTTACTTTACTCGTCTTTATTGCATCTCTAAAGCAAACACCAGGCAGCAAGCATGGCAGCACACAGTTTTGGCTGCCTGTTGAGACCGCAAATGTTTTTATTTTGAGGTTGCATTTCCGGTATGTATTTTGTACGTGTGCGTAATAACTCTATTAATGTTATTATTTGTAACCCAGTGTCCAGCATTGTTACATTTGTCCGTAGTACCATCATTGCAATATATTCTCTTCATATTCACAGACAAATACAGCAGGTTTTAGTACAACTCTATGAACAATGAAATAGATGCTGTATTTGTGATATAAGTAAACGATGGGTCCAAACAACACAAACCTCAGGCAAACATCAACATCCAGACGTTTTACTAGAATAAAATGTGCACAAAGAATAGACTGCAGTCAGACTTGTTCCACACAAAGTGTTCAGGATGTGGCTGACGAGATAAAGTAAACAGCTCACAGATGGGGCTTCACCTCCGTGACCAAAAACACAATTACAACAACTGTGTTTTTTCAACTTACAATGGCCGATTGATGGGAAAGCAATTTTCATTTTTAAACCGTAAACAATTTCAGAAAATGTATGAAGCAAACAATCAAATGTCCAAAGCACAAATACAACAATTAAAACAATGTGATTTGTTTTTCCTTTTACTTTAGCATTCCCCATTGCTATTGCTTTAAACTTCAGAGCCATTATATTTTTACTATAAGGGTTCGATTATTCAAAATGTAACTCTCACAAGTTTTCCCGGATTCTATGTGTGACAGGTTAAAAAGCGAGTCACAGATTTGAAATTTGTCACAAGACACTATTTTCACCTTTTAGTTAATTATTGTGGTCAAGACTGTGTTCAGTACAAAAAGTGTAAATGATAAAAATGTACATATGACCTGTTAACAATGTTTATTTCTATTGGCTGGCGGAAATGTGTGATATGCGCAAAGTTTTCGGTGTTCTTTCCTGAAATAAAACGGAAGAGTAAGGACGTGACCGTCTCTGTCCTTCACTTTTCCCATTCAAAAAGCAACCACGTACCTGTCCCAAACTGTCGGAGCAGAGGGCGCAACATATGCTATAACAGACATTAATAAATAGTCTACATCCTGTATAACCCCATAAGCTGTGCAACTGA
Organism: Eucyclogobius newberryi; assembly: GCF_026437365.1. Taxonomy (NCBI): domain Eukaryota; kingdom Metazoa; phylum Chordata; class Actinopteri; order Gobiiformes; family Gobiidae; genus Eucyclogobius; species Eucyclogobius newberryi. Next base: position 26,534,079 of record NW_027316532.1, on the reverse strand, counting down.
TAAAAATTTCATCCAATTGTTTCAATTCGTCAATGTCTTTTTAATTGAGAGGTCAAGAGTTTGTACTTTGGATGAATCATTTGTATTATTATGTTTGCTAAATAGGACTGTAGTAGAAAAAGCTTCAGTTGTAGTCATCTGGACTCAGTTTGAAAAATAGACGTTTCGACTCTCATCCAAGAGTCATTGTCAATAAAAGAATTTAGATCGAGAACTCCGATATTAATACTGTTCTGTGGTAAGACCCGCCCATTGGGAGGAGCCTTCCTGAAGTAGAAAGAGTTGTTTGTTTCAACAGAAACTCCCCCCTTGTATCTACCGAGCTAGCCTATTCAGAATCTTAATGGGCTATTAGAATCCTCTTTGTCTTTGTGAGACCCTGGCTCAACCACCCTGAGTACCTGATTAGCATCTACATGTCCTGGTCTTGGTCTTCTACCTTTCCAGGGGTTCAGTATCCCATAATAAATAACAGGAAGATTAAACCTTAGCCCTCCATTTCTGTTTAAAGAAGGTCTTTCTTTTTTAACAAAAATAGCTTCCTTGACTCCTCTTTCAAACCATCTTTTCTCCCTGCTTAAAACCTTCACCTCACCGTCTTCAAACGAGTGATTAGAGGCTTCAAGATGGAGATGCACGGCACTCTGAGGTCCTGAACTTGTATTTCTTCTGTGCTGATAAAGCCTCTTGTGTAGAGGCTGTTTTGTCTCACCTATGTACCGTTCTTTACAGCTTTCTTCACTGCATTGGATCGAATAAACTACATTGCTCTGTTTTTGAGTCGGCAACTTGTCCTTTGGGTGAACCAGTTTTTGTCTTAAAGTGTTTCCTGGTTTAAAATAAACAGGGACTTGGTGTTGTCTAAAAATTCTCTGCAGTTTTTCTGACAGGCCAGACACATAAGGGATAGAAACACCCTTCCTTCTCTGTTCAGTTTCCCTTTTGTCCTGCTTCTTGGTTCTCTTCACTCTGTTGAGAGCCCAAGCGGGGTAACCACAGGCTGAGAGGGCATTTCGGACATGTTTTTCCTCTTTCTTCTTGCCCTCTGAGCTGGTGGGCACACCTTGAGCTCTGTGTTGTAAGGTTCTGATCACACCCAGCTTGTGCTGTAGTGGGTGGTTGGAACTAAAGAGCAGATACTGGTCCGTGTGTGTAGGTTTCCTATATACCTCTATTTGGAGTTTCCCGTCCTCTCCTCTGATCGTGGAACAATCAAGAAAGGCCAAGCGATTCTCCTTAGCGTCTTCTCTTGTAAACCTGATATGTGGGTCCACAGCATTGATGTGATCAGAGAAGGTTTCCAGCTCTTGTTTCTTGATTGTTACAAAAGTATCATCGACATAGCGGAGCCACAGTTTTGGGGCTATGCCTGAGAATGAGGCCAGTGCCTTCTTCTCAAAGTGCTCCATGTACAGGTTGGCTACTATGGGAGAGACGGGCGAGCCCATGGCACAGCCATGAATCTGTCTGTAAAATTGTCCCCGGAATTGAAAGTAAGTGGTGTTCAGACAGATGTCCAACAGTTTACATATGTGTTCAGGTGTCAGTTTGGTCCTTTCCTGTAGGGTGGTGTCTTCCTGCAGTCTGATCCTCACCGCTGCTACTGCATCAGAGGTCGGGATGCAGGTGAACAGGGACACAACATCATATGAAACCATGAGGTCATCTGGGTCCAGTTGGAGATGTTTCACTTTATCCACAAAGTTGTGCGTGTTTTCCACATGATGTACCGAATTCCCCACAAGCGGAGCCAATATAGTTGTTAAATGCTTGGCCACATTGTAAGTGATGGAATCTGTGCTGCACACTATGGGTCTGAGTGGAACCTCCTTTTTGTGTATTTTTGGAAGGCCATAAAGGCAAGGCATGGCTTCACCAGGATACAGTCTGTAATACAGAGGCCGGTCTATCGCTTCCTCTTTTTCCAGCCTTTGTAAACAGTCTATCACTTTCTTCTCAGCCACTGGTCGGATCTCTTTTCAAGCGCTCGTATGTGGTCGTGTCCTCGAGGAGGGTGTGGACTTTGGCTTCGTAATCAGCTGCGTTGAGAATCACAGTGCAACGTCCCTTGTCTGCTGGGAGGATGTTGATGCTATGATCTTTTTCCAGTGCTGAAAGTGCTTTTCTCTCTTCAGATGTGATATTTGAAGGCGGTGGTTTGGCACTCTTCAGGGTCGCTGTGACACGTAGCCTCAGGTCTGCAGCCTCCGATTCAGTCATTTTGTTGTTTCTAATTGCCGTTTCAGTGGCTGTGATGTAGTCCTCTGTAGGGATGTGTTTAGAGGTGACAGAAAAGTTGAGACCTTTAGAGAGCACCTCCTTTTCTGCCTGTGTCAGAACACGATCTGATAGGTTCTAATTTGTCTGTCTCAGTCCTAATGTCTAGCTCGACCTCACCTGCATTCTTTTTGTTCAAAAGAATGTTGAACTTCTTGATTTGGCGTTCTTTGCTCTTCCTGTGCTGTGCTTCTTGTGCAGTCTGTGTAAAATCCATCACTCTTTTGAAAGCTTCTTCAGGGAGTATGCTGGTTAATTTCTCCTGTAAAGTTCCTGTTCTGTCTTTCAATTTATCAATTCTGACGTTGTTTTCCTGGATCCTTTCACTGAGCATCTGCATAAGGCTCCTTCTCCAAATCTTCTCTGCTCTGTGTCCTCTGACCGGTGATTTGATCTGCAGGCTCTTCGGGATCATGTTGTTCTGTCTGCATCTAAGATTGAACCTCAAGTGATTCCTGTTGTCTGCTAGTTTCCTGGCTACAGAAGCTATTTTTGTTAAAAAAGAAAGACCTTCTTTAAACAGAAATGGAGGGCTAAGGTTTAATCTTCCTGTTATTTATTATGGGATACTGAACCCCTGGAAAGGTAGAAGACCAGGACCAGGGAATGTAGATGCTAATCAGGTACTCAGGGTGGTTGAGCCAGGGTCTCACAAAGACAAAGAGGATTCTAATAGCCCACTAGACAAATCTATTTGTCGTAGACACCTGAAAAACAATATAACGGGTCAATTTGTGACCAGGCACAATGTGTCAAAGTCACATGACACTAGCTCGAGTTTATATAGTGGAAAAAAATGGCTGAAAAAAGAGTTTATGTTATTATTTTATTTTAAAATATTTTCCCACAAACCACCACAATTTTGAATCCCTGAACTGTAAAAAAAAAAAAAAAAACTCAACCCAAAATTCAGTGAAAATTTTGTGATTTTGGTGTATGTATTTCTTACATTTTTTACACCTCGTACTTTGAAAAATTGCCAAATGAACTACACCCATGTACAATTAGAGGTAATTGGTGTAGTAAGGCGTGGCAAACTCATTAATATCACTTGCTGAAGTGTTAAAACTGGCATGAGATGTCCTATTTCCTGGCACGAATAATGGTCAAGGCAAGTTTATTTGTAGAGCACATTTCATACACAAGGCAATTCAAAGTACTTCACAAAACAGGAAAAAAATGCATTCAAATCACAAAGAAATTACAGAAATCACAAAACAGTTTAAGACACAAAAGAGAAGAGGCAAAGAAAAATCACATGCAAAGTCACATGCACAGCTAAACAAAACTGTTTTTAGCTTAGATTTGAACATTGTCAGAGTAGAAGTCTGTCTCACATCTTCAGGAAGACTGTTCCAGATTTTAGCTGCATAAAACTGAAATGCAGATTCCCCATGTTTAGTCCTGACTCTGGCACCAGCAGGAGGCCGGTCCATGTTTAGTCCTGACTCTGGCACCAGCAGGAGGCCGGTCCATGTTTAGTCCTGACTCTGGCACCAGCAGGAGGCCGGTCCATGTTTAGTGCTGACTCTGGCACCAGCAGGAGGCTGGTCCATGTTTAGTCCTGACTCTGGCACCAGCAGGAGGCCGGTCCATGTTTAGTCCTGACTCTGGCACCAGCAGGAGGCCGGTCCATGTTTAGTCCTGACTCTGGCACCAGCAGGAGGCTGGTCCATGTTTAGTCCTGACTCTGGCACCAGCAGGAGGCCGGTCCATGTTTAGTCCTGACTCTGGCACCAGCAGGAGGCCGGTCCATGTTTAGTCCTGACTCTGGGCACCAGAAGGAGGCAGGTCCCTGAGGTCCTCAGAGTCCGAGATGTTATTTAATGCAATGATGTACAGTAGCTATATTTCACAAAGGCTCTACAGCGCCCCCTTAAACACTTGAATTAAGTCAAAAAATTAACTTTTTACTGACAAATTAAATATGGCAGACATAATTTTTGCCACTTTGAAAATAAAAAGCCAATGACGGACTCTATCTGCAAGCAGCACTTTGGGTGAATAATTTGTGTTTTATTATGTTTGCTGAATAGGACTGATTAAAACATCTCTTGTGTTTATGTCCATGAAATTAAATTAAATCTTCAATAAGAAAAAAAATCTAATTTGGTTAATATGAAGATCTTGATGAAGGTTTTTGTGCGTGGCCCAATCTTGTACTTTTGTGAACACCTCTTGAATTTCCCCATTGTGGGATAAAATAAAGACTTATTTCATCTGATTCTCGAAACCCAATCCACTGCCAACAATGTGTCTGAATTCATTGATGCATCAGAAGAAAGGATAAGGTTGCAATGGAGGCAGAGGTGGAGTGTATTTTGTCTTCAACATTCGCAGAATAATTATCATTCCATGGTTTAGAACATGAGATGTAATTGTGGTTACGTAGTATCAGACCATTTTACATCCCCTTTACTATAGTCTATGGGCAGGGGTGGGCAAACTACGGCCCGCGGGCCACACCGTTCGTCGTTATAATCCGGCCCGCCAAACATGCTAAGTAATATTAAAACAAATTAATAAAATAAAATAATTATGATTTTTTTCTCTGCACTTGTATCCTTAATAAATATGACGTGACATTAATTCAATAATAGATTCAAAAGCCTATATTTGACAGAAAAGTGATATTTTATAAGATTTTTGATTTTTTTTTCCCCACACCAATGATTGCGGGCCGGCCCTTCGCTACTTGCCTGGATTCGAATATGGCCCTCGGAGGAAAAAAATAGCCCACCCCTGGTCTATGGTATAATTAACAGATTGCAGACACAGATTTATGGTTAAAATCTCCTCATGAAAAGTCCTCATGAAACAGAAAACTGCCACAAACTTATGAGTAGAGTTATTGAAATAATGATACTCTAGTAAAAGTATTAAGTAGTGGTCCAACAAATTATATTTGGGAAAACTTATACTCAAGGTACTCAAGGTCACAAAAGCTGGTATTTAAGGATAGACACACAAATGAGAAAAACGAAATCATATCTGAAGGACCAAGAAACAAAAATGTTCATTCATCATCTTTTAATATTGTCAACACAAAACCTGTATCACTTTGGACAAAACGTTTTTGTTACTCTTCGCACTGTGAGTAAGATAAGATAAGCCTTTATTTGTCCACGCAGTTTGGAATTCTACTGTTACAACGCAATGTAGATACAGAAGTGAGAGAAACCGAGATACCGTATAGAAGACTTTTAAAAAAACACTCTTAATAATAGAAAAGCTCTTATAAAAACAACAGTAAATGCTTTTAACCTTTGTGTTTTTAAACTTTCCAAATTTGTAGAGCACAATTCTTCATACACATTTAAAGTTTAAAGAAGAAAAGGGTGCAAATCACAATACAAACAAATAAGGGGGAAAATGATATACATTTTAAAAAGAGAAGTGCAAATCTTTTCAGCTGTCATGTAGCCCTACCAGGCTAAACATTTTTTTAACCTATTTGAACATAGTCGAGTGTTGTTGTTTTGTTTCCTTTTGTTGGAGTTGGCAATAGTTTAAATTTCAGGTCCACCCTTCATGGCCCATGTTACTTTACTCGTCTTTATTGCATCTCTAAAGCAAACACCAGGCAGCAAGCATGGCAGCACACAGTTTTGGCTGCCTGTTGAGACCGCAAATGTTTTTATTTTGAGGTTGCATTTCCGGTATGTATTTTGTACGTGTGCGTAATAACTCTATTAATGTTATTATTTGTAACCCAGTGTCCAGCATTGTTACATTTGTCCGTAGTACCATCATTGCAATATATTCTCTTCATATTCACAGACAAATACAGCAGGTTTTAGTACAACTCTATGAACAATGAAATAGATGCTGTATTTGTGATATAAGTAAACGATGGGTCCAAACAACACAAACCTCAGGCAAACATCAACATCCAGACGTTTTACTAGAATAAAATGTGCACAAAGAATAGACTGCAGTCAGACTTGTTCCACACAAAGTGTTCAGGATGTGGCTGACGAGATAAAGTAAACAGCTCACAGATGGGGCTTCACCTCCGTGTCCAAAAACACAATTACAACAACTGGGTTTTTTCAACTTACAATGGCCGATTGATGGGAAAGCAATTTTCATTTTTAAACCGTAAACAATTTCAGAAAATGTATGAAGCAAACAATCAAATGTCCAAAGCACAAATACAACAATTAAAACAATGTGATTTGTTTTTCCTTTTACTTTAGCATTCCCCATTGCTATTGCTTTAAACTTCAGAGCCATTATATTTTTACTATAAGGGTTCGATTATTCAAAATGTAACTCTCACAAGTTTTCCCGGATTCTATGTGTGACAGGTTAAAAAGCGAGTCACAGATTTGAAATTTGTCACAAGACACTATTTTCACCTTTTAGTTAATTATTGTGGTCAAGACTGTGTTCAGTACAAAAAGTGTAAATGATAAAAATGTACATATGACCTGTTAACAATGTTTATTTCTATTGGCTGGCGGAAATGTGTGATATGCGCAAAGTTTTCGGTGTTCTTTCCTGAAATAAAACGGAAGAGTAAGGACGTGACCGTCTCTGTCCTTCACTTTTCCCATTCAAAAAGCAACCACGTACCTGTCCCAAACTGTCGGAGCAGAGGGCGCAACATATGCTATAACAGACATTAATAAATAGTCTACATCCTGTATAACCCCATAAGCTGTGCAACTGATAAAAATTTCATCCAATTGTTTCAATTCGTCAATGTCTTTTTAATTGAGAGGTCAAGAGTTTGTACTTTGGATGAATCATTTGTATTATTATGTTTGCTAAATAGGACTGTAGTAGAAAAAGCTTCAGTTGTAGTCATCTGGACTCAGTTTGAAAAATAGACGTTTCGACTCTCATCCAAGAGTCATTGTCAATAAAAGAATTTAGATCGAGAACTCCGATATTAATACTGTTCTGTGGTAAGACCCGCCCATTGGGAGGAGCCTTCCTGAAGTAGAAAGAGTTGTTTGTTTCAACAGAAACTCCCCCCTTGTATCTACCGAGCTAGCCTATTCAGAATCTTAATGGGCTATTAGAATCCTCTTTGTCTTTGTGAGACCCTGGCTCAACCACCCTGAGTACCTGATTAGCATCTACATGTCCTGGTCTTGGTCTTCTACCTTTCCAGGGGTTCAGTATCCCATAATAAATAACAGGAAGATTAAACCTTAGCCCTCCATTTCTGTTTAAAGAAGGTCTTTCTTTTTTAACAAAAATAGCTTCCTTGACTCCTCTTTCAAACCATCTTTTCTCCCTGCTTAAAACCTTCACCTCACCGTCTTCAAACGAGTGATTAGAGGCTTCAAGGTGGAGATGCACGGCACTCTGAGGTCCTGAACTTGTATTTCTTCTGTGCTGATAAAGCCTCTTGTGTAGAGGCTGTTTTGTCTCACCTATGTACCGTTCTTTACAGCTTTCTTCACTGCATTGGATCGAATAAACTACATTGCTCTGTTTTTGAGTCGGCAACTTGTCCTTTGGGTGAACCAGTTTTTGTCTTAAAGTGTTTCCTGGTTTAAAATAAACAGGGACTTGGTGTTGTCTAAAAATTCTCTGCAGTTTTTCTGACAGGCCAGACACATAAGGGATAGAAACACCCTTCCTTCTCTGTTCAGTTTCCCTTTTGTCCTGCTTCTTGGTTCTCTTCACTCTGTTGAGAGCCCAAGCGGGGTAACCACAGGCTGAGAGGGCATTTCGGACATGTTTTTCCTCTTTCTTCTTGCCCTCTGAGCTGGTGGGCACACCTTGAGCTCTGTGTTGTAAGGTTCTGATCACACCCAGCTTGTGCTGTAGTGGGTGGTTGGAACTAAAGAGCAGATACTGGTCCGTGTGTGTAGGTTTCCTATATACCTCTATTTGGAGTTTCCCGTCCTCTCCTCTGATCGTGGAACAATCAAGAAAGGCCAAGCGATTCTCCTTAGCGTCTTCTCTTGTAAACCTGATATGTGGGTCCACAGCATTGATGTGATCAGAGAAGGTTTCCAGCTCTTGTTTCTTGATTGTTACAAAAGTATCATCGACATAGCGGAGCCACAGTTTTGGGGCTATGCCTGAGAATGAGGCCAGTGCCTTCTTCTCAAAGTGCTCCATGTACAGGTTGGCTACTATGGGAGAGACGGGCGAGCCCATGGCACAGCCATGAATCTGTCTGTAAAATTGTCCCCGGAATTGAAAGTAAGTGGTGTTCAGACAGATGTCCAACAGTTTACATATGTGTTCAGGTGTCAGTTTGGTCCTTTCCTGTAGGGTGGTGTCTTCCTGCAGTCTGATCCTCACTGCTGCTACTGCATCAGAGGTCGGGATGCAGGTGAACAGGGACACAACATCATATGAAACCATGAGGTCATCTGGGTCCAGTTGGAGATGTTTCACTTTATCCACAAAGTTGTGCGTGTTTTCCACATGATGTACCGAATTCCCCACAAGCGGAGCCAATATAGTTGTTAAATGCTTGGCCACATTGTAAGTGATGGAATCTGTGCTGCACACTATGGGTCTGAGTGGAACCTCCTTTTTGTGTATTTTTGGAAGGCCATAAAGGCAAGGCATGGCTTCACCAGGATACAGTCTGTAATACAGAGGCCGGTCTATCGCTTCCTCTTTTTCCAGCCTTTGTAAACAGTCTATCACTTTCTTCTCAGCCACTGGTCGGATCTCTTTTCAAGCGCTCGTATGTGGTCGTGTCCTCGAGGAGGGTGTGGACTTTGGCTTCGTAATCAGCTGCGTTGAGAATCACAGTGCAACGTCCCTTGTCTGCTGGGAGGATGTTGATGCTATGATCTTTTTCCAGTGCTGAAAGTGCTTTTCTCTCTTCAGATGTGATATTTGAAGGCGGTGGTTTGGCACTCTTCAGGGTCGCTGTGACACGTAGCCTCAGGTCTGCAGCCTCCGATTCAGTCATTTTGTTGTTTCTAATTGCCGTTTCAGTGGCTGTGATGTAGTCCTCTGTAGGGATGTGTTTAGAGGTGACAGAAAAGTTGAGACCTTTAGAGAGCACCTCCTTTTCTGCCTGTGTCAGAACACGATCTGATAGGTTCTAATTTGTCTGTCTCAGTCCTAATGTCTAGCTCGACCTCACCTGCATTCTTTTTGTTCAAAAGAATGTTGAACTTCTTGATTTGGCGTTCTTTGCTCTTCCTGTGCTGTGCTTCTTGTGCAGTCTGTGTAAAATCCATCACTCTTTTGAAAGCTTCTTCAGGGAGTATGCTGGTTAATTTCTCCTGTAAAGTTCCTGTTCTGTCTTTCAATTTATCAATTCTGACGTTGTTTTCCTGGATCCTTTCACTGAGCATCTGCATAAGGCTCCTTCTCCAAATCTTCTCTGCTCTGTGTCCTCTGACCGGTGATTTGATCTGCAGGCTCTTCGGGATCATGTTGTTCTGTCTGCATCTAAGATTGAACCTCAAGTGATTCCTGTTGTCTGCTAGTTTCCTGGCTACAGAAGCTATTTTTGTTAAAAAAGAAAGACCTTCTTTAAACAGAAATGGAGGGCTAAGGTTTAATCTTCCTGTTATTTATTATGGGATACTGAACCCCTGGAAAGGTAGAAGACCAGGACCAGGGAATGTAGATGCTAATCAGGTACTCAGGGTGGTTGAGCCAGGGTCTCACAAAGACAAAGAGGATTCTAATAGCCCACTAGACAAATCTATTTGTCGTAGACACCTGAAAAACAATATAACGGGTCAATTTGTGACCAGGCACAATGTGTCAAAGTCACATGACACTAGCTCGAGTTTATATAGTGGAAAAAAATGGCTGAAAAAAGAGTTTATGTTATTATTTTATTTTAAAATATTTTCCCACAAACCACCACAATTTTGAATCCCTGAACTGTAAAAAAAAAAAAAAAAACTCAACCCAAAATTCAGTGAAAATTTTGTGATTTTGGTGTATGTATTTCTTACATTTTTTACACCTCGTACTTTGAAAAATTGCCAAATGAACTACACCCATGTACAATTAGAGGTAATTGGTGTAGTAAGGCGTGGCAAACTCATTAATATCACTTGCTGAAGTGTTAAAACTGGCATGAGATGTCCTATTTCCTGGCACGAATAATGGTCAAGGCAAGTTTATTTGTAGAGCACATTTCATACACAAGGCAATTCAAAGTACTTCACAAAACAGGAAAAAAATGCATTCAAATCACAAAGAAATTACAGAAATCACAAAACAGTTTAAGACACAAAAGAGAAGAGGCAAAGAAAAATCACATGCAAAGTCACATGCACAGCTAAACAAAACTGTTTTTAGCTTAGATTTGAACATTGTCAGAGTAGAAGTCTGTCTCACATCTTCAGGAAGACTGTTCCAGATTTTAGCTGCATAAAACTGAAATGCAGATTCCCCATGTCCTGACTCTGGCACCAGCAGGAGGCCGGTCCATGTTTAGTCCTGACTCTGGCACCAGCAGGAGGCCGGTCCATGTTTAGTCCTGACTCTGGCACCAGCAGGAGGCCGGTCCATGTTTAGTCCTGACTCTGGCACCAGCAGGAGGCTGGTCCATGTTTAGTCCTGACTCTGGCACCAGCAGGAGGCCGGTCCATGTTTAGTCCTGACTCTGGCACCAGCAGGAGGCCGGTCCATGTTTAGTCCTGACTCTGGCACCAGCAGGAGGCCAGTCCATGTTTAGTCCTGACTCTGGGCACCAGCAGGAGGCCGGTCCATGTTTAGTCCTGACTCTTAGTCCTGACTCTGGCACCAGCAGGAGGTCGGTCCATGTTTAGTCCTGACTCTGGCACCAGCAGGAGGCTGGTCCATGTTTAGTCCTGACTCTGGCACCAGCAGGAGGCCGGTCCATGTTTAGTCCTGACTCTGGCACCAGCAGGAGGCCGGTCCATGTTTAGTCCTGACTCTGGGCACCAGAAGGAGGCAGGTCCCTGAGGTCCTCAGAGTCCGAGATGTTATTTAATGCAATGATGTACAGTAGCTATATTTCACAAAGGCTCTACAGCGCCCCCTTAAACACTTGAATTAAGTCAAAAAATTAACTTTTTACTGACAAATTAAATATGGCAGACATAATTTTTGCCACTTTGAAAATAAAAAGCCAATGACGGACTCTATCTGCAAGCAGCACTTTGGGTGAATAATTTGTGTTTTATTATGTTTGCTGAATAGGACTGATTAAAACATCTCTTGTGTTTATGTCCATGAAATTAAATTAAATCTTCAATAAGAAAAAAAATCTAATTTGGTTAATATGAAGATCTTGATGAAGGTTTTTGTGCGTGGCCCAATCTTGTACTTTTGTGAACACCTCTTGAATTTCCCCATTGTGGGATAAAATAAAGACTTATTTCATCTGATTCTCGAAACCCAATCCACTGCCAACAATGTGTCTGAATTCATTGATGCATCAGAAGAAAGGATAAGGTTGCAATGGAGGCAGAGGTGGAGTGTATTTTGTCTTCAACATTCGCAGAATAATTATCATTCCATGGTTTAGAACATGAGATGTAATTGTGGTTACGTAGTATCAGACCATTTTACATCCCCTTTACTATAGTCTATGGGCAGGGGTGGGCAAACTACGGCCCGCGGGCCACACCGTTCGTCGTTATAATCCGGCCCGCCAAACATGCTAAGTAATATTAAAACAAATTAATAAAATAAAATAATTATGATTTTTTTCTCTGCACTTGTATCCTTAATAAATATGACGTGACATTAATTCAATAATAGATTCAAAAGCCTATATTTGACAGAAAAGTGATATTTTATAAGATTTTTGATTTTTTTTTCCCCACACCAATGATTGCGGGCCGGCCCTTCGCTACTTGCCTGGATTCGAATATGGCCCTCGGAGGAAAAAAATAGCCCACCCCTGGTCTATGGTATAATTAACAGATTGCAGACACAGATTTATGGTTAAAATCTCCTCATGAAAAGTCCTCATGAAACAGAAAACTGCCACAAACTTATGAGTAGAGTTATTGAAATAATGATACTCTAGTAAAAGTATTAAGTAGTGGTCCAACAAATTATATTTGGGAAAACTTATACTCAAGGTACTCAAGGTCACAAAAGCTGGTATTTAAGGATAGACACACAAATGAGAAAAACGAAATCATATCTGAAGGAGCAAGAAACAAAAATGTTCATTCATCATCTTTTAATATTGTCAACACAAAACCTGTATCACTTTGGACAAAACGTTTTTGTTACTCTTCGCACTGTGAGTAAGATAAGATAAGCCTTTATTTGTCCACGCAGTTTGGAATTCTACTGTTACAACGCAATGTAGATACAGAAGTGAGAGAAACCGAGATACCGTATAGAAGACTTTTAAAAAAACACTCTTAATAATAGAAAAGCTCTTATAAAAACAACAGTAAATGCTTTTAACCTTTGTGTTTTTAAACTTTCCAAATTTGTAGAGCACAATTCTTCATACACATTTAAAGTTTAAAGAAGAAAAGGGTGCAAATCACAATACAAACAAATAAGGGGGAAAATGATATACATTTTAAAAAGAGAAGTGCAAATCTTTTCAGCTGTCATGTAGCCCTACCAGGCTAAACATTTTTTTAACCTATTTGAACATAGTCGAGTGTTGTTGTTTTGTTTCCTTTTGTTGGAGTTGGCAATAGTTTAAATTTCAGGTCCACCCTTCATGGCCCATGTTACTTTACTCGTCTTTATTGCATCTCTAAAGCAAACACCAGGCAGCAAGCATGGCAGCACACAGTTTTGGCTGCCTGTTGAGACCGCAAATGTTTTTATTTTGAGGTTGCATTTCCGGTATGTATTTTGTACGTGTGCGTAATAACTCTATTAATGTTATTATTTGTAACCCAGTGTCCAGCATTGTTACATTTGTCCGTAGTACCATCATTGCAATATATTCTCTTCATATTCACAGACAAATACAGCAGGTTTTAGTACAACTCTATGAACAATGAAATAGATGCTGTATTTGTGATATAAGTAAACGATGGGTCCAAACAACACAAACCTCAGGCAAACATCAACATCCAGACGTTTTACTAGAATAAAATGTGCACAAAGAATAGACTGCAGTCAGACTTGTTCCACACAAAGTGTTCAGGATGTGGCTGACGAGATAAAGTAAACAGCTCACAGATGGGGCTTCACCTCCGTGTCCAAAAACACAATTACAACAACTGGGTTTTTTCAACTTACAATGGCCGATTGATGGGAAAGCAATTTTCATTTTTAAACCGTAAACAATTTCAGAAAATGTATGAAGCAAACAATCAAATGTCCAAAGCACAAATACAACAATTAAAACAATGTGATTTGTTTTTCCTTTTACTTTAGCATTCCCCATTGCTATTGCTTTAAACTTCAGAGCCATTATATTTTTACTATAAGGGTTCGATTATTCAAAATGTAACTCTCACAAGTTTTCCCGGATTCTATGTGTGACAGGTTAAAAAGCGAGTCACAGATTTGAAATTTGTCACAAGACACTATTTTCACCTTTTAGTTAATTATTGTGGTCAAGACTGTGTTCAGTACAAAAAGTGTAAATGATAAAAATGTACATATGACCTGTTAACAATGTTTATTTCTATTGGCTGGCGGAAATGTGTGATATGCGCAAAGTTTTCGGTGTTCTTTCCTGAAATAAAACGGAAGAGTAAGGACGTGACCGTCTCTGTCCTTCACTTTTCCCATTCAAAAAGCAACCACGTACCTGTCCCAAACTGTCGGAGCAGAGGGCGCAACATATGCTATAACAGACATTAATAAATAGTCTACATCCTGTATAACCCCATAAGCTGTGCAACTGATAAAAATTTCATCCAATTGTTTCAATTCGTCAATGTCTTTTTAATTGAGAGGTCAAGAGTTTGTACTTTGGATGAATCATTTGTATTATTATGTTTGCTAAATAGGACTGTAGTAGAAAAAGCTTCAGTTGTAGTCATCTGGACTCAGTTTGAAAAATAGACGTTTCGACTCTCATCCAAGAGTCATTGTCAATAAAAGAATTTAGATCGAGAACTCCGATATTAATACTGTTCTGTGGTAAGACCCGCCCATTGGGAGGAGCCTTCCTGAAGTAGAAAGAGTTGTTTGTTTCAACAGAAACTCCCCCCTTGTATCTACCGAGCTAGCCTATTCAGAATCTTAATGGGCTATTAGAAACCTCTTTGTCTTTGTGAGACCCTGGCTCAACCACCCTGAGTACCTGATTAGCATCTACATGTCCTGGTCTTGGTCTTCTACCTTTCCAGGGGTTCAGTATCCCATAATAAATAACAGGAAGATTAAACCTTAGCCCTCCATTTCTGTTTAAAGAAGGTCTTTCTTTTTTAACAAAAATAGCTTCCTTGACTCCTCTTTCAAACCATCTTTTCTCCCTGCTTAAAACCTTCACCTCACCGTCTGCAAACGAGTGATTAGAGGCTTCAAGATGGAGATGCACGGCACTCTGAGGTCCTGAACTTGTATTTCTTCTGTGCTGATAAAGCCTCTTGTGTAGAGGCTGTTTTGTCTCACCTATGTACCGTTCTTTACAGCTTTCTTCACTGCATTGGATCGAATAAACTACATTGCTCTGTTTTTGAGTCGGCAACTTGTCCTTTGGGTGAACCAGTTTTTGTCTTAAAGTGTTTCCTGGTTTAAAATAAACAGGGACTTGGTGTTGTCTAAAAATTCTCTGCAGTTTTTCTGACAGGCCAGACACATAAGGGATAGAAACACCCTTCCTTCTCTGTTCAGTTTCCCTTTTGTCCTGCTTCTTGGTTCTCTTCACTCTGTTGAGAGCCCAAGCGGGGTAACCACAGGCTGAGAGGGCATTTCGGACATGTTTTTCCTCTTTCTTCTTGCCCTCTGAGCTGGTGGGCACACCTTGAGCTCTGTGTTGTAAGGTTCTGATCACACCCAGCTTGTGCTGTAGTGGGTGGTTGGAACTAAAGAGCAGATACTGGTCCGTGTGTGTAGGTTTCCTATATACCTCTATTTGGAGTTTCCCGTCCTCTCCTCTGATCGTGGAACAATCAAGAAAGGCCAAGCGATTCTCCTTAGCGTCTTCTCTTGTAAACCTGATATGTGGGTCCACAGCATTGATGTGATCAGAGAAGGTTTCCAGCTCTTGTTTCTTGATTGTTACAAAAGTATCATCGACATAGCGGAGCCACAGTTTTGGGGCTATGCCTGAGAATGAGGCCAGTGCCTTCTTCTCAAAGTGCTCCATGTACAGGTTGGCTACTATGGGAGAGACGGGCGAGCCCATGGCACAGCCATGAATCTGTCTGTAAAATTGTCCCCGGAATTGAAAGTAAGTGGTGTTCAGACAGATGTCCAACAGTTTACATATGTGTTCAGGTGTCAGTTTGGTCCTTTCCTGTAGGGTGGTGTCTTCCTGCAGTCTGATCCTCACTGCTGCTACTGCATCAGAGGTCGGGATGCAGGTGAACAGGGACACAACATCATATGAAACCATGAGGTCATCTGGGTCCAGTTGGAGATGTTTCACTTTATCCACAAAGTTGTGCGTGTTTTCCACATGATGTACCGAATTCCCCACAAGCGGAGCCAATATAGTTGTTAAATGCTTGGCCACATTGTAAGTGATGGAATCTGTGCTGCACACTATGGGTCTGAGTGGAACCTCCTTTTTGTGTATTTTTGGAAGGCCATAAAGGCAAGGCATGGCTTCACCAGGATACAGTCTGTAATACAGAGGCCGGTCTATCGCTTCCTCTTTTTCCAGCCTTTGTAAACAGTCTATCACTTTCTTCTCAGCCACTGGTCGGATCTCTTTTCAAGCGCTCGTATGTGGTCGTGTCCTCGAGGAGGGTGTGGACTTTGGCTTCGTAATCAGCTGCGTTGAGAATCACAGTGCAACGTCCCTTGTCTGCTGGGAGGATGTTGATGCTATGATCTTTTTCCAGTGCTGAAAGTGCTTTTCTCTCTTCAGATGTGATATTTGAAGGCGGTGGTTTGGCACTCTTCAGGGTCGCTGTGACACGTAGCCTCAGGTCTGCAGCCTCCGATTCAGTCATTTTGTTGTTTCTAATTGCCGTTTCAGTGGCTGTGATGTAGTCCTCTGTAGGGATGTGTTTAGAGGTGACAGAAAAGTTGAGACCTTTAGAGAGCACCTCCTTTTCTGCCTGTGTCAGAACACGATCTGATAGGTTCTAATTTGTCTGTCTCAGTCCTAATGTCTAGCTCGACCTCACCTGCATTCTTTTTGTTCAAAAGAATGTTGAACTTCTTGATTTGGCGTTCTTTGCTCTTCCTGTGCTGTGCTTCTTGTGCAGTCTGTGTAAAATCCATCACTCTTTTGAAAGCTTCTTCAGGGAGTATGCTGGTTAATTTCTCCTGTAAAGTTCCTGTTCTGTCTTTCAATTTATCAATTCTGACGTTGTTTTCCTGGATCCTTTCACTGAGCATCTGCATAAGGCTCCTTCTCCAAATCTTCTCTGCTCTGTGTCCTCTGACCGGTGATTTGATCTGCAGGCTCTTCGGGATCATGTTGTTCTGTCTGCATCTAAGATTGAACCTCAAGTGATTCCTGTTGTCTGCTAGTTTCCTGGCTACAGAAGCTATTTTTGTTAAAAAAGAAAGACCTTCTTTAAACAGAAATGGAGGGCTAAGGTTTAATCTTCCTGTTATTTATTATGGGATACTGAACCCCTGGAAAGGTAGAAGACCAGGACCAGGGAATGTAGATGCTAATCAGGTACTCAGGGTGGTTGAGCCAGGGTCTCACAAAGACAAAGAGGATTCTAATAGCCCACTAGACAAATCTATTTGTCGTAGACACCTGAAAAACAATATAACGGGTCAATTTGTGACCAGGCACAATGTGTCAAAGTCACATGACACTAGCTCGAGTTTATATAGTGGAAAAAAATGGCTGAAAAAAGAGTTTATGTTATTATTTTATTTTAAAATATTTTCCCACAAACCACCACAATTTTGAATCCCTGAACTGTAAAAAAAAAAAAAAAAACTCAACCCAAAATTCAGTGAAAATTTTGTGATTTTGGTGTATGTATTTCTTACATTTTTTACACCTCGTACTTTGAAAAATTGCCAAATGAACTACACCCATGTACAATTAGAGGTAATTGGTGTAGTAAGGCGTGGCAAACTCATTAATATCACTTGCTGAAGTGTTAAAACTGGCATGAGATGTCCTATTTCCTGGCACGAATAATGGTCAAGGCAAGTTTATTTGTAGAGCACATTTCATACACAAGGCAATTCAAAGTACTTCACAAAACAGGAAAAAAATGCATTCAAATCACAAAGAAATTACAGAAATCACAAAACAGTTTAAGACACAAAAGAGAAGAGGCAAAGAAAAATCACATGCAAAGTCACATGCACAGCTAAACAAAACTGTTTTTAGCTTAGATTTGAACATTGTCAGAGTAGAAGTCTGTCTCACATCTTCAGGAAGACTGTTCCAGATTTTAGCTGCATAAAACTGAAATGCAGATTCCCCATGTCCTGACTCTGGCACCAGCAGGAGGCCGGTCCATGTTTAGTCCTGACTCTGGCACCAGCAGGAGGCCGGTCCATGTTTAGTCCTGACTCTGGCACCAGCAGGAGGCCGGTCCATGTTTAGTCCTGACTCTGGCACCAGCAGGAGGCTGGTCCATGTTTAGTCCTGACTCTGGCACCAGCAGGAGGCCGGTCCATGTTTAGTCCTGACTCTGGCACCAGCAGGAGGCCAGTCCATGTTTAGTCCTGACTCTGGGCACCAGCAGGAGGCCGGTCCATGTTTAGTCCTGACTCTTAGTCCTGACTCTGGCACCAGCAGGAGGTCGGTCCATGTTTAGTCCTGACTCTGGCACCAGCAGGAGGCTGGTCCATGTTTAGTCCTGACTCTGGCACCAGCAGGAGGCCGGTCCATGTTTAGTCCTGACTCTGGCACCAGCAGGAGGCCGGTCCATGTTTAGTCCTGACTCTGGGCACCAGAAGGAGGCAGGTCCCTGAGGTCCTCAGAGTCCGAGATGTTATTTAATGCAATGATGTACAGTAGCTATATTTCACAAAGGCTCTACAGCGCCCCCTTAAACACTTGAATTAAGTCAAAAAATTAACTTTTTACTGACAAATTAAATATGGCAGACATAATTTTTGCCACTTTGAAAATAAAAAGCCAATGACGGACTCTATCTGCAAGCAGCACTTTGGGTGAATAATTTGTGTTTTATTATGTTTGCTGAATAGGACTGATTAAAACATCTCTTGTGTTTATGTCCATGAAATTAAATTAAATCTTCAATAAGAAAAAAAATCTAATTTGGTTAATATGAAGATCTTGATGAAGGTTTTTGTGCGTGGCCCAATCTTGTACTTTTGTGAACACCTCTTGAATTTCCCCATTGTGGGATAAAATAAAGACTTATTTCATCTGATTCTCGAAACCCAATCCACTGCCAACAATGTGTCTGAATTCATTGATGCATCAGAAGAAAGGATAAGGTTGCAATGGAGGCAGAGGTGGAGTGTATTTTGTCTTCAACATTCGCAGAATAATTATCATTCCATGGTTTAGAACATGAGATGTAATTGTGGTTACGTAGTATCAGACCATTTTACATCCCCTTTACTATAGTCTATGGGCAGGGGTGGGCAAACTACGGCCCGCGGGCCACACCGTTCGTCGTTATAATCCGGCCCGCCAAACATGCTAAGTAATATTAAAACAAATTAATAAAATAAAATAATTATGATTTTTTTCTCTGCACTTGTATCCTTAATAAATATGACGTGACATTAATTCAATAATAGATTCAAAAGCCTATATTTGACAGAAAAGTGATATTTTATAAGATTTTTGATTTTTTTTTCCCCACACCAATGATTGCGGGCCGGCCCTTCGCTACTTGCCTGGATTCGAATATGGCCCTCGGAGGAAAAAAATAGCCCACCCCTGGTCTATGGTATAATTAACAGATTGCAGACACAGATTTATGGTTAAAATCTCCTCATGAAAAGTCCTCATGAAACAGAAAACTGCCACAAACTTATGAGTAGAGTTATTGAAATAATGATACTCTAGTAAAAGTATTAAGTAGTGGTCCAACAAATTATATTTGGGAAAACTTATACTCAAGGTACTCAAGGTCACAAAAGCTGGTATTTAAGGATAGACACACAAATGAGAAAAACGAAATCATATCTGAAGGAGCAAGAAACAAAAATGTTCATTCATCATCTTTTAATATTGTCAACACAAAACCTGTATCACTTTGGACAAAACGTTTTTGTTACTCTTCGCACTGTGAGTAAGATAAGATAAGCCTTTATTTGTCCACGCAGTTTGGAATTCTACTGTTACAACGCAATGTAGATACAGAAGTGAGAGAAACCGAGATACCGTATAGAAGACTTTTAAAAAAACACTCTTAATAATAGAAAAGCTCTTATAAAAACAACAGTAAATGCTTTTAACCTTTGTGTTTTTAAACTTTCCAAATTTGTAGAGCACAATTCTTCATACACATTTAAAGTTTAAAGAAGAAAAGGGTGCAAATCACAATACAAACAAATAAGGGGGAAAATGATATACATTTTAAAAAGAGAAGTGCAAATCTTTTCAGCTGTCATGTAGCCCTACCAGGCTAAACATTTTTTTAACCTATTTGAACATAGTCGAGTGTTGTTGTTTTGTTTCCTTTTGTTGGAGTTGGCAATAGTTTAAATTTCAGGTCCACCCTTCATGGCCCATGTTACTTTACTCGTCTTTATTGCATCTCTAAAGCAAACACCAGGCAGCAAGCATGGCAGCACACAGTTTTGGCTGCCTGTTGAGACCGCAAATGTTTTTATTTTGAGGTTGCATTTCCGGTATGTATTTTGTACGTGTGCGTAATAACTCTATTAATGTTATTATTTGTAACCCAGTGTCCAGCATTGTTACATTTGTCCGTAGTACCATCATTGCAATATATTCTCTTCATATTCACAGACAAATACAGCAGGTTTTAGTACAACTCTATGAACAATGAAATAGATGCTGTATTTGTGATATAAGTAAACGATGGGTCCAAACAACACAAACCTCAGGCAAACATCAACATCCAGACGTTTTACTAGAATAAAATGTGCACAAAGAATAGACTGCAGTCAGACTTGTTCCACACAAAGTGTTCAGGATGTGGCTGACGAGATAAAGTAAACAGCTCACAGATGGGGCTTCACCTCCGTGACCAAAAACACAATTACAACAACTGTGTTTTTTCAACTTACAATGGCCGATTGATGGGAAAGCAATTTTCATTTTTAAACCGTAAACAATTTCAGAAAATGTATGAAGCAAACAATCAAATGTCCAAAGCACAAATACAACAATTAAAACAATGTGATTTGTTTTTCCTTTTACTTTAGCATTCCCCATTGCTATTGCTTTAAACTTCAGAGCCATTATATTTTTACTATAAGGGTTTGATTATTCAAAATGTAACTCTCACAAGTTTTCCCGGATTCTATGTGTGACAGGTTAAAAAGCGAGTCACAGATTTGAAATTTGTCACAAGACACTATTTTCACCTTTTAGTTAATTATTGTGGTCAAGACTGTGTTCAGTACAAAAAGTGTAAATGATAAAAATGTACATATGACCTGTTAACAATGTTTATTTCTATTGGCTGGCGGAAATGTGTGATATGCGCAAAGTTTTCGGTGTTCTTTCCTGAAATAAAACGGAAGAGTAAGGACGTGACCGTCTCTGTCCTTCACTTTTCCCATTCAAAAAGCAACCACGTACCTGTCCCAAACTGTCGGAGCAGAGGGCGCAACATATGCTATAACAGACATTAATAAATAGTCTACATCCTGTATAACCCCATAAGCTGTGCAACTGATAAAAATTTCATCCAATTGTTTCAATTCGTCAATGTCTTTTTAATTGAGAGGTCAAGAGTTTGTACTTTGGATGAATCATTTGTATTATTATGTTTGCTAAATAGGACTGTAGTAGAAAAAGCTTCAGTTGTAGTCATCTGGACTCAGTTTGAAAAATAGACGTTTCGACTCTCATCCAAGAGTCATTGTCAATAAAAGAATTTAGATCGAGAACTCCGATATTAATACTGTTCTGTGGTAAGACCCGCCCATTGGGAGGAGCCTTCCTGAAGTAGAAAGAGTTGTTTGTTTCAACAGAAACTCCCCCCTTGTATCTACCGAGCTAGCCTATTCAGAATCTTAATGGGCTATTAGAATCCTCTTTGTCTTTGTGAGACCCTGGCTCAACCACCCTGAGTACCTGATTAGCATCTACATGTCCTGGTCTTGGTCTTCTACCTTTCCAGGGGTTCAGTATCCCATAATAAATAACAGGAAGATTAAACCTTAGCCCTCCATTTCTGTTTAAAGAAGGTCTTTCTTTTTTAACAAAAATAGCTTCCTTGACTCCTCTTTCAAACCATCTTTTCTCCCTGCTTAAAACCTTCACCTCACCGTCTTCAAACGAGTGATTAGAGGCTTCAAGATGGAGATGCACGGCACTCTGAGGTCCTGAACTTGTATTTCTTCTGTGCTGATAAAGCCTCTTGTGTAGAGGCTGTTTTGTCTCACCTATGTACCGTTCTTTACAGCTTTCTTCACTGCATTGGATCGAATAAACTACATTGCTCTGTTTTTGAGTCGGCAACTTGTCCTTTGGGTGAACCAGTTTTTGTCTTAAAGTGTTTCCTGGTTTAAAATAAACAGGGACTTGGTGTTGTCTAAAAATTCTCTGCAGTTTTTCTGACAGGCCAGACACATAAGGGATAGAAACACCCTTCCTTCTCTGTTCAGTTTCCCTTTTGTTCTGCTTCTTGGTTCTCTTCACTCTGTTGAGAGCCCAAGCGGGGTAACCACAGGCTGAGAGGGCATTTCGGACATGTTTTTCCTCTTTCTTCTTGCCCTCTGAGCTGGTGGGCACACCTTGAGCTCTGTGTTGTAAGGTTCTGATCACACCCAGCTTGTGCTGTAGTGGGTGGTTGGAACTAAAGAGCAGATACTGGTCCGTGTGTGTAGGTTTCCTATATACCTCTATTTGGAGTTTCCCGTCCTCTCCTCTGATCGTGGAACAATCAAGAAAGGCCAAGCGATTCTCCTTAGCGTCTTCTCTTGTAAACCTGATATGTGGGTCCACAGCATTGATGTGATCAGAGAAGGTTTCCAGCTCTTGTTTCTTGATTGTTACAAAAGTATCATCGACATAGCGGAGCCACAGTTTTGGGGCTATGCCTGAGAATGAGGCCAGTGCCTTCTTCTCAAAGTGCTCCATGTACAGGTTGGCTACTATGGGAGAGACGGGCGAGCCCATGGCACAGCCATGAATCTGTCTGTAAAATTGTCCCCGGAATTGAAAGTAAGTGGTGTTCAGACAGATGTCCAACAGTTTACATATGTGTTCAGGTGTCAGTTTGGTCCTTTCCTGTAGGGTGGTGTCTTCCTGCAGTCTGATCCTCACCGCTGCTACTGCATCAGAGGTCGGGATGCAGGTGAACAGGGACACAACATCATATGAAACCATGAGGTCATCTGGGTCCAGTTGGAGATGTTTCACTTTATCCACAAAGTTGTGCGTGTTTTCCACATGATGTACCGAATTCCCCACAAGCGGAGCCAATATAGTTGTTAAATGCTTGGCCACATTGTAAGTGATGGAATCTGTGCTGCACACTATGGGTCTGAGTGGAACCTCCTTTTTGTGTATTTTTGGAAGGCCATAAAGGCAAGGCATGGCTTCACCAGGATACAGTCTGTAATACAGAGGCCGGTCTATCGCTTCCTCTTTTTCCAGCCTTTGTAAACAGTCTATCACTTTCTTCTCAGCC
Source organism: Eucyclogobius newberryi (assembly GCF_026437365.1). Lineage (NCBI taxonomy): Eukaryota > Metazoa > Chordata > Actinopteri > Gobiiformes > Gobiidae > Eucyclogobius > Eucyclogobius newberryi. Next base: position 26,511,043 of record NW_027316532.1, on the reverse strand, counting down.
ACTGGTCGGATCTCTTTTCAAGCGCTCGTATGTGGTCGTGTCCTCGAGGAGGGTGTGGACTTTGGCTTCGTAATCAGCTGCGTTGAGAATCACAGTGCAACGTCCCTTGTCTGCTGGGAGGATGTTGATGCTATGATCTTTTTCCAGTGCTGAAAGTGCTTTTCTCTCTTCAGATGTGATATTTGAAGGCGGTGGTTTGGCACTCTTCAGGGTCGCTGTGACACGTAGCCTCAGGTCTGCAGCCTCCGATTCAGTCATTTTGTTGTTTCTAATTGCCGTTTCAGTGGCTGTGATGTAGTCCTCTGTAGGGATGTGTTTAGAGGTGACAGAAAAGTTGAGACCTTTAGAGAGCACCTCCTTTTCTGCCTGTGTCAGAACACGATCTGATAGGTTCTAATTTGTCTGTCTCAGTCCTAATGTCTAGCTCGACCTCACCTGCATTCTTTTTGTTCAAAAGAATGTTGAACTTCTTGATTTGGCGTTCTTTGCTCTTCCTGTGCTGTGCTTCTTGTGCAGTCTGTGTAAAATCCATCACTCTTTTGAAAGCTTCTTCAGGGAGTATGCTGGTTAATTTCTCCTGTAAAGTTCCTGTTCTGTCTTTCAATTTATCAATTCTGACGTTGTTTTCCTGGATCCTTTCACTGAGCATCTGCATAAGGCTCCTTCTCCAAATCTTCTCTGCTCTGTGTCCTCTGACCGGTGATTTGATCTGCAGGCTCTTCGGGATCATGTTGTTCTGTCTGCATCTAAGATTGAACCTCAAGTGATTCCTGTTGTCTGCTAGTTTCCTGGCTACAGAAGCTATTTTTGTTAAAAAAGAAAGACCTTCTTTAAACAGAAATGGAGGGCTAAGGTTTAATCTTCCTGTTATTTATTATGGGATACTGAACCCCTGGAAAGGTAGAAGACCAGGACCAGGGAATGTAGATGCTAATCAGGTACTCAGGGTGGTTGAGCCAGGGTCTCACAAAGACAAAGAGGATTCTAATAGCCCACTAGACAAATCTATTTGTCGTAGACACCTGAAAAACAATATAACGGGTCAATTTGTGACCAGGCACAATGTGTCAAAGTCACATGACACTAGCTCGAGTTTATATAGTGGAAAAAAATGGCTGAAAAAAGAGTTTATGTTATTATTTTATTTTAAAATATTTTCCCACAAACCACCACAATTTTGAATCCCTGAACTGTAAAAAAAAAAAAAAAAACTCAACCCAAAATTCAGTGAAAATTTTGTGATTTTGGTGTATGTATTTCTTACATTTTTTACACCTCGTACTTTGAAAAATTGCCAAATGAACTACACCCATGTACAATTAGAGGTAATTGGTGTAGTAAGGCGTGGCAAACTCATTAATATCACTTGCTGAAGTGTTAAAACTGGCATGAGATGTCCTATTTCCTGGCACGAATAATGGTCAAGGCAAGTTTATTTGTAGAGCACATTTCATACACAAGGCAATTCAAAGTACTTCACAAAACAGGAAAAAAATGCATTCAAATCACAAAGAAATTACAGAAATCACAAAACAGTTTAAGACACAAAAGAGAAGAGGCAAAGAAAAATCACATGCAAAGTCACATGCACAGCTAAACAAAACTGTTTTTAGCTTAGATTTGAACATTGTCAGAGTAGAAGTCTGTCTCACATCTTCAGGAAGACTGTTCCAGATTTTAGCTGCATAAAACTGAAATGCAGATTCCCCATGTTTAGTCCTGACTCTGGCACCAGCAGGAGGCCGGTCCATGTTTAGTCCTGACTCTGGCACCAGCAGGAGGCCGGTCCATGTTTAGTCCTGACTCTGGCACCAGCAGGAGGCCGGTCCATGTTTAGTGCTGACTCTGGCACCAGCAGGAGGCTGGTCCATGTTTAGTCCTGACTCTGGCACCAGCAGGAGGCCGGTCCATGTTTAGTCCTGACTCTGGCACCAGCAGGAGGCCGGTCCATGTTTAGTCCTGACTCTGGCACCAGCAGGAGGCTGGTCCATGTTTAGTCCTGACTCTGGCACCAGCAGGAGGCCGGTCCATGTTTAGTCCTGACTCTGGCACCAGCAGGAGGCCGGTCCATGTTTAGTCCTGACTCTGGGCACCAGAAGGAGGCAGGTCCCTGAGGTCCTCAGAGTCCGAGATGTTATTTAATGCAATGATGTACAGTAGCTATATTTCACAAAGGCTCTACAGCGCCCCCTTAAACACTTGAATTAAGTCAAAAAATTAACTTTTTACTGACAAATTAAATATGGCAGACATAATTTTTGCCACTTTGAAAATAAAAAGCCAATGACGGACTCTATCTGCAAGCAGCACTTTGGGTGAATAATTTGTGTTTTATTATGTTTGCTGAATAGGACTGATTAAAACATCTCTTGTGTTTATGTCCATGAAATTAAATTAAATCTTCAATAAGAAAAAAAATCTAATTTGGTTAATATGAAGATCTTGATGAAGGTTTTTGTGCGTGGCCCAATCTTGTACTTTTGTGAACACCTCTTGAATTTCCCCATTGTGGGATAAAATAAAGACTTATTTCATCTGATTCTCGAAACCCAATCCACTGCCAACAATGTGTCTGAATTCATTGATGCATCAGAAGAAAGGATAAGGTTGCAATGGAGGCAGAGGTGGAGTGTATTTTGTCTTCAACATTCGCAGAATAATTATCATTCCATGGTTTAGAACATGAGATGTAATTGTGGTTACGTAGTATCAGACCATTTTACATCCCCTTTACTATAGTCTATGGGCAGGGGTGGGCAAACTACGGCCCGCGGGCCACACCGTTCGTCGTTATAATCCGGCCCGCCAAACATGCTAAGTAATATTAAAACAAATTAATAAAATAAAATAATTATGATTTTTTTCTCTGCACTTGTATCCTTAATAAATATGACGTGACATTAATTCAATAATAGATTCAAAAGCCTATATTTGACAGAAAAGTGATATTTTATAAGATTTTTGATTTTTTTTTCCCCACACCAATGATTGCGGGCCGGCCCTTCGCTACTTGCCTGGATTCGAATATGGCCCTCGGAGGAAAAAAATAGCCCACCCCTGGTCTATGGTATAATTAACAGATTGCAGACACAGATTTATGGTTAAAATCTCCTCATGAAAAGTCCTCATGAAACAGAAAACTGCCACAAACTTATGAGTAGAGTTATTGAAATAATGATACTCTAGTAAAAGTATTAAGTAGTGGTCCAACAAATTATATTTGGGAAAACTTATACTCAAGGTACTCAAGGTCACAAAAGCTGGTATTTAAGGATAGACACACAAATGAGAAAAACGAAATCATATCTGAAGGACCAAGAAACAAAAATGTTCATTCATCATCTTTTAATATTGTCAACACAAAACCTGTATCACTTTGGACAAAACGTTTTTGTTACTCTTCGCACTGTGAGTAAGATAAGATAAGCCTTTATTTGTCCACGCAGTTTGGAATTCTACTGTTACAACGCAATGTAGATACAGAAGTGAGAGAAACCGAGATACCGTATAGAAGACTTTTAAAAAAACACTCTTAATAATAGAAAAGCTCTTATAAAAACAACAGTAAATGCTTTTAACCTTTGTGTTTTTAAACTTTCCAAATTTGTAGAGCACAATTCTTCATACACATTTAAAGTTTAAAGAAGAAAAGGGTGCAAATCACAATACAAACAAATAAGGGGGAAAATGATATACATTTTAAAAAGAGAAGTGCAAATCTTTTCAGCTGTCATGTAGCCCTACCAGGCTAAACATTTTTTTAACCTATTTGAACATAGTCGAGTGTTGTTGTTTTGTTTCCTTTTGTTGGAGTTGGCAATAGTTTAAATTTCAGGTCCACCCTTCATGGCCCATGTTACTTTACTCGTCTTTATTGCATCTCTAAAGCAAACACCAGGCAGCAAGCATGGCAGCACACAGTTTTGGCTGCCTGTTGAGACCGCAAATGTTTTTATTTTGAGGTTGCATTTCCGGTATGTATTTTGTACGTGTGCGTAATAACTCTATTAATGTTATTATTTGTAACCCAGTGTCCAGCATTGTTACATTTGTCCGTAGTACCATCATTGCAATATATTCTCTTCATATTCACAGACAAATACAGCAGGTTTTAGTACAACTCTATGAACAATGAAATAGATGCTGTATTTGTGATATAAGTAAACGATGGGTCCAAACAACACAAACCTCAGGCAAACATCAACATCCAGACGTTTTACTAGAATAAAATGTGCACAAAGAATAGACTGCAGTCAGACTTGTTCCACACAAAGTGTTCAGGATGTGGCTGACGAGATAAAGTAAACAGCTCACAGATGGGGCTTCACCTCCGTGTCCAAAAACACAATTACAACAACTGGGTTTTTTCAACTTACAATGGCCGATTGATGGGAAAGCAATTTTCATTTTTAAACCGTAAACAATTTCAGAAAATGTATGAAGCAAACAATCAAATGTCCAAAGCACAAATACAACAATTAAAACAATGTGATTTGTTTTTCCTTTTACTTTAGCATTCCCCATTGCTATTGCTTTAAACTTCAGAGCCATTATATTTTTACTATAAGGGTTCGATTATTCAAAATGTAACTCTCACAAGTTTTCCCGGATTCTATGTGTGACAGGTTAAAAAGCGAGTCACAGATTTGAAATTTGTCACAAGACACTATTTTCACCTTTTAGTTAATTATTGTGGTCAAGACTGTGTTCAGTACAAAAAGTGTAAATGATAAAAATGTACATATGACCTGTTAACAATGTTTATTTCTATTGGCTGGCGGAAATGTGTGATATGCGCAAAGTTTTCGGTGTTCTTTCCTGAAATAAAACGGAAGAGTAAGGACGTGACCGTCTCTGTCCTTCACTTTTCCCATTCAAAAAGCAACCACGTACCTGTCCCAAACTGTCGGAGCAGAGGGCGCAACATATGCTATAACAGACATTAATAAATAGTCTACATCCTGTATAACCCCATAAGCTGTGCAACTGATAAAAATTTCATCCAATTGTTTCAATTCGTCAATGTCTTTTTAATTGAGAGGTCAAGAGTTTGTACTTTGGATGAATCATTTGTATTATTATGTTTGCTAAATAGGACTGTAGTAGAAAAAGCTTCAGTTGTAGTCATCTGGACTCAGTTTGAAAAATAGACGTTTCGACTCTCATCCAAGAGTCATTGTCAATAAAAGAATTTAGATCGAGAACTCCGATATTAATACTGTTCTGTGGTAAGACCCGCCCATTGGGAGGAGCCTTCCTGAAGTAGAAAGAGTTGTTTGTTTCAACAGAAACTCCCCCCTTGTATCTACCGAGCTAGCCTATTCAGAATCTTAATGGGCTATTAGAATCCTCTTTGTCTTTGTGAGACCCTGGCTCAACCACCCTGAGTACCTGATTAGCATCTACATGTCCTGGTCTTGGTCTTCTACCTTTCCAGGGGTTCAGTATCCCATAATAAATAACAGGAAGATTAAACCTTAGCCCTCCATTTCTGTTTAAAGAAGGTCTTTCTTTTTTAACAAAAATAGCTTCCTTGACTCCTCTTTCAAACCATCTTTTCTCCCTGCTTAAAACCTTCACCTCACCGTCTTCAAACGAGTGATTAGAGGCTTCAAGGTGGAGATGCACGGCACTCTGAGGTCCTGAACTTGTATTTCTTCTGTGCTGATAAAGCCTCTTGTGTAGAGGCTGTTTTGTCTCACCTATGTACCGTTCTTTACAGCTTTCTTCACTGCATTGGATCGAATAAACTACATTGCTCTGTTTTTGAGTCGGCAACTTGTCCTTTGGGTGAACCAGTTTTTGTCTTAAAGTGTTTCCTGGTTTAAAATAAACAGGGACTTGGTGTTGTCTAAAAATTCTCTGCAGTTTTTCTGACAGGCCAGACACATAAGGGATAGAAACACCCTTCCTTCTCTGTTCAGTTTCCCTTTTGTCCTGCTTCTTGGTTCTCTTCACTCTGTTGAGAGCCCAAGCGGGGTAACCACAGGCTGAGAGGGCATTTCGGACATGTTTTTCCTCTTTCTTCTTGCCCTCTGAGCTGGTGGGCACACCTTGAGCTCTGTGTTGTAAGGTTCTGATCACACCCAGCTTGTGCTGTAGTGGGTGGTTGGAACTAAAGAGCAGATACTGGTCCGTGTGTGTAGGTTTCCTATATACCTCTATTTGGAGTTTCCCGTCCTCTCCTCTGATCGTGGAACAATCAAGAAAGGCCAAGCGATTCTCCTTAGCGTCTTCTCTTGTAAACCTGATATGTGGGTCCACAGCATTGATGTGATCAGAGAAGGTTTCCAGCTCTTGTTTCTTGATTGTTACAAAAGTATCATCGACATAGCGGAGCCACAGTTTTGGGGCTATGCCTGAGAATGAGGCCAGTGCCTTCTTCTCAAAGTGCTCCATGTACAGGTTGGCTACTATGGGAGAGACGGGCGAGCCCATGGCACAGCCATGAATCTGTCTGTAAAATTGTCCCCGGAATTGAAAGTAAGTGGTGTTCAGACAGATGTCCAACAGTTTACATATGTGTTCAGGTGTCAGTTTGGTCCTTTCCTGTAGGGTGGTGTCTTCCTGCAGTCTGATCCTCACTGCTGCTACTGCATCAGAGGTCGGGATGCAGGTGAACAGGGACACAACATCATATGAAACCATGAGGTCATCTGGGTCCAGTTGGAGATGTTTCACTTTATCCACAAAGTTGTGCGTGTTTTCCACATGATGTACCGAATTCCCCACAAGCGGAGCCAATATAGTTGTTAAATGCTTGGCCACATTGTAAGTGATGGAATCTGTGCTGCACACTATGGGTCTGAGTGGAACCTCCTTTTTGTGTATTTTTGGAAGGCCATAAAGGCAAGGCATGGCTTCACCAGGATACAGTCTGTAATACAGAGGCCGGTCTATCGCTTCCTCTTTTTCCAGCCTTTGTAAACAGTCTATCACTTTCTTCTCAGCCACTGGTCGGATCTCTTTTCAAGCGCTCGTATGTGGTCGTGTCCTCGAGGAGGGTGTGGACTTTGGCTTCGTAATCAGCTGCGTTGAGAATCACAGTGCAACGTCCCTTGTCTGCTGGGAGGATGTTGATGCTATGATCTTTTTCCAGTGCTGAAAGTGCTTTTCTCTCTTCAGATGTGATATTTGAAGGCGGTGGTTTGGCACTCTTCAGGGTCGCTGTGACACGTAGCCTCAGGTCTGCAGCCTCCGATTCAGTCATTTTGTTGTTTCTAATTGCCGTTTCAGTGGCTGTGATGTAGTCCTCTGTAGGGATGTGTTTAGAGGTGACAGAAAAGTTGAGACCTTTAGAGAGCACCTCCTTTTCTGCCTGTGTCAGAACACGATCTGATAGGTTCTAATTTGTCTGTCTCAGTCCTAATGTCTAGCTCGACCTCACCTGCATTCTTTTTGTTCAAAAGAATGTTGAACTTCTTGATTTGGCGTTCTTTGCTCTTCCTGTGCTGTGCTTCTTGTGCAGTCTGTGTAAAATCCATCACTCTTTTGAAAGCTTCTTCAGGGAGTATGCTGGTTAATTTCTCCTGTAAAGTTCCTGTTCTGTCTTTCAATTTATCAATTCTGACGTTGTTTTCCTGGATCCTTTCACTGAGCATCTGCATAAGGCTCCTTCTCCAAATCTTCTCTGCTCTGTGTCCTCTGACCGGTGATTTGATCTGCAGGCTCTTCGGGATCATGTTGTTCTGTCTGCATCTAAGATTGAACCTCAAGTGATTCCTGTTGTCTGCTAGTTTCCTGGCTACAGAAGCTATTTTTGTTAAAAAAGAAAGACCTTCTTTAAACAGAAATGGAGGGCTAAGGTTTAATCTTCCTGTTATTTATTATGGGATACTGAACCCCTGGAAAGGTAGAAGACCAGGACCAGGGAATGTAGATGCTAATCAGGTACTCAGGGTGGTTGAGCCAGGGTCTCACAAAGACAAAGAGGATTCTAATAGCCCACTAGACAAATCTATTTGTCGTAGACACCTGAAAAACAATATAACGGGTCAATTTGTGACCAGGCACAATGTGTCAAAGTCACATGACACTAGCTCGAGTTTATATAGTGGAAAAAAATGGCTGAAAAAAGAGTTTATGTTATTATTTTATTTTAAAATATTTTCCCACAAACCACCACAATTTTGAATCCCTGAACTGTAAAAAAAAAAAAAAAAACTCAACCCAAAATTCAGTGAAAATTTTGTGATTTTGGTGTATGTATTTCTTACATTTTTTACACCTCGTACTTTGAAAAATTGCCAAATGAACTACACCCATGTACAATTAGAGGTAATTGGTGTAGTAAGGCGTGGCAAACTCATTAATATCACTTGCTGAAGTGTTAAAACTGGCATGAGATGTCCTATTTCCTGGCACGAATAATGGTCAAGGCAAGTTTATTTGTAGAGCACATTTCATACACAAGGCAATTCAAAGTACTTCACAAAACAGGAAAAAAATGCATTCAAATCACAAAGAAATTACAGAAATCACAAAACAGTTTAAGACACAAAAGAGAAGAGGCAAAGAAAAATCACATGCAAAGTCACATGCACAGCTAAACAAAACTGTTTTTAGCTTAGATTTGAACATTGTCAGAGTAGAAGTCTGTCTCACATCTTCAGGAAGACTGTTCCAGATTTTAGCTGCATAAAACTGAAATGCAGATTCCCCATGTCCTGACTCTGGCACCAGCAGGAGGCCGGTCCATGTTTAGTCCTGACTCTGGCACCAGCAGGAGGCCGGTCCATGTTTAGTCCTGACTCTGGCACCAGCAGGAGGCCGGTCCATGTTTAGTCCTGACTCTGGCACCAGCAGGAGGCTGGTCCATGTTTAGTCCTGACTCTGGCACCAGCAGGAGGCCGGTCCATGTTTAGTCCTGACTCTGGCACCAGCAGGAGGCCGGTCCATGTTTAGTCCTGACTCTGGCACCAGCAGGAGGCCAGTCCATGTTTAGTCCTGACTCTGGGCACCAGCAGGAGGCCGGTCCATGTTTAGTCCTGACTCTTAGTCCTGACTCTGGCACCAGCAGGAGGTCGGTCCATGTTTAGTCCTGACTCTGGCACCAGCAGGAGGCTGGTCCATGTTTAGTCCTGACTCTGGCACCAGCAGGAGGCCGGTCCATGTTTAGTCCTGACTCTGGCACCAGCAGGAGGCCGGTCCATGTTTAGTCCTGACTCTGGGCACCAGAAGGAGGCAGGTCCCTGAGGTCCTCAGAGTCCGAGATGTTATTTAATGCAATGATGTACAGTAGCTATATTTCACAAAGGCTCTACAGCGCCCCCTTAAACACTTGAATTAAGTCAAAAAATTAACTTTTTACTGACAAATTAAATATGGCAGACATAATTTTTGCCACTTTGAAAATAAAAAGCCAATGACGGACTCTATCTGCAAGCAGCACTTTGGGTGAATAATTTGTGTTTTATTATGTTTGCTGAATAGGACTGATTAAAACATCTCTTGTGTTTATGTCCATGAAATTAAATTAAATCTTCAATAAGAAAAAAAATCTAATTTGGTTAATATGAAGATCTTGATGAAGGTTTTTGTGCGTGGCCCAATCTTGTACTTTTGTGAACACCTCTTGAATTTCCCCATTGTGGGATAAAATAAAGACTTATTTCATCTGATTCTCGAAACCCAATCCACTGCCAACAATGTGTCTGAATTCATTGATGCATCAGAAGAAAGGATAAGGTTGCAATGGAGGCAGAGGTGGAGTGTATTTTGTCTTCAACATTCGCAGAATAATTATCATTCCATGGTTTAGAACATGAGATGTAATTGTGGTTACGTAGTATCAGACCATTTTACATCCCCTTTACTATAGTCTATGGGCAGGGGTGGGCAAACTACGGCCCGCGGGCCACACCGTTCGTCGTTATAATCCGGCCCGCCAAACATGCTAAGTAATATTAAAACAAATTAATAAAATAAAATAATTATGATTTTTTTCTCTGCACTTGTATCCTTAATAAATATGACGTGACATTAATTCAATAATAGATTCAAAAGCCTATATTTGACAGAAAAGTGATATTTTATAAGATTTTTGATTTTTTTTTCCCCACACCAATGATTGCGGGCCGGCCCTTCGCTACTTGCCTGGATTCGAATATGGCCCTCGGAGGAAAAAAATAGCCCACCCCTGGTCTATGGTATAATTAACAGATTGCAGACACAGATTTATGGTTAAAATCTCCTCATGAAAAGTCCTCATGAAACAGAAAACTGCCACAAACTTATGAGTAGAGTTATTGAAATAATGATACTCTAGTAAAAGTATTAAGTAGTGGTCCAACAAATTATATTTGGGAAAACTTATACTCAAGGTACTCAAGGTCACAAAAGCTGGTATTTAAGGATAGACACACAAATGAGAAAAACGAAATCATATCTGAAGGAGCAAGAAACAAAAATGTTCATTCATCATCTTTTAATATTGTCAACACAAAACCTGTATCACTTTGGACAAAACGTTTTTGTTACTCTTCGCACTGTGAGTAAGATAAGATAAGCCTTTATTTGTCCACGCAGTTTGGAATTCTACTGTTACAACGCAATGTAGATACAGAAGTGAGAGAAACCGAGATACCGTATAGAAGACTTTTAAAAAAACACTCTTAATAATAGAAAAGCTCTTATAAAAACAACAGTAAATGCTTTTAACCTTTGTGTTTTTAAACTTTCCAAATTTGTAGAGCACAATTCTTCATACACATTTAAAGTTTAAAGAAGAAAAGGGTGCAAATCACAATACAAACAAATAAGGGGGAAAATGATATACATTTTAAAAAGAGAAGTGCAAATCTTTTCAGCTGTCATGTAGCCCTACCAGGCTAAACATTTTTTTAACCTATTTGAACATAGTCGAGTGTTGTTGTTTTGTTTCCTTTTGTTGGAGTTGGCAATAGTTTAAATTTCAGGTCCACCCTTCATGGCCCATGTTACTTTACTCGTCTTTATTGCATCTCTAAAGCAAACACCAGGCAGCAAGCATGGCAGCACACAGTTTTGGCTGCCTGTTGAGACCGCAAATGTTTTTATTTTGAGGTTGCATTTCCGGTATGTATTTTGTACGTGTGCGTAATAACTCTATTAATGTTATTATTTGTAACCCAGTGTCCAGCATTGTTACATTTGTCCGTAGTACCATCATTGCAATATATTCTCTTCATATTCACAGACAAATACAGCAGGTTTTAGTACAACTCTATGAACAATGAAATAGATGCTGTATTTGTGATATAAGTAAACGATGGGTCCAAACAACACAAACCTCAGGCAAACATCAACATCCAGACGTTTTACTAGAATAAAATGTGCACAAAGAATAGACTGCAGTCAGACTTGTTCCACACAAAGTGTTCAGGATGTGGCTGACGAGATAAAGTAAACAGCTCACAGATGGGGCTTCACCTCCGTGACCAAAAACACAATTACAACAACTGTGTTTTTTCAACTTACAATGGCCGATTGATGGGAAAGCAATTTTCATTTTTAAACCGTAAACAATTTCAGAAAATGTATGAAGCAAACAATCAAATGTCCAAAGCACAAATACAACAATTAAAACAATGTGATTTGTTTTTCCTTTTACTTTAGCATTCCCCATTGCTATTGCTTTAAACTTCAGAGCCATTATATTTTTACTATAAGGGTTCGATTATTCAAAATGTAACTCTCACAAGTTTTCCCGGATTCTATGTGTGACAGGTTAAAAAGCGAGTCACAGATTTGAAATTTGTCACAAGACACTATTTTCACCTTTTAGTTAATTATTGTGGTCAAGACTGTGTTCAGTACAAAAAGTGTAAATGATAAAAATGTACATATGACCTGTTAACAATGTTTATTTCTATTGGCTGGCGGAAATGTGTGATATGCGCAAAGTTTTCGGTGTTCTTTCCTGAAATAAAACGGAAGAGTAAGGACGTGACCGTCTCTGTCCTTCACTTTTCCCATTCAAAAAGCAACCACGTACCTGTCCCAAACTGTCGGAGCAGAGGGCGCAACATATGCTATAACAGACATTAATAAATAGTCTACATCCTGTATAACCCCATAAGCTGTGCAACTGATAAAAATTTCATCCAATTGTTTCAATTCGTCAATGTCTTTTTAATTGAGAGGTCAAGAGTTTGTACTTTGGATGAATCATTTGTATTATTATGTTTGCTAAATAGGACTGTAGTAGAAAAAGCTTCAGTTGTAGTCATCTGGACTCAGTTTGAAAAATAGACGTTTCGACTCTCATCCAAGAGTCATTGTCAATAAAAGAATTTAGATCGAGAACTCCGATATTAATACTGTTCTGTGGTAAGACCCGCCCATTGGGAGGAGCCTTCCTGAAGTAGAAAGAGTTGTTTGTTTCAACAGAAACTCCCCCCTTGTATCTACCGAGCTAGCCTATTCAGAATCTTAATGGGCTATTAGAATCCTCTTTGTCTTTGTGAGACCCTGGCTCAACCACCCTGAGTACCTGATTAGCATCTACATGTCCTGGTCTTGGTCTTCTACCTTTCCAGGGGTTCAGTATCCCATAATAAATAACAGGAAGATTAAACCTTAGCCCTCCATTTCTGTTTAAAGAAGGTCTTTCTTTTTTAACAAAAATAGCTTCCTTGACTCCTCTTTCAAACCATCTTTTCTCCCTGCTTAAAACCTTCACCTCACCGTCTTCAAACGAGTGATTAGAGGCTTCAAGATGGAGATGCACGGCACTCTGAGGTCCTGAACTTGTATTTCTTCTGTGCTGATAAAGCCTCTTGTGTAGAGGCTGTTTTGTCTCACCTATGTACCGTTCTTTACAGCTTTCTTCACTGCATTGGATCGAATAAACTACATTGCTCTGTTTTTGAGTCGGCAACTTGTCCTTTGGGTGAACCAGTTTTTGTCTTAAAGTGTTTCCTGGTTTAAAATAAACAGGGACTTGGTGTTGTCTAAAAATTCTCTGCAGTTTTTCTGACAGGCCAGACACATAAGGGATAGAAACACCCTTCCTTCTCTGTTCAGTTTCCCTTTTGTCCTGCTTCTTGGTTCTCTTCACTCTGTTGAGAGCCCAAGCGGGGTAACCACAGGCTGAGAGGGCATTTCGGACATGTTTTTCCTCTTTCTTCTTGCCCTCTGAGCTGGTGGGCACACCTTGAGCTCTGTGTTGTAAGGTTCTGATCACACCCAGCTTGTGCTGTAGTGGGTGGTTGGAACTAAAGAGCAGATACTGGTCCGTGTGTGTAGGTTTCCTATATACCTCTATTTGGAGTTTCCCGTCCTCTCCTCTGATCGTGGAACAATCAAGAAAGGCCAAGCGATTCTCCTTAGCGTCTTCTCTTGTAAACCTGATATGTGGGTCCACAGCATTGATGTGATCAGAGAAGGTTTCCAGCTCTTGTTTCTTGATTGTTACAAAAGTATCATCGACATAGCGGAGCCACAGTTTTGGGGCTATGCCTGAGAATGAGGCCAGTGCCTTCTTCTCAAAGTGCTCCATGTACAGGTTGGCTACTATGGGAGAGACGGGCGAGCCCATGGCACAGCCATGAATCTGTCTGTAAAATTGTCCCCGGAATTGAAAGTAAGTGGTGTTCAGACAGATGTCCAACAGTTTACATATGTGTTCAGGTGTCAGTTTGGTCCTTTCCTGTAGGGTGGTGTCTTCCTGCAGTCTGATCCTCACCGCTGCTACTGCATCAGAGGTCGGGATGCAGGTGAACAGGGACACAACATCATATGAAACCATGAGGTCATCTGGGTCCAGTTGGAGATGTTTCACTTTATCCACAAAGTTGTGCGTGTTTTCCACATGATGTACCGAATTCCCCACAAGCGGAGCCAATATAGTTGTTAAATGCTTGGCCACATTGTAAGTGATGGAATCTGTGCTGCACACTATGGGTCTGAGTGGAACCTCCTTTTTGTGTATTTTTGGAAGGCCATAAAGGCAAGGCATGGCTTCACCAGGATACAGTCTGTAATACAGAGGCCGGTCTATCGCTTCCTCTTTTTCCAGCCTTTGTAAACAGTCTATCACTTTCTTCTCAGCCACTGGTCGGATCTCTTTTCAAGCGCTCGTATGTGGTCGTGTCCTCGAGGAGGGTGTGGACTTTGGCTTCGTAATCAGCTGCGTTGAGAATCACAGTGCAACGTCCCTTGTCTGCTGGGAGGATGTTGATGCTATGATCTTTTTCCAGTGCTGAAAGTGCTTTTCTCTCTTCAGATGTGATATTTGAAGGCGGTGGTTTGGCACTCTTCAGGGTCGCTGTGACACGTAGCCTCAGGTCTGCAGCCTCCGATTCAGTCATTTTGTTGTTTCTAATTGCCGTTTCAGTGGCTGTGATGTAGTCCTCTGTAGGGATGTGTTTAGAGGTGACAGAAAAGTTGAGACCTTTAGAGAGCACCTCCTTTTCTGCCTGTGTCAGAACACGATCTGATAGGTTCTAATTTGTCTGTCTCAGTCCTAATGTCTAGCTCGACCTCACCTGCATTCTTTTTGTTCAAAAGAATGTTGAACTTCTTGATTTGGCGTTCTTTGCTCTTCCTGTGCTGTGCTTCTTGTGCAGTCTGTGTAAAATCCATCACTCTTTTGAAAGCTTCTTCAGGGAGTATGCTGGTTAATTTCTCCTGTAAAGTTCCTGTTCTGTCTTTCAATTTATCAATTCTGACGTTGTTTTCCTGGATCCTTTCACTGAGCATCTGCATAAGGCTCCTTCTCCAAATCTTCTCTGCTCTGTGTCCTCTGACCGGTGATTTGATCTGCAGGCTCTTCGGGATCATGTTGTTCTGTCTGCATCTAAGATTGAACCTCAAGTGATTCCTGTTGTCTGCTAGTTTCCTGGCTACAGAAGCTATTTTTGTTAAAAAAGAAAGACCTTCTTTAAACAGAAATGGAGGGCTAAGGTTTAATCTTCCTGTTATTTATTATGGGATACTGAACCCCTGGAAAGGTAGAAGACCAGGACCAGGGAATGTAGATGCTAATCAGGTACTCAGGGTGGTTGAGCCAGGGTCTCACAAAGACAAAGAGGATTCTAATAGCCCACTAGACAAATCTATTTGTCGTAGACACCTGAAAAACAATATAACGGGTCAATTTGTGACCAGGCACAATGTGTCAAAGTCACATGACACTAGCTCGAGTTTATATAGTGGAAAAAAATGGCTGAAAAAAGAGTTTATGTTATTATTTTATTTTAAAATATTTTCCCACAAACCACCACAATTTTGAATCCCTGAACTGTAAAAAAAAAAAAAAAAACTCAACCCAAAATTCAGTGAAAATTTTGTGATTTTGGTGTATGTATTTCTTACATTTTTTACACCTCGTACTTTGAAAAATTGCCAAATGAACTACACCCATGTACAATTAGAGGTAATTGGTGTAGTAAGGCGTGGCAAACTCATTAATATCACTTGCTGAAGTGTTAAAACTGGCATGAGATGTCCTATTTCCTGGCACGAATAATGGTCAAGGCAAGTTTATTTGTAGAGCACATTTCATACACAAGGCAATTCAAAGTACTTCACAAAACAGGAAAAAAATGCATTCAAATCACAAAGAAATTACAGAAATCACAAAACAGTTTAAGACACAAAAGAGAAGAGGCAAAGAAAAATCACATGCAAAGTCACATGCACAGCTAAACAAAACTGTTTTTAGCTTAGATTTGAACATTGTCAGAGTAGAAGTCTGTCTCACATCTTCAGGAAGACTGTTCCAGATTTTAGCTGCATAAAACTGAAATGCAGATTCCCCATGTTTAGTCCTGACTCTGGCACCAGCAGGAGGCCGGTCCATGTTTAGTCCTGACTCTGGCACCAGCAGGAGGCCGGTCCATGTTTAGTCCTGACTCTGGCACCAGCAGGAGGCCGGTCCATGTTTAGTGCTGACTCTGGCACCAGCAGGAGGCTGGTCCATGTTTAGTCCTGACTCTGGCACCAGCAGGAGGCCGGTCCATGTTTAGTCCTGACTCTGGCACCAGCAGGAGGCCGGTCCATGTTTAGTCCTGACTCTGGCACCAGCAGGAGGCTGGTCCATGTTTAGTCCTGACTCTGGCACCAGCAGGAGGCCGGTCCATGTTTAGTCCTGACTCTGGCACCAGCAGGAGGCCGGTCCATGTTTAGTCCTGACTCTGGGCACCAGAAGGAGGCAGGTCCCTGAGGTCCTCAGAGTCCGAGATGTTATTTAATGCAATGATGTACAGTAGCTATATTTCACAAAGGCTCTACAGCGCCCCCTTAAACACTTGAATTAAGTCAAAAAATTAACTTTTTACTGACAAATTAAATATGGCAGACATAATTTTTGCCACTTTGAAAATAAAAAGCCAATGACGGACTCTATCTGCAAGCAGCACTTTGGGTGAATAATTTGTGTTTTATTATGTTTGCTGAATAGGACTGATTAAAACATCTCTTGTGTTTATGTCCATGAAATTAAATTAAATCTTCAATAAGAAAAAAAATCTAATTTGGTTAATATGAAGATCTTGATGAAGGTTTTTGTGCGTGGCCCAATCTTGTACTTTTGTGAACACCTCTTGAATTTCCCCATTGTGGGATAAAATAAAGACTTATTTCATCTGATTCTCGAAACCCAATCCACTGCCAACAATGTGTCTGAATTCATTGATGCATCAGAAGAAAGGATAAGGTTGCAATGGAGGCAGAGGTGGAGTGTATTTTGTCTTCAACATTCGCAGAATAATTATCATTCCATGGTTTAGAACATGAGATGTAATTGTGGTTACGTAGTATCAGACCATTTTACATCCCCTTTACTATAGTCTATGGGCAGGGGTGGGCAAACTACGGCCCGCGGGCCACACCGTTCGTCGTTATAATCCGGCCCGCCAAACATGCTAAGTAATATTAAAACAAATTAATAAAATAAAATAATTATGATTTTTTTCTCTGCACTTGTATCCTTAATAAATATGACGTGACATTAATTCAATAATAGATTCAAAAGCCTATATTTGACAGAAAAGTGATATTTTATAAGATTTTTGATTTTTTTTTCCCCACACCAATGATTGCGGGCCGGCCCTTCGCTACTTGCCTGGATTCGAATATGGCCCTCGGAGGAAAAAAATAGCCCACCCCTGGTCTATGGTATAATTAACAGATTGCAGACACAGATTTATGGTTAAAATCTCCTCATGAAAAGTCCTCATGAAACAGAAAACTGCCACAAACTTATGAGTAGAGTTATTGAAATAATGATACTCTAGTAAAAGTATTAAGTAGTGGTCCAACAAATTATATTTGGGAAAACTTATACTCAAGGTACTCAAGGTCACAAAAGCTGGTATTTAAGGATAGACACACAAATGAGAAAAACGAAATCATATCTGAAGGACCAAGAAACAAAAATGTTCATTCATCATCTTTTAATATTGTCAACACAAAACCTGTATCACTTTGGACAAAACGTTTTTGTTACTCTTCGCACTGTGAGTAAGATAAGATAAGCCTTTATTTGTCCACGCAGTTTGGAATTCTACTGTTACAACGCAATGTAGATACAGAAGTGAGAGAAACCGAGATACCGTATAGAAGACTTTTAAAAAAACACTCTTAATAATAGAAAAGCTCTTATAAAAACAACAGTAAATGCTTTTAACCTTTGTGTTTTTAAACTTTCCAAATTTGTAGAGCACAATTCTTCATACACATTTAAAGTTTAAAGAAGAAAAGGGTGCAAATCACAATACAAACAAATAAGGGGGAAAATGATA
>NW_027316532.1:26414525-26493217 GCF_026437365.1 Eucyclogobius newberryi | reverse complement strand
GTGCAACTGATAAAAATTTCATCCAATTGTTTCAATTCGTCAATGTCTTTTTAATTGAGAGGTCAAGAGTTTGTACTTTGGATGAATCATTTGTATTATTATGTTTGCTAAATAGGACTGTAGTAGAAAAAGCTTCAGTTGTAGTCATCTGGACTCAGTTTGAAAAATAGACGTTTCGACTCTCATCCAAGAGTCATTGTCAATAAAAGAATTTAGATCGAGAACTCCGATATTAATACTGTTCTGTGGTAAGACCCGCCCATTGGGAGGAGCCTTCCTGAAGTAGAAAGAGTTGTTTGTTTCAACAGAAACTCCCCCCTTGTATCTACCGAGCTAGCCTATTCAGAATCTTAATGGGCTATTAGAATCCTCTTTGTCTTTGTGAGACCCTGGCTCAACCACCCTGAGTACCTGATTAGCATCTACATGTCCTGGTCTTGGTCTTCTACCTTTCCAGGGGTTCAGTATCCCATAATAAATAACAGGAAGATTAAACCTTAGCCCTCCATTTCTGTTTAAAGAAGGTCTTTCTTTTTTAACAAAAATAGCTTCCTTGACTCCTCTTTCAAACCATCTTTTCTCCCTGCTTAAAACCTTCACCTCACCGTCTTCAAACGAGTGATTAGAGGCTTCAAGATGGAGATGCACGGCACTCTGAGGTCCTGAACTTGTATTTCTTCTGTGCTGATAAAGCCTCTTGTGTAGAGGCTGTTTTGTCTCACCTATGTACCGTTCTTTACAGCTTTCTTCACTGCATTGGATCGAATAAACTACATTGCTCTGTTTTTGAGTCGGCAACTTGTCCTTTGGGTGAACCAGTTTTTGTCTTAAAGTGTTTCCTGGTTTAAAATAAACAGGGACTTGGTGTTGTCTAAAAATTCTCTGCAGTTTTTCTGACAGGCCAGACACATAAGGGATAGAAACACCCTTCCTTCTCTGTTCAGTTTCCCTTTTGTCCTGCTTCTTGGTTCTCTTCACTCTGTTGAGAGCCCAAGCGGGGTAACCACAGGCTGAGAGGGCATTTCGGACATGTTTTTCCTCTTTCTTCTTGCCCTCTGAGCTGGTGGGCACACCTTGAGCTCTGTGTTGTAAGGTTCTGATCACACCCAGCTTGTGCTGTAGTGGGTGGTTGGAACTAAAGAGCAGATACTGGTCCGTGTGTGTAGGTTTCCTATATACCTCTATTTGGAGTTTCCCGTCCTCTCCTCTGATCGTGGAACAATCAAGAAAGGCCAAGCGATTCTCCTTAGCGTCTTCTCTTGTAAACCTGATATGTGGGTCCACAGCATTGATGTGATCAGAGAAGGTTTCCAGCTCTTGTTTCTTGATTGTTACAAAAGTATCATCGACATAGCGGAGCCACAGTTTTGGGGCTATGCCTGAGAATGAGGCCAGTGCCTTCTTCTCAAAGTGCTCCATGTACAGGTTGGCTACTATGGGAGAGACGGGCGAGCCCATGGCACAGCCATGAATCTGTCTGTAAAATTGTCCCCGGAATTGAAAGTAAGTGGTGTTCAGACAGATGTCCAACAGTTTACATATGTGTTCAGGTGTCAGTTTGGTCCTTTCCTGTAGGGTGGTGTCTTCCTGCAGTCTGATCCTCACTGCTGCTACTGCATCAGAGGTCGGGATGCAGGTGAACAGGGACACAACATCATATGAAACCATGAGGTCATCTGGGTCCAGTTGGAGATGTTTCACTTTATCCACAAAGTTGTGCGTGTTTTCCACATGATGTACCGAATTCCCCACAAGCGGAGCCAATATAGTTGTTAAATGCTTGGCCACATTGTAAGTGATGGAATCTGTGCTGCACACTATGGGTCTGAGTGGAACCTCCTTTTTGTGTATTTTTGGAAGGCCATAAAGGCAAGGCATGGCTTCACCAGGATACAGTCTGTAATACAGAGGCCGGTCTATCGCTTCCTCTTTTTCCAGCCTTTGTAAACAGTCTATCACTTTCTTCTCAGCCACTGGTCGGATCTCTTTTCAAGCGCTCGTATGTGGTCGTGTCCTCGAGGAGGGTGTGGACTTTGGCTTCGTAATCAGCTGCGTTGAGAATCACAGTGCAACGTCCCTTGTCTGCTGGGAGGATGTTGATGCTATGATCTTTTTCCAGTGCTGAAAGTGCTTTTCTCTCTTCAGATGTGATATTTGAAGGCGGTGGTTTGGCACTCTTCAGGGTCGCTGTGACACGTAGCCTCAGGTCTGCAGCCTCCGATTCAGTCATTTTGTTGTTTCTAATTGCCGTTTCAGTGGCTGTGATGTAGTCCTCTGTAGGGATGTGTTTAGAGGTGACAGAAAAGTTGAGACCTTTAGAGAGCACCTCCTTTTCTGCCTGTGTCAGAACACGATCTGATAGGTTCTAATTTGTCTGTCTCAGTCCTAATGTCTAGCTCGACCTCACCTGCATTCTTTTTGTTCAAAAGAATGTTGAACTTCTTGATTTGGCGTTCTTTGCTCTTCCTGTGCTGTGCTTCTTGTGCAGTCTGTGTAAAATCCATCACTCTTTTGAAAGCTTCTTCAGGGAGTATGCTGGTTAATTTCTCCTGTAAAGTTCCTGTTCTGTCTTTCAATTTATCAATTCTGACGTTGTTTTCCTGGATCCTTTCACTGAGCATCTGCATAAGGCTCCTTCTCCAAATCTTCTCTGCTCTGTGTCCTCTGACCGGTGATTTGATCTGCAGGCTCTTCGGGATCATGTTGTTCTGTCTGCATCTAAGATTGAACCTCAAGTGATTCCTGTTGTCTGCTAGTTTCCTGGCTACAGAAGCTATTTTTGTTAAAAAAGAAAGACCTTCTTTAAACAGAAATGGAGGGCTAAGGTTTAATCTTCCTGTTATTTATTATGGGATACTGAACCCCTGGAAAGGTAGAAGACCAGGACCAGGGAATGTAGATGCTAATCAGGTACTCAGGGTGGTTGAGCCAGGGTCTCACAAAGACAAAGAGGATTCTAATAGCCCACTAGACAAATCTATTTGTCGTAGACACCTGAAAAACAATATAACGGGTCAATTTGTGACCAGGCACAATGTGTCAAAGTCACATGACACTAGCTCGAGTTTATATAGTGGAAAAAAATGGCTGAAAAAAGAGTTTATGTTATTATTTTATTTTAAAATATTTTCCCACAAACCACCACAATTTTGAATCCCTGAACTGTAAAAAAAAAAAAAAAAACTCAACCCAAAATTCAGTGAAAATTTTGTGATTTTGGTGTATGTATTTCTTACATTTTTTACACCTCGTACTTTGAAAAATTGCCAAATGAACTACACCCATGTACAATTAGAGGTAATTGGTGTAGTAAGGCGTGGCAAACTCATTAATATCACTTGCTGAAGTGTTAAAACTGGCATGAGATGTCCTATTTCCTGGCACGAATAATGGTCAAGGCAAGTTTATTTGTAGAGCACATTTCATACACAAGGCAATTCAAAGTACTTCACAAAACAGGAAAAAAATGCATTCAAATCACAAAGAAATTACAGAAATCACAAAACAGTTTAAGACACAAAAGAGAAGAGGCAAAGAAAAATCACATGCAAAGTCACATGCACAGCTAAACAAAACTGTTTTTAGCTTAGATTTGAACATTGTCAGAGTAGAAGTCTGTCTCACATCTTCAGGAAGACTGTTCCAGATTTTAGCTGCATAAAACTGAAATGCAGATTCCCCATGTCCTGACTCTGGCACCAGCAGGAGGCCGGTCCATGTTTAGTCCTGACTCTGGCACCAGCAGGAGGCCGGTCCATGTTTAGTCCTGACTCTGGCACCAGCAGGAGGCCGGTCCATGTTTAGTCCTGACTCTGGCACCAGCAGGAGGCTGGTCCATGTTTAGTCCTGACTCTGGCACCAGCAGGAGGCCGGTCCATGTTTAGTCCTGACTCTGGCACCAGCAGGAGGCCGGTCCATGTTTAGTCCTGACTCTGGCACCAGCAGGAGGCCAGTCCATGTTTAGTCCTGACTCTGGGCACCAGCAGGAGGCCGGTCCATGTTTAGTCCTGACTCTTAGTCCTGACTCTGGCACCAGCAGGAGGTCGGTCCATGTTTAGTCCTGACTCTGGCACCAGCAGGAGGCTGGTCCATGTTTAGTCCTGACTCTGGCACCAGCAGGAGGCCGGTCCATGTTTAGTCCTGACTCTGGCACCAGCAGGAGGCCGGTCCATGTTTAGTCCTGACTCTGGGCACCAGAAGGAGGCAGGTCCCTGAGGTCCTCAGAGTCCGAGATGTTATTTAATGCAATGATGTACAGTAGCTATATTTCACAAAGGCTCTACAGCGCCCCCTTAAACACTTGAATTAAGTCAAAAAATTAACTTTTTACTGACAAATTAAATATGGCAGACATAATTTTTGCCACTTTGAAAATAAAAAGCCAATGACGGACTCTATCTGCAAGCAGCACTTTGGGTGAATAATTTGTGTTTTATTATGTTTGCTGAATAGGACTGATTAAAACATCTCTTGTGTTTATGTCCATGAAATTAAATTAAATCTTCAATAAGAAAAAAAATCTAATTTGGTTAATATGAAGATCTTGATGAAGGTTTTTGTGCGTGGCCCAATCTTGTACTTTTGTGAACACCTCTTGAATTTCCCCATTGTGGGATAAAATAAAGACTTATTTCATCTGATTCTCGAAACCCAATCCACTGCCAACAATGTGTCTGAATTCATTGATGCATCAGAAGAAAGGATAAGGTTGCAATGGAGGCAGAGGTGGAGTGTATTTTGTCTTCAACATTCGCAGAATAATTATCATTCCATGGTTTAGAACATGAGATGTAATTGTGGTTACGTAGTATCAGACCATTTTACATCCCCTTTACTATAGTCTATGATAGAATTTGCAGATTGCAGATGTGTTGCTATGGTTTATGGTTAAAATCTCTATCACTGGGTCTGTTCCCGTGAAACAGAAAACTGCAACAAAATTCAACGTCTTCTCTGTCTGGTAAAATAAAGAAATAGAATTCATGTTTTGACAGTAGCTTCAGAAAGTGGTGCCAAAGTTGAAATACCGGTATGACAGTTGACGGAAATCTGAGGCATAAGATTAAAATGACATGGTTAAACATTGTGGCTAATATTGTAAATTTGGATATTTAGTTACATTTCCCATTGAGTTACTTAAGCCCTGTACTCCGTCTGATGAATTGTATTCGATAAATATACAGAAGTTGTGTACTTAGGCAAGAGACCTTGAATTGCCAGGTCTATTAGTCTGACGTGTGACTGTGGAGTGAAGGGACAATGGCCTGAAAAACAAATCCAGCAATAAGTTTATGCATTTGACACTTTCACACTTCTCCAATGCACCTGTCTTAATCTTAAAAAATGACCACAAAAACAGAGCACAGTAAATGAACAAATAACCAGGCTATAAGCGAACTAAGCAGCCGCGTAGGGCCCCGAGGCTTTAATAGGGCCCCCAATCTGGCAACCCGTTTTATGAGAAGTACAAGCGCAGCTGGCGCGGCAGCGCACACAGCGGTAACATATAACGCACAAACCGCATTTATTTGTAATGACAATCTGGCAACCGAGACACCAAACCTGCGCTGATTGGGCAACTTCATTGTGCGCGAGCAGAACGAGAGCAAAACATAAACATAACACAACGTGGTCCTCATGTCCAGAGGAATATATCTCCTGGTGCCGAAAAACGAAAGAAGAAACTTCTTGACGATGTAAAGAAACTGCAAACTCAACAACACTTTCCAGGTATTGAACTTCTCTTACAAAGAGACGGTTAATGTTGCTGTTTGAAACAACACGAGTCTGTCACGTTAGTTCGCTCAGGCTGGAGGCGACGAGAGCTCTGCCCCGCGCACAATATGTCTGAATGAAAGATAATAAGCTTAACATTTACACCAGCCTGGTAGTGTCAGCTGCAGGTGAGGCCGGGGAGGGGCGTCTATGCCCCGGTCACTAAGAGGCGGAGATCCGGTCCTCTGACGTGAAACTTTGGAGTGAACAGTGTGCGGCCCCTGTCCCGGGCCCCTGTCCCGGGCCCCTGTCCCGGGCGCCCTGTCCCGGGCCCCTGTCCCGGGCCCCTGTCCCGGGCCCCTGTGCAGTTAGAGATGAGCGGGTTTGAGTTTGCGTCCCTCTCTCTCACATCACCATGTGTGAGATCAATCGTGACTCGTGATGTCTGTTTTACTTTGACTTCTTAAAGTGGAATAAGAGGAACGTAAAGGTTTATGCATGTAAGGTCCATCAGCCAATCACATCGCAGCATTGTCTCATGCAGGAGTCCAGTGTGGTGTTCTGATCAGAACAGACATTTATATTGTAATCAACTTTTAATAGAGCAATAAAACATTTCAATTTATTTAAAAAGCATCATTAGACTATTTGTTATAAATTATAATAAATTGGTAGTGAAAAATAACCAGACATATTATGATTCCGTCTGCTATAGAATAATACTATATATTTTTATACAAAAGTGGCAAAGATGCAGAAACGCAGTCCCTTCACTAAAGCTAGGTTTGGACCTTCACTTCTAGTTCTGTTCATTCTCTGGGAATAACATGTTTGTTTTATCAGTGTTAATTGTTAATCAAGCAATGCTTATGCCATTTGTTTAATTTAATATAACTTGTTTTGTCACTTTGGCAAGAAGGAACAGTTGGGAGCAGTAAAAGATAAATTAGTGAGGATAACTATTACTTTTACATTTTCAGTTAAAATGAATCAATTTGACCATAAGTATTTTTCATAGCCAATATTGTATTGAGTAATTAAGTACACTATTGTATTAATAACTGGCTTTAATCATTTTCTCCTGGCACAGTTTCATCACATCTTCATTTTATTGCATTACAACCTCAACATTTTACTCTTACTTTAGCCGGCTGGACCACATTAAAATGCAGCAGAAGACCCAAAAAAGGTCTCCCCCTGTTCATTAATTTAAACTAATGTGCTAATGTGGCTGAAGACCCTTAACGCCCACAAATACGCCCAAAAACATATCTGGGATGTGTGTTATTTGTACAGGGAGTAGAGGTGATGTCAGCGGAATACCAAGTTGCATTGTGGGATTTAAGTTATCAATATTTGAGCTTGTGAGGTGTTGAGAATAAACTAACTGGCAAACGGATGCCCTGGCGTTTTGGTGCGCTTTGTTTGTGTTGAAGAAAGTTCCCATATGTGAATTGTTCACTGACAATGGCAATAAAACTGAC
This sequence comes from Eucyclogobius newberryi, assembly GCF_026437365.1. Lineage (NCBI taxonomy): Eukaryota > Metazoa > Chordata > Actinopteri > Gobiiformes > Gobiidae > Eucyclogobius > Eucyclogobius newberryi. The sequence continues at coordinate 26,486,018 of NW_027316532.1, read as the reverse complement.
TCTGATGACGTGGTGAGGGGCCCCCAAAAATGTTTTCGCTTAGGGCCCCCTGAAGGCTTGGGCCGGCCCTGCAAATAACCATTAGATAATCACAATATGCGTATGCTATAATAGATGATATGTTCATTCATTTAATTTATTGTTTCGGTTAATTGGACAACTTAAGTAATTAAGTAAAACAATTATCAAATGAATGAAAATAGCAAAACAGTCCATAAGGAAGTGTGGGCAGAATATACCCACTATCTGCTTAACCGAAACCAAATGCAATTGCATAAAGGCAGTCTTTGTTCCATCACTGTCACAAAACAACAAAATATATCTGGCTATCTTTACATTATTGTTACATTGTTACATTATTGTGTTCTGGCAAATTTCCCATTGGGATAACATGGGAGGTTTCTGTCATTGCTTCGGGTAAAATATAGGTCCAATTGGCTTTTTTGATTGGGATGACAAAATCGAATTTTGGGCAAAGGTGTACACCGATTTTGAGGCCAGTGGGCCTGACACGTTCGCACATCATCACAATCAAATCAGCTCTGAAAGAGATAGAACAACCATCACCAATCTAAACATTCGTGCCATCTCATTTGGAGGCCATGAGGCCTGAGTCATTACTGGCACGATACATTCAAATTATCATATTATCTGCAATGACAGACAGAATGACATGACATTATTCTTTTACAATACCAAACTTATAATTATTATGAAACCCTGTTATATTATAAATCACATCATGCATCATCTCCATCATCAATCAATTAATATCATGAAAATCATAGAAATAGAAAATATATATTATTAAACATTAGCTGAAGCAAAACCTTTCAGAGGAGAAACCTTTATTCACACCGTTCATGGTATAAATGCCAATTTTGTCCTGGGACTTTTGACCACGGAGTGTCTCATCCTCACATTACAGCAACATTAGCACATAACTAACAATAACAAATAATAATTATAACAATTTATTATAAAATTAAAATACAAATTAATAGTAAAAATGATCAAGCTCATGCTGCTGTTTTTGTGGTTCTAAGCTGATTTCTGGAAAATAATCCTCCACCAAGTATTCAATCGGTTTCTGTTCAAGAACAACACAGAGGCACGGAGATCTTTCTGAACTTTTATTGATGTTACAGCAAAATGTGAATAAGAGAGGAAAACAGGCTTTTTATATTCAGAGAGTCATTAATTCCTGCTAGTACATATATCTCTGTGTGTGTGTTTTCATCTGAAAGCAGCTTACGGTATCAGTCCAGAAAACAAACATGGAGAAACTGTCACTCCTCACATCGAGCTCAATGAGAAATAGGATCAAGATCAGAACACATTTTGTACTTTGAGTTTAGCAAGCATAAGCTGTAATATAAGGCATTATGTTCACAGACCTTCACAGACCATCACATCACAGCAGCATCATAGAGAGGGAGAGGAGGAAGCTGGACAAAGTCATCAAGAAGTCCATCTCCGTCCTGGGCTGTGCTCTGGACTCGGTGCAGGAGGTGGGGGACAGGAGGGTCCTGGCTAGATTCACATCATGCTGGACCATGAGTCTCACCCCCTGCAGGACACTCTCTCCGCTCTGGAGAGCAGCTTCAGTGACAGACTGATCCACCCTCGCTGTGTGAAGGAAAGATTTCGCAGGTCTTTCCTTCCTGCTGCTGTCAGACTTTATAACAAACACTGCTAGCCCTGAACACGTGCAATACTGACTTAACCATGTGCGATTCCGTCATTCATGTGCATATAACTGATGAGAATAGAGTGTTTATTTTTCCATTATTACTATTATTAGTAGTAGTATTATCTTGTCTTACGCTAGCTGTTTTTTTAATTTAATTTTATATATTATTTATTTATTTTTATCTTTATTATTTTTCCCCTCCATCCCTTGTTGGGAAATGGGAGGTTTTGTCTATAAGAGTTTTTGTTTATAAGAGTTTTGTATATAAGAGTTCTTCTATTGAGAGTGTTTTTCAAACTTCTGTTCTTTTCCTCTGTATCTACCTGCGTTGCAACAATGAAATTTCCCCATGTGTGGACAATAAAGGATTATCTTATCTTATCTTATCTTATATAACATAATATGTTCCTAAATAAATGAATAAATAGCCTAAAGTATTTTTTCCAATCACAATTGCACCAATTGAAAATTCGGAATGAAAATACTTATTTCAACAATAATTATTAAATATAGCCGCAAGCGGCAATGATCGGCCCTCGCCACGCCACGCCGCAAGAGGAGGGGGCGCTAACGCGCCCCAATTGTCCTTTTAGTACACCTACTGCTGAATCTGTGACGCTGTCACATCTTCTCCCCTTTGTTTTACCATCAAAAAGCTATTTTATTTTGAATTCTTGGCAAATGTGCGGCTTTGCCGCACAGACACCGTGACTCTTTGAATAAAAATGTGAATAACTTTTGATGGTCCACCCCTGAAGATGAGTCTCACCAAATTTCAGGTTAATAGGGCTGACGCCCTGGGAGGAGTTTGTGAAAGTCTAAAGTGTAAACATGTTCTGGCGATTTCCCCAATGGAATAACATGGGAGGTTTTGGTCATCGCTACGGCAAAACCATAACAATTATGACATGGGTCTCATTGACTTTTTTGATGGGGATGCCAAAATTGAGTTGTGTGTCAAATTTCATAAAATTTCGCAAAACTAAACATTTAACCTCCATATAAAATCTGTAGGGGGCGCTGTGGTGCCAAATTAATTTATTTCACTTCAAGTATGTTTAGCGCAAAGAGTTTAACAACTGATTCTAATTTTACGCAATTCGGACTTTATCTGCGCAAACGGCAGAAATGTTAAATTTGGGAGATTTCTGAAATTCTTACTACAGTTTGCGGCTTTGCCGCACAGAGACCGTGACAGGTATCAGTGTAATTTGGATAACTTTTGATGTCCCACTCCTCAGTAGCATTTTCACCAAATTTCAGCTTTTTAGGGCCAACGCCCTGGGAGGAGTTCGTAAAAGTACGACGTTTGGAAAAACTCCGAAGTAATGTTTAGCCATTTTTGAACCAATATGGCCGACATTTGGTTGGGTGGACGGCGTTGCTGTAATAATATGTTTTACTTCTCTTGTCACTATCTACCTCTGCGCCAAATTTCATGATTCTACGATCAGATTTTTTTTGGGTCATTTCCTATCTCTCAATGCATTTTTGGTACATTTGGGCCAATTTTTTTTTATTTTAGAAAAGGGAAATAGCCAGAATGTAGAGAGGCACGATTTTTTGAGGTGTGCAAATTTTTTTGACTTTTCGTCAATGTTCACTGGGTGAAAAATAGGGGGGTTGGTCCCGAGAAGAAAGAAAGAAAGAAAGAAGAAGAAGAAAGAATAATATTCCGATGCGAAAACAACGTTTCCCATTTTTCAAATATCATAAACTATACATTTTCGGAAAGCGCTCGCGCTTTCCTACCTCATGGTGTGGGTCCCTGGTCACTTAAAATTAACTTTCGTTAATTTTGAGTGGGCTCCGCCCACTTTGTGTTTTTGGCCCTCTATACAGTAATAATGTTAAATTTTTGCATTACATGCTTGTATGCACGGAACATGCAAGATATGGGGAACGTATTCGTGAGCTACTTAGGGCAAATGAGTGCTTTCTTTGGGGATGACGACCCAATGTAAAGTGCTCGTTTAGTGCGCACTTTTGCACGGGCTTCGCCCGTTAACAACGGTAATGTTCCATTTTCCTACTACTAATTAGTATGCACGGGGCGTGCGTGAGTGAAGGAGTGCGTTAGTGAGTGTTTGGAAGTGGGCGAGCGCTTCGCGCTCGATTTCGTGCGCACTGCGTGTGCACTTTCGCAGCCGTGCTTTGCACGGCCTTACGAGATTAATAGGCCTCTCGCCAGCTTGTGGCGCTCGGGCCTAATTAGACTTATTTAGGAGGTCAATTACAAATATACATATTTTAGAGTGTACAAAAATCCAGTGGCAAATGAAAGGTCAGGGATTGAAGGTTAGTTTGACACAATTTACCTGTTGGTACAAATAAGGTAACCATGACCTCCATTGGTTTAAAAATAACCAAAAGTGAAAGCTTACTAAACCTGACTAGAATCCTAACAAACAAGAGATGGCATTTATTATGTTTTGTCAAGAGCACTGTCTAATCTTCTCTGGTGTTGTCTCTTAGGTGAGCATTTCCACCGTGGGCTACAGGGATGTGGTTCCAGTCACCATCCTGGGACGCTTTGTGGCCTTTGGTTGCATCTCCTTCTAGATCAGGGGTGTCAAACTCATTTTGGGCCGCAGGCCGAATTTCGACGCTCAGGCTGGGTCTGGGCCGAACATAACGTAAAACATAAAACAATAAAAAGTATAAGAAATGAATAGCTTCATATAGTCTACTAGAGCTGGGTTTCGATTCAAATTTCAAGAATCGATTCGATTCCGATTTTTACGTTTCAAAATCGTTTTTTTCCGATTTTCTCAGATTCCATCCGATTCCATCCGATTTTGATCTGATTTCCAATTCAATCCGATTTCGATTCGATCCGGGGGTTAATGGTATTAAAAATGAAAAATGTATTTGAACCGTTTCCTTCACTTCATGACTGTGTAGAGAAGCAACATATTAAAACTAGTATTATATCAATATTAAACAGCAAATCTTACAAGTATTGGTAGTTACTGATGGCTGGAAGACTGATGAAAAGGTTAAGGGTCAATCTACCTTCAAGAAAGATAATTCAGGACAATAAATGGAGGACATCATTGAGGTGACTACATCTGCAACAGTGGATTCCTACTGGGACACTAACCATGAAAATAATTAAGAATTCACCCAAAAGCGGTTGCTACCAAAAGCTTTTTTATTTTAAAACTGCTCACACACTGCCAGTACTGAAACTGGAAGTATAAAATGTAAACGTTGAGCATTTTTCAAAAAAAAAAAAAAAAATGTAATTTATTATTATTATTTTTTTAAATCGATCTTTGGACGTAAGAATCGATAAACGGTCATTAATATGCGAATCGATTAAAAATCGGAAAATCGATTTTTGTTCAACCCAGCTCTATAGCCTACGCTGTTTTGAAGCAATTACTGGATTGATTAAAAGAAATTACAAAACGTTTGTTCTCATAAACTGAAATGTATTTAGAAAAACAAGTGTAATTTCACCACTGTGCTTCAGTTTATGTGCATTACAACTTCAGAAATGATCTACAGAGATAAGCATTTAATTTATTGTTAAATATTGTCAAATAGGTATTTGGAACTGAAAAATAATATTGTATTTGACTTAACAAAATAAACTTCTCAAGATCTAAAACCCTTTTAAATGTACTAAGTAACATTTCCACGTCTGTGTAGTTCACTGTAGTTCTCTGTAGTTCACTGTAGTTCTCTGTAGTTCACTGAAGTTCTCTGTAGTTCTCTGTAGTTCTCTGTAGTTCTCTGTAGTTCTCTGTAGTCATCTGAACACCTGAACTGACACACCACTAAATACAAACACACGTGGCGCGTTTAAGGAGGTTAAGTTACGCCTCTTGCCTTGAAAATATAGAATAAGTGCATGAGCCACAGTTTCCATCAAACCAAACAATTTTGTCAAATCGTGGGCCAAATATTATGTATAAAATAAAACAATAAAAAATATAAGAAATAAATAGCTTTCTTACAGCCTAGTAATAGTTGTGGAGACTGTTGCACAAATGTGCAGCAGGTGAAAGACAGTCCATATTCATGCAGCAGCAGGAACAGGAACATGGACTTTTGATGTGATTTCTGATATGAAATGTTCATATCACAGACATGTTTCTGCTCAAACTCAATATGAGCTCGCTATTTTCATAGTTTAAGCTGATCTTAGTGACAAAATGATTCATGTAGTGACTCAAATGAGGTCATTGTGTCTGTGTTCACAGTCACATTAGTGTGTTCACAGTCATGTACATACTTTGTTACACTCTGTCCTGTGTTTTTACCTGTGGCTCCTGATCTGTCCAGGTTTGTAGAGGATGTTTTCCTCAGAGCATCATCACAGAAGTTAGTTTTCTTGTTAGCTCCACTTTTAGCACAGCTCTAACATCCACAAAACCTTCTTTCTTTCTTCCACGTGTTTACCAAACCACACACGTCTGTCCTCGCTCAGACCTCTGCTCTGAGGTGTGTAAGTGCTGTAAAGTGCGCAAACGCACGTCTTACTTCCCTCTGCACTTCTCCCTCCGCAGTACACACGCAGTGAAGAGCGGGAAGGGGCGGCCACCAGCGGCATTGTGGGACATGTAGTTTTAGCGATAAAATCGGTTACGGATGTAACTACGGTTCTATGAACGAAAAAAAAAACAAAAAACATATATATTTTTTTCATTAGATATGAATTCAAAATGTTTGGCGGGCCGGATTAAAACGTCTGGGGGGCCGGATGTTTGACACCCCTGTTCTAGATCATCCTCAAAAGTTATCCAATCTCTTTCCTAATCAAACAACTTTTCTGATCATTACAGCAAGCTGAAGGCCCAGGAGTACAATATCACGTCTGTGCAGCGGCGCTTGCAGCTTAGAAAAATGTCTTAGACGCAGGTGTGCCTTCTGCTTTCATCCTTCTGAGGAAAATTATGCTGCATGTTCACAATGACCTTAAAATATATCCATAAGTGCTTCCCAGTGGTTGAGTGGTTGTCGAGAGTTCGAATTCCAACTCCAACTGCATGTCTTCCCCATTTCACCCTGTCCTCCCCTGTCTAATAAAGCCTACAGGAAACAAAATATAGGTACATTTCATTAGGCTTTCGTGCCCATATATGTGAGATATGCCACTAAGGAAGAGGGGAATTGAGTTTGGGGAGGACTAGGCTAGACCAGAAGGGAGGTTGGAGAACCAAAATAATAATAAGGAAAACACAATCAAGGCAGTTCACGTCGCCCGGATCGGCGTCACCGGGGCCCCATCCTGGAGCCAGGCCTGGGATGGGTGCTCCATGGCGAGCGCCTGGTGGCCGGGTCTTACCCCACGGGGCCCGGCCGGGCACAGCCCGAAAGAGCGACGTGGGGCCGCCCTCCCGTGGGCCCACCACCCGCAGGAGGATCCATAAGGGGCCGGTGCAGAGAGATCTGGGCGGCAGTCGACGGCAGGGGCCTTGGCGACCAGATCTCCAGACACAGAGACTAACTCTGGGGACATGGAATGTCACCTCGCTGGGGGGGAAAGAGCCTGAGCTTGTGCGGGAGGTTGAGCGATACCGACTAGATATAGTCGGCCTCACCTCCACGCACAGTTTGGGCTCTGGAACCCATCTCCTTGAGAGGGGCTGGACGCTCCACTTCTCTGGTGTTGCCCGCGGGGAGAGGCGGCGGGCTGGTGTGGGCTTGCTGATAGCCCCTCAGCTCAGCCGCCACGTGTTGGAGTTTACCCCGGTGAACGAGAGGGTCGCGTCCCTCCGCCTTCGGGTGGGGGACAGGTCTCTCACTGTTGTGGCGGCCTACGGGCCGAACAGCAGTGCAGAGTACCCGGCCTTCTTGGAGTCCTTGGGAGGGGTACTGGACAGTGCACCGACCGGGGACTCCGTTGTTCTACTGGGGGACTTCAACGCCCACGTGGGCAATGACAGTGACACCTGGAGAGGGGTGATCGGGAAGAACGGCTTCCCCGATCTGAACCCGAGCGGTGTTCAGTTATTGGACTTCTGTGCTAGCCACGGATTGTCCATAACGAACACCATGTTCAAGCACAAGGGTGTCCATCAGTGCACGTGGCACCAGGACACCCTAGGCCGGAGGTCAATGATCGACTTAGTTGTCGTGTCATCAGACCTCCGGCCGCGTGTCTTGGACACTCGGGTGAAGAGAGGGGCAGAGTTGTCAACCGATCACCACCTGGTGGTGAGTTGGATCCGCTGGCGGAGGAGGAAGCCGGACAGACTTGGCAGACCCAAGCGCATTGTGAGGGTCTGTTGGGAACGTCTAGTGGAGCCCTCTGTCAGTAGGGTATTCAACTCGCACCTCCGGGAGAGCTTCTCCCATGTCCCGGGGGAGGCTGGGGACATTGAGTCCGAGTGGACCATGTTCTCCGCCTCCATTGTTGATGCGGCTGCTCGGAGCTGTGGTCGCAAGGTCTCCGGTGCCTGTCGTGGCGGCAACCCCCGAACCCGGTGGTGGACACCGGAAGTAAGGGATGCCGTCAGACTAAAGAAGGAGGCCTATCAGGCCACTCTGGCTTGTAGGTCTCCGGAGGTCATCGACGGGTATCGGCAGGCCAAGCGAGCCGCGGCTCGTGCTGTCGCAGAGGCAAAAACCCGGGCCTGGGAGGAGTTCGGGGAGGCCATGGAGGAGGACTATCGGTCGGCACCAAAGAAATTCTGGCAAACCGTCCGGCGCCTCAGGAAGGGGAAGCAGTGTCTCACAAACACCGTTTACGGTGCGGGTGGAGGCCTGCTGACCTCGACTGGGGATGTCGTCGGACGGTGGAAGGAATACTTTGAGGATCTCCTTAATCCCTCAGTCACGTCTTCTGAAGAGGAAGTAGAGACCGGGGACTCGGAGGCTGGCTCATCCATCACCCAAGCTGAAGTCACTGAGGTTGTTCGCAAACTCCTCGGTGGCAGGGCTCCGGGGGTGGATGAGATCCGCCCTGAGTACCTAAAGTATCTGGATGTTGTAGGACTGTCTTGGTTGACACGTCTCTGCAACATCGCGTGGCGTTCGGGGACCGTGCCTCTGGACTGGCAGACCGGGGTGGTGGTCCCTCTGTTCAAGAAGGGGGACCGGAGGGTGTGTTCCAACTACAGAGGGATCACACTCCTCAGCCTCCCGGGTAAGGTCTATTCCAAGGTACTGGAGAGGAGAATCCGACCGATAGTCGAACCTCGGATTCAGGAGGAGCAGAGTGGTTTTCGTCCCGGTCGTGGAACACTGGACCAGCTCTATACCCTCCATCGGGTGCTCGAGGGTTCATGGGAGTTTGCCCAACCAGTCCACATGTGCTTTGTGGATCTGGAGAAGGCTTTTGACCGTGTCCCTCGGGGTGTCCTTTGGGGGGTGCTCCGGGAGTACGGGGTCCGGGGCCCTTTGCTCAGGGCTGTCCGGTCCCTGTATGACCGGAGCAGGAGCTGTGCTCGCATTGCCGGCAGTAAGTCAGACCTGTTCCCAGTGCATGTTGGACTCCGCCAGGGCTGCCCTGTGTCACCGGTTCTGTTCATAATTTTTATGGACAGAATTTCTAGGCGCAGTCAGGGGTCGGAGGGGGTCCGGTTTGGGGACCACAGGATCTCATCTCTGCTGTTTGCAGACGATGTTGTCCTGATGGCTCCATCAAACCCGGACCTGCAACATGCACTGGGACGGTTTGCAGCCGAGTGTGAAGCGGCTGGGATGAGAATCAGCACCTCCAAATCCGAGGCCATGGTTCTCGACCGGAAAAAGGTGGCTTGCCCTCTCCAGGTGGGTGGGGTGTCCTTGCCCCAAGTGGAGGAGTTCAAGTATCTTGGGGTCTTGTTCACGAGTGAGGGAAGGATGGAGCGTGAGATCGACAGGCGGATCGGTGCAGCGGCTGCAGTGATGCAGTCGCTGCATCGGACCGTTGTGGTAAAGAGGGAGCTGAGCCGAAAGGCAAAGCTCTCTATTTACCGGTCGGTCTACGTTCCTACCCTCACCTATGGTCATGAGCTTTGGGTAGTGACCGAAAGAACAAGATCGCGGATACAAGCGGTCGAAATGAGTTTCCTCCGCCGGGTGGCTGGGCGCTCCCTTAGAGATAAGGTGAGGAGCTCGGCCACACGGGGGGAGCTCGGAGTAGAGCCGCTGCTCCTCCACGTCGAGAGGAGCCAGCTGAGGTGGCTCGGGCATCTGTTCCGGATGCCTCCTGGGCGCCTCCCTCGGGAGGTGTTTCAGGCATGTCCCACCGGGAAGAGGCCCCGGGGAAGACCCAGGACACGCTGGAGAGACTATGTCTCTCGGCTGGCCTGGGAACGCCTCAGGATCCCCCCGGAGGAGTTAGAGGAAGTGTCTGGGGAGAAGGAAGTCTGGGAGTCCCTGCTCAGACTGCTGCCCCCGCGACCCGGCCCCGGATAAAGCGGCAGAAGATGGATGGATGGATGGATGGAAAACAGGGGAGTTGGGTTTATATATACAACATATATATTATGGATTACGTCATAAGGCGCTGGTACAGCTGGCAGCCCGGTGTAAACGCTCTCTCTTCTTTCTCACACTTATTGTGCTTTATCTCCTATATTTTGTAAATATAGTTAGTATATTTTTTCTATTTTACTGTACGATAGGGACACGCGCTGGAATAGTTTTTTAATTCAACTGTTTTTGACTTTTTTCGGCTGGATTTGAGCGTTTTTCGTTGCGTTCGTTGTGTTGTTGTGACGTGAGCTAGCTCCGAACTAGCCCACCAGCCCCCCCCCCCGCGCCCTCCGGCCGCGCTAAAGTACGGCGTGTCGTCGGTACACGTTTATATACACGTTTATATGAAAGAGGAACTTCACGAACGATCGAGACACGCACTGGAATCGCTTTAAATTAACTTGTTTTGACTTTATTCGGCTGGATTGAGTGTTTTCGTCGTGTCGTCGCGATGTGTCTTGGCTCCGGCCCCGCCCCCGGCTCCGGCCCCGCCCCCCGGCCGGCGCCGTACCGCGTTTCCACAAAGGAGGAACTCATGAAACTGCGGAGAACAGTCGTCTTACCCGGAGATCGTCACGTTATCCCGTCGCAATACTGACCTAACCTAATACTGATGTGCAATTCTGTCATATGTGCAATTGCTGTTGGAATTCATGTGCAATTCATGTGCAATTACTGTGAAATTCATGTGCAATCTATGTGCTGTCATGACACATATGTGCAATTACTGTCGGGATCACATGCAATGGTATTTATTTATTTATTTGTCTATGGGAGTTTTTGTTTATAGGAGATCTTCTACTGAAAGTGTTTTTCAGACTTCCTATAAGTGATCTGTTCTTCTGTATCTACCTCTGTATCTACCTGCGTTGCACCAATGAAATTTCCCCATGTGGGACAATAAAGGAATATCTTATCTTATCTTATCTTAAAATATTAACAATGTGCAGAATGAATATTGAGTTCAATAGTATTCGAGTACTATTGAGCACAATCTTCAAATGTATCTTCAAATGCACATATTTACAAAATGTTCTAAAACAACAAAACAGAAGCAGCAATAGAATTAACCGGTAACTCCTAAAAGAGGAGTAGCCCCAGCACTAGTGACATAACAGAAGTGGAAAGGCTGTATCAGACCACAAAAGGTTGAAGGGTTGAGTTCAGGTTTTAGTTTCTTTTCTTAGCTCGCCAACAGAAGTGTGGTACGGTACTGTCACACAGGTAACCTTAACTCAAATGCAACACAAATAATGAGCCAAACATAAATTCTTGTTAGGTAAAACAAAAAGTGTCCTTTAAACAGGAAAGCCTTAAAAATGACAAAGAAGGCAGGGAAATAAGTCAGGTGAATACTTTCTTGACACAACTAAAATATCATCCAAAAATAGTAAAATCTCTAAAAAGAAAATCAGAAATATAAATGCAGTGCTTTAGTGTCTTTCTTGACTAATCAACAATCTAGCACAGACTGAATGAACAGAGGGAGAATATATAGGTGACACTGGAATGACTAGGGAATGAGAGGGAGCAGTGGAGAGCAGGGAAACTAGAGAGGAAGCAAAAGATGGGCCGGGTCGGGCTGAAAAATGGAACTGAACAGGATAAACAAAAGGGCAAAGAGCAGAACTGTGACCGATACGGTACGCATCTGGCCTGTTAGACAGGGCCTGTAAAAACAATCAGCTGGCTTTGTTTTTTTTTTTTATCCTGTTCGGCACATGATTAAACATCCAGTATGAATTCTATTTGCATGAATAAAATAATAAATATTCCAATTGGATAATACTGTTTGCATTAAATAAACACAGAAGGCTTTCTCAGCTCATGAAAGAGGAGAGGAATTAACAGGGATATTATCGGCCCTGCGTGGAGATGTGACAACGGTGTTCATGCGAGAGAAAACGATTACAAAAGGTGCATTTACTGACACGCAATAATAGGAATTTTAATTAAAAAATACATCTTCTGTTAGCATACTGGCTCACGTCTTCATACAAACAGCTGCTTTTAGTGTACAGCACATGGTATGAACTGCATTCTCCTGGACTAGAAGAAATAAGTCAGGTTTAGGGCCACATACATGTATATTTTGACCAACAGCCTTAATTGCAATTATACACAGTCTGCGGAATGTATGCGTTTTGTTTCTGGTTAGAATTAGACGGATCATTGTGTGTGAAGTATTCTTAAAGTAACCTTATTCTATTCTTCTTCTTCTATTCTCTAAATATAACCAATGACACAGCCCTCAGAGGCCCACCAGGAAACGTCACGATTCTCCTGATTAGCCAGCATGCCATTGTTGCAACACAAGTTTATTATGAGGCCCCCCCATAGTACCTACAGTACATTGCGCCGCGCTCCTTGCTCCACCCCGGCTGCAGCGTAACCCGAAGCCCTTCTCCTGCTCTTCTGCAGAAGACATCAAGGCTTTAGAAAACACTACAGGCTGCAAAATATTAATGATTTCTGTTGCGTTTAGAAAAACCCTTATTTACACATTTGTTGAGCCACTTTGACATTGCCTACGTTGTTGCGTCAGCTTCCGGGTTTGCTGCGCCAGGTGCACACATCGCATGTCTTATTTCATTATTTTTCGCGGTTTCCAATTGTCTAGACTCTAAACGGTTTTGCTCCTTATGTTTTGTAGAATACAAAAGTGTTCCCAGCTATTCCCCTGATCTCTCGGCGTCTGTTAAAAACTGTTGCTTGCGTAGCTGCCCCTGCACATCTCACACTTGGAGGGAGAGCAGCAACACTCAAGTCCTAGTACATTTTGAATTGATAAAGAACTAAAGACAGAGTCGCCCTATTTGATTGCAAAAGGAATTATGCAGCACCAAAAGCCTATTCTGTCATTTAATCCAAACTGCCTGGTCAGGTTGGTGCCCCTGGGAGCACCTCGGATGCCCTAACGTGTTATGTGCGTAATGGGAGTGGTGCCACTGCCTTTATTTATACAGGGAGAGAGCAAAATATAATTTACAAGAGTGCCCTGTTAGCACATAAAAACAATTACACAATTACAACAAACAAGATATAGAGAGAGATATGCTAAAAAAAAAGTTGATTAAAAAAAAAAAAACATTTATATGATCACAAAATATTGACTAAAATAATTTAAAACAAGAGCACTACCACTGTTGATAGTCTTTAAATTAATTAAAAGACATAAAATCATTCAGTACAAAAAGGCTTTGCGTTTTGTTTAATACTTCGGGAGCAAAGTTCCAGAAAGCCATTTTCCTTAGGGATCATCTCAAAATAGGTTGAAGCTTAAAAGACGATTTTTTTTTGTCTCTCTGGATCTGTAAAATGACGTGTATTGGGTGCTCGCGTGTGTTGGAGCTGCGCTTATGCCATGATGTATGGATGATGTATGGATGATGTATGGATGATGTATGGATGATGTATGGATGATGTATGGATGATGTATGGATGATGTATGGATGATCCTTGTGTTTAAAACATCGCTTTTTGGCTGTGCCAAACACGATCCGGGCGTCAGGAGCTGAGAGGAGGCGCAGACAGATGTTTTGTGTTCTGTGTGTTTTACTGAGTTTGTCCAAAGGATGACAAAAGGTTAGAATCCGGGCATTAAACTTAAGTGCACACAATGAGCACGTGAGAATAGTGACTGTGCGCAAAGTGCCCACGTAGAGAAACAACACTATAGAGCAGGGGTGTCAAACATCCGGCCCGCGAGACATTTTGAATTCATATTTAATTAAAAAAAATATACATTCATAGAACCGTAGTTACATCCGTAACCGATTTTATCGCTAAAACTACATGTCCCACAATGCCGCTGGTGGCCGCCCCTTCCCGCTCTTCACTGCGTGTGTACTGCGGAGGGAGAAGTGCAGAGGGAAGTAAGACGTGCGTTTGCGCACTTTACAGCACTTACACACCTCAGAGCAGAGGTCTGAGCGAGGACAGACGTGTGTGGTTTGGTAAACACGTGGAAGAAAGAAAGAAGGTTTTGTGGATGTTAGAGCTGTGCTAAAAGTGGAGCTAACAAGAAAACTAACTTCTGTGATGATGCTCTGAGGAAAACATCCTCTACAAACCTGGACAGATCAGGAGCCACAGGTAAAAACACAGGACAGAGTGTAACAAAGTATGTACATGACTGTGAACACACTAATGTGACTGTGAACAGACACAATGACCTCATTTGAGTCACTACATGAATCATTTGTCACTAAGATCAGCTTAATCTATGAAAATAGATAAGATAATCCTTTATTGTCCCACATGGGGAAATTTCATGGGTATATAAATAGCGAGCTCATAATTGAGTTTGAGCAGAAACATGTCTGTGATATGAACATTTCATATCAGAAATCACATCAAAAGTCCATGTTCCTGTTCCTGCTGCTGCATGAATATGGACTGTCTTTCACCTGCTGCACATTTGTGCAACAGTCTCCACAACTATTACTAGGCTGTAAAAAGCTATTTATTTCTTACATTTTTTATTGTTTTATTTTGTACATAATATTTGGCCCACGATTTGACAAAAGAGTTTCGTTTGATGGAAACTGTGGCTCATGCACTTATTCTATATTTTCAAGGCAAGAGGCGTAACTTAACCTCCTTAATTAAACGCTCCGCGTTTGTTTGTATTTAGTGGTGTGTCAGTTCAGGTGAACAGAGAACTACAGAGAACTACAGAGAACTACAGAGAACTACAGTGAACTACAGATGACTACAGAGAACTACAGTGAACTACAGAGAACTACAGATGACTACAGAGATGTGGAAATGTTAGTTAGTACATTTAAAAGGTTTTTTAGATCTTGAGAAGTTTATTTTGTTATAAAGTCAAATACAATATTTTTCAGTTCCAAATACCTATTTAACAATATTTAACAACAAATTTAATGTTTATCTCTGTAGATCAACTCTGAAGTTGTAATGCACATAAACTGAAGCACAGTGTTGGTGAAATTACACTTGTTTTTCTAAATACATTTCAGTTTGAGAACAAACGTTTTGTAATTTCTTTTAATCCATCCAGTAATTGCTTCAAAAACAGCGTAGGCTATATGAAGCTATTTATTTCTTATATTTTTTATTGTTTTATGTTTCACGTTATGTTCGGCCCACGACCCAGCCTGAGCGTCGATATTCGGCCCACGGCCCAAAATGAGTTTGACACCCCTGCTATAGAGGAGCAGAACATGTGTGAATATAAGACCGAGGCTGCTCCTCCTGTCTGCGGGCTGCTGTGGCACGGAGCACGGCTGCTGTTTGAGCCCACAGTGCACTACAGCTGCACCATGGAGAAAGTAAAGCGTTTATCCAACTGTTTGAATGATGTGTAACAGGAAAGGTGCTGCTAAACGCAGTGTCTTGTCTTGTAATAAACACACGTAAGACATTGTTTTAAAGGCCAGGAAACACTTTAACATCTATTTCAGGCTTTTATGTAGTTCTAAACTGTCAACTCATCCAAGCCCGTTCTTTTGCGTCCTGACTGTGGGGCTGAAAGTGAACCGATCACGTCACTTTGAATCGGCGCCTAAACCACAGACTTTTTTCTCGTTAATTTAAAGGCGGTATGGACGATTTTTCGGCGATTTGAGAACGCAGGCGGAAGTTCCCACGCACACTCCCCCGTGTGGACTGATACAACACACACGTGCGTTTGTTTATTAGCGCAACGGAGCGCATCGCATCGCTCGTCTCCCGTAGATTTCTGTCCACTTCTGCGTCAGCGCGAACTGTCTTTCTCCGTCTTCATTTTGCCCCGTACACTGAGGGAACTATATTATGATAGATCCATGCACTTAGGCACGCGGAAACGTGGGGACGATCCGCACGCGGCTGCAGGTGAGCGGTAGGTGCGTTTTATGATTGATACGTGGCCGGACAAATGATTTATCCACCCCACGAGGAAATATGATAAAAAAAATTGCTGAAAAAAAATCGTCCATTCCACCTTTAAGGAGTTTTTTTCTCATTAATTGATGACTTTTTTTCTCGTTATTTAATGAGTTTAATGTCGTTAATTTCCAACTTTTTTCTGACTTTGACTTTTTTTCTCATTAATTAACGTCTTTTTTCCTCATTAATTAATGACTTTATTCTCGTAGTGCAGCGCATTTTTTTTTTCTTGGTTGGTCCTTATACTCCGTTGTACAAAACATATACATATCCCCCGTTTATCGCGGGGGTTACGTTCCAAAACGAACCCGCAATAGGCGAAATCCGCGAAGTAGAAACCTTTATTTTTTTAGTTATTATACAATGAAATATTCCATAAAACATTGACGCTCACGCGCGGCGCCGCTCTCACCGGCCTCTCAAACTTCATTTTGGCAAGCGGTTTTACATACGTGTACATAATTAATCCATAACGTTATTGACACACAGGTAGAGAAGACGCGGAGAGACTGTTTAGCCAATCAGAATGCAGAACACAATGCATGATGAAAATCCGCGAAGCAGCGAGACCGCGAAAAGTGAACCGCGTTATAGCGAGGGATCACTGTAATCCATTCACGTTTTGTGCAAGATTTGAACCTCAACATTTATCCCATCCCTGAAGTTTTGTTAAAATGTTATCAAGATCGCTGACCTCTCTTTGTATTGCATTAATCCATTCTACACCCATGAACATTTTTAGGTGCGCTTGTTGCACCCCTGAAAACAGGAGAAATAATCACGAGAGTGATTTGTACTTGTTTCCCTCTTGCAGGGGTTTATTGCAAAGAGCAGAAACAGCACGGAAATCCCCTAGTGGCGGGTAAAAGACATAAGCAATCAATAAAGAACACAGGATTCAGGCATTCCGGCTGATAACCGATCATATGACTAAACTAAAACTAAATACTTTTCTAACATGACAAATAACATTTCTTTACCTTAAGGCTTCTGTGAATTCACATTTATTGTAAACCTGTTTTAACCATTGTCTTTTAAAGCATGAAATCACATGAAATACACTGCTGTATAAAAGAACTATACTAACTATATATAACTAACTAAGAAGTATATATAACTAACTATACTATTCTAACCTATCACACGCTCTAACCCTAACCCTACAGAAAGACTGGCTTCGATGGAGGGAAATTGACAACTGGTCACTGATAAATGATTTGAGTTGTATTTAAATGTATATTTAAATGCAACCAATTTGCATGTGTGAGTTATTCTACCTTGAGAGAAAAAAACTCAGGGTAGAATACATTTTATAGAACATTAGATGATACTTCAGGTCATTTAGGATGTTTGACAAGGTATTAATAGTTTCTGGTGTGGCAGTTAAATCCATTTGCAGCCAGTGGCGTAAAGAAGCACAAATTACTTTAAATAAATAAAATAATTTATTGAAAAATACTAGTCCAAAGCACAACAGAATGCACACAGCAGAGTTCAAAAAAGCAGCACCAGGGCAAGTTCAAAGCTAACATTCGCTCCAACACGTAAGCGCACAGTAGATTTGATTCTATTAAGCAGCGTTCTCGCTGGGCTGAGGTTTGAGGATGGTGGTGGGACACCGCCGTAGGCGCTAGCAAAAAGTACTTAAAAAATTTCAAACAGCCCTCGATATGGAAAGCCAATATGATCACACTCCGCCACTTAGGAGCGGCGTATCCCACTCGCCCCCGGCCCCCCGCTCGGCCCCCCGCTCGGCGCCCGCTCGGCGCCCGCTCGGCGCCCGCTCGGCGCCCGCTCGGCGCCCGAGCGCAGCAGCACCCTAAAATGCCCACGGCGGCGCGCACGGTTATCTTAATACCTGGCGGTATCTTTTCAGCATGGCGGGTGCCGGTGGCTGCATGGCGGGCCGCCATGCCAAAAGCCCTCAGCGAGAACACTGATTAAATATTAAAATAACAAAAGCATTTGTGTGTCAAAATATCAGTAGCACTTTTTGTGTTTGTAATAACGGTGTAATCCCAAATTAAATCTGAAGTTCCCATTTTCTTTTCACAGACATACTACAAACCTGTGAACTAATAATTCCATTAGCAGTGCAGCAATGTAATGTAATCCAACTAAAGAAAAAAACAAATGCACTAGTTTGAAAATAAATCATTAATCAAACACCTCCCATGTTTGCTCCTTAAAGCTGCGTGGAGTGATTTGTCACATTGAGAAGGATGTGGCAAGCAGATGTTTATTGTTGAACACAAACCAACAATGCGGGTGGAGTGGGTCATATCAGCTGGCCATCTGTGCCTCTCCATCACTCAAAGTCAAGCTTGAACAGTGTTTCCTGGAAAGAAAAGTCCACAGTGGGCTCAGTGAGCCGAATCTTGGTCAAACAAGCTCTGGATTTAAGAGAACAAACACCGCCTCAGATTACCGGTAATTCATCCAAAGGCTATTATGACATTATATACAAGTGCTGGGGCTGTGTGTAGCTCCACCTGACCAAAGTCTACTCTGCTCAAGTATAATCTCTTCAATTTACCTAAAATAAACATGACAATTAACCAATACATACTTAAGATAAGATAAGATAATCCTTTATTGTCCCACATGGGGAAATTTCATGACATTTAATAAATTACATGTACCGTATTTTCCGGACTATAAGTTGCACCTTTATTCATAATTTTGGCCGGGGTGCGATTTATACTTATATTTATACTTATACTCCGGAGCGACTTATATGCAACCTTATTTCATACTCCAGTGCAACTTATATATGTTTTTTTCTAATCCATTGTGCATTTTTTGGCTGGTGCGACTTATACTCCAGTGTGACTTATAGTCCGGAAAATACGGGTATGTGATATTATATGATGATTTTTATTTGGCAGTTTTATCCGTTTTTTGTTATTGTCCTTTATTTAACCAGGAAAGACTGGCCCCAGAGGGGAAGAGCCTATAGTACATGTTCTATTAGGTTTGATGTCTAATAATGTCCAGTTATGTGACTGTTGTTGTCTAATTGAATGAATGAATGTAACGGCATATTTATGGTGATTAATCAGAAAAATGTGCATAAATCCCCTAAACCCAGTTATGTCACACAACAGTCACACAACTGTCACTTTGCATTGGTGCCTATGCTAGCACATGCTTATTTTATACAATATATATTTCACTATTAGGTTATGGTTAAGTTGTTGACATTTGGGTGAGGTCTAGGATCCAGTAAGCTTTGGGTCATGTTTTTTAACCGTGTCTTGGCAGTACTGTATTGGGGGAAATTACACTTAAATGGTCCCTGCATTTTGAATGGAATTCTGTGTATAGATGACACAGATAAAGGGATTTCCTTTGCTCTTGCTTCCTGCAATTTCAAATTTTACCAAACAAAGTAATACTTTCAATATGTCATATGTCATTATTATTTCAGAATTGCCGAAACAACCAGAGACACTTGGCCAGTTGAGAAGTTTGGATTAGAAAATGTGATTGAACCATTTGGGATTAAGGAACTCTCTGGGCATTTTCATAAGGCAGAGCAAGTGATTCTAAATAGTTTCTCAAATGGTCTTGAATGTAGGCAACACATCTCTAATATGACTACTGTAGGCTTGGCTCAGGGAGTGTCAATCCCCAATTTTGGGTGTATGCTTTATAAATGAGGTCATAAATGAAGTCATAAATGAGGTCATAAATGAGGTCATAAGTGTTCAACTTCACTTATTATATTTACAAACGTAAGAAATTATCAAAATAATCAGAAAGAATTATTGATCATCTTGTACATCTTACTTTAGTCAGACATTGGGTAGGATCCAATGTTGCATCTAAGATGAGTGGGTCCCTGGACTCTTTTGGAGTCAAACTGTGGTCAAAACTCCTGTGCGATGGAACCTCTTCTCTACACCACCACAGAAAGAGGCCCAACAGGAGGAGAATGAGAATCACTGGAAAAAAGCACAAGGTTAAAATGTTAAAATCAAATCAAATTATTTTTTTGGAGCAGTTGCCTCAGAGGGATTTTCAAAAGTAGTTGATTTAACCAGAGTTGGGCAGTGCTCAGCCGTGCCGCTGCTCTCATTATGCACATAACACACAGTGCGTAGGTCACCACCAGCCTGACCAGGAAGTTTGGAATGAATGACAGAATAGCTTATTTGTGCAGCAACTGCACTGTTCCTTTACCAATTAACCGCAGAGCAGATATAGCAGGCCTAGTTTGTCTTTAGTTGTTTATCATTTAAAACCAACTCTAGGACTCGAGTGAAGTCACCCTCCCTTCTCTCAAAAGAGAGTTGAAAATGCACACGGGCAGCTCCACTGTGCAAGCCACAGTGGTAGACAGGTGCAGATCATATCATTTCCAGAATACAGGAAATTATATGATCCCCAGACCCCCTAAGGATTGTGATTCAAGCAATATATAAAATCAAAGAGCCTATATATATATTGGGAAGAAAAACACACATTAGAAATACATATAATTTACAAGTTTGAAGCAGGTTGGGGGTATGGGGGCACCACTGAGCATTTCTGTGAGCCACACTCTCTTTTTGCTAATATTTTTATATGAAAGAAGCTCAAGACATTCCCATTCACAAGTGGAGAAAAACAATTAGCCAATTATAGAACTATATCAACGCTACCTCAACTTTAATTTTTTTTTGGATCATAGCATACCAAAAAGAAAGAAAATATGGGATCTGAGGAACAGCTTTAAACTGGATAGAATCTTATTAAACTAACAGAAAACAATATGTCCAGCTAGGACATTTATACTATATAAATGTATAAACTATTCTACTATTTCTCGGGGTGGGCGCGTTTGAACAAGGAAATGAAGAATACGTGTCTTGACCGATTATATCAGAATCATTTTGTCGACATGTCCAGCTCGTCTGGAGTCACGCATTCTCATCTGATCGCATTGTAAGGACGCCACTTGTCCCGATGATCTGAGCTGGGCGTCTCGAGCGTGGGGAAAAAATACTACGCCGTTGGATCAAATCACTGTGGCCAAATTTATGCTGCTCAATAAGACATTTTCATTCATTGCACACTTTGTGTTCCTGTCCAGACTCAATAAAGTTTATCAAACCGACTTGTTTGGTCACAGGATGATTCATTTTCTGAGAAGCTGTCAGTCTGGGACTACTTTCTGTCTGATCTCTGTGAGCTCCACCTTCCATTAAACAGTTTATGACACTGAAGGTATTTTTGTACACTGCAGTATAATTATAGTTATTTTCAATGTCTTGCATTGATAACTATAATTATGTACATAATGTAGAGAGGTGGAAGTAGGGCCTATATTCTAAGAATCCAAGAAAATGATTTGGAATACAAAATATTTTTAAATTCAACTAAAACCGACTTTTGGATGGTAGAAATGTGATTTGATAATGGAAATATAAAATTTTATTTTTATTTTTATTCCGTCCTCCCCTTTTAAAAATGCCAAGGAAAATCCGTGAAACAACAAATTAAAAAACTCTCGCCATATCTGTAAATTGTGTATATATTCAGACAAGTCTTTTTATTTCATTTGTGAATTCTAACGCTTTAACCGATTTCAACATGTTATACCTCATTACGATCGCTTTCGCAGTAGTACGTGTGCTATTACTTTTGACATTTGAACAACTTGTACTTTTTGCAGAATTTTCAAAAATATTAGTACTTACTGTTGTGAGTCATGTGCAATTACTGTGAAATTCATGTGCAATCTATGTGCCGTCGTGACACATATTCATGTGCAATTACTGTCGTGATCACATGCAATGGTATTTATTTATTTGTCTGAGAGTTTTTGTTTATAGGAGATCTTCTACTGAAAGTGTTTTTCAGACTTCCTATAAGCAATGTGATCTGTTCTTTTCTTCTGTATCTGCCTCTGTATCTACCTGCGTTGCACCAACGAAATTTCCCCATGTGGAACAATAAAGGAATATCTTATCTTATGTTATCTTATCTTACTTTTTCCCCATTTAAAATGAATTTGGGCATTATGAGTGTCAGCGGAATTCTTTAGCCTTTATTCTTTAGAATTTTGGGACAGAGAGAGAGAGAGAGGGAGGGGGAGAGGGAGAGAGGGAGAGAGGGAGGAGACGCAGACGCTCCAGATTTTCTAGTTGATATATGTTGCTACTATCATTATTCATTGTTCTATGAACCTCAATGGCAAAGCAAGTTCTTAGTTTGTGAATTCTGTTCACTGATGATACAACAATCTTAAAGGCGCAATGGACGATTTTTCGGCGATTTGAGAACTCAGGTGGAAGTGCGCATGCGCACTCCCCCGTGCGGACTGATACAACACACACGTGCGTTTGTTTATTAGCGCGACAGAGCACATCACATCTCTTGTAGAATTCAGTCTTCTTCTGAGTCAGCTTGAACGGTCTTTCTCTGTCCCGTACACTGAGGGAACTATATTATGATAGATCAATGCGCTTAGACACATGGAAACGTGGGGACGAGCCGCACGCGGCTGCAGGTGAGCGGTAGGTGCGTTTTATGATTGATACGTGGCAGGACTAATCGGCAGTCCACGCCACGAGGAAATAAGGCTCAGATTTGGGCCAAAAAAATCGTCCATTCAACCTTTAAACGAACATTCCTGGAAATCCCACATCAATCAAATCAAAACCATTAACCACCAATTAATCTACTGTACATTTATTTTACCTCACTTAAGCTACTGTGTTGAAATACGGGGATACTTGTACACAAGTAACTTGGAAGTGCTGTTCAAATTACAAAAAAGGCACCAAGAATGATCCATTTAGCTTGATATAGAGAACATTCAAATGCAAATTCTCAAATCAAATATATTGAAATTTTGGGTCCTGGTGCAATTAAAAAAACATGCCAAATTCTATTCACAGTTGTTGTTGTTGTTGTTTTATGGCGGTTGGCATCCGAGTGTTGCATTACCGCCAGACTTTATTCCTCAGACTTTGTCGTAGTCCTCAGACTCTGTCGTAGTCCGTAAAAGTACTCCTTCCATTGCTTTGGTGTTACAAAGCCCATGAGGTCATGATATGTCTTTGTGACTAGAATAGTTGTTGTTGTTTCAGAGACCAACCGGCTTTATTCCAGGGAGACTCTTCTTCATCTTCCTCTCCTTCTTTGACGTTCGGTGCTTCCACCGTACAGCTCTATTCTTTAGGCTTCATTCTATAGGCTTTAATATGTCCACTGATGTCGCTGCTTGGTAGCCGTGCGTAAAACTCGACACCCAGATATCATCCAAAGATTGTTCTGTACTAAAGAACAAAGTACAACTTGAGAGGCCAAAGGAATGTTCATAAACTGTTCAATGGAACCAATAGTAAAAGCACGTGTTATGACATTGTAGACTTATGGAATTTCTTGGATAAAAACATCAAAGCTTGATACGATTTAAAAAAAAAAAAAAATCATACAAATTTCCTCCTACTGAAATATGTTGAAAATTCATTTCACGTTACCATTAATTTAATGTACATCCATAAACAAAGAAAAACATAACATCCCTTCACATTACGTTTCATTTTATATGACCATACATTTATGAACTTTCTTTATTGCTTCATTTATTTTGCACGTCCAGGAAGGAAAAATATCAATTGTTTTGTGACTATTAACAAAAAACATTCATAATTTCTCCTTTTCTTTACAATAAACAGTCATTCCTTTGTATGTGATAGAGTTGTACAAATCTGTCACGTCAGCGTTGGCCTGTATAGCGCTCCAATAAAATGTCTCTTTTTGAAATTGCAGCTTCGAAGCCCAAACGCACTTGGCTTTAGAAAACTTTAGGTTAATGATAATATAAGTACTTAATTACAAGTTTAACACAAAATGGTAATATTGACAGCAACCCTTGTAAAACCATTCTTCTGCAGTGTAAGCGTTCGATGCATGGCAGTATTGGTGGATGATTTCTGATTTCCATTTCCTGAATAGATATATTCATATATATATAAAAGCGGGATAAGTATAAAAAGTCTCGTGAGAGGGTCAATGTGTGTTCACCACATTGTAAAACAGATGTTGTTCCTTGAACTTCTCCCTTCTCCTTTAGAGAACCACACTATTGTATATTTTCATTGTTTTTTGGAATGTATTGCTTACAAACTAACCCTTTATTTTACCGTTTACTTAAAGACATTCACTCAAATTTATTTGCAATAATATTTCTACTCAGACATCATACTTTTACACTTTCTCTTCATTCAAACTGAAGCTGTTCCTGAGCGCTTTCAGGCTGCGAAATAGACGGGGGGCCATAGCCCCTCAAATCGCCGGCGGGCACGGGGTTTGAATTAGGAGGGGGCCCGCCTTGCCCCTGTATCGAAATTCCTCGAAAAAAAAAAATCAAGATTTAACTAGTAATCTGGCCATAGTTGGGGCATTTTCATCACTTAAGTTTTATTTTGACAGACATGGCGCTTCGCAGTCGGGTCGTGTTCGGGTGTACTCGGCAGTGTTGTGCCTGAACGCGTTCATTGAACGAAAGTTCATGAACACGTTCATAATTTTGGTGAACGTGAACTGAACGCACTGTATTACTGCCGACGAACGAAATTGTGAACGTGTTCATTCTGGTGTCTGAACGGCACGTTCATTCTTTTTAATTTTGTTCTATAAGGTGTCAGATTTCTAGAGACTTCCAGGCGAAAAACTCACCGTTATGTTGCCCAACCAGAGCCTGGCAAGTGTGAGAGGCCGATAGCGCAGACAGAGATTTTGCGCGTCACACTGCACTGCACATGCGCATCAAAACAAAACGCAGCATGGAGGCGACAGCAACAGAGCAGCATGGAGGCGACAGCAACAGAGCAGCAAGGAGTCGCCCTACAACCAATTACGTGAGTTTTATGATAAGGTCGGTGAGGATGAGAACAATCTGCATTTCTGTGCAATTTTGCCTCTGGGGAAGGCTGTCCCTTCAATGTGAATGTAAATCCTGGTTGGGTAAGGATTTAAAATTAGATATGAAGATGAAATCTGACACATAGTTTCAGCATTAAACTAATAATATAATTGCTGCCTGTGGTTGTATATGGGCTGTGGAAATAATTTAGAAACATTATAGTATAGTATTGAAAAAAATAACTGAACTAGTTAATTTTAAAATTTGTGAACTATGACCCGAATTAGTTCATGTAGAAAGTGAACTTTCCCCAACACTGGTACTTGGAAATGCCCGGTCTAATTTTGCGCTAAAGTGAAATCTAGGTTGGCGGGCGGCAATCTACTCCTCTCTTTTTAAAATGTTTTGCAACAAAAGCTGTAGTTTTGCACATTAGGCCAGTTATTTTATTACTTGGTTTAAGGATCTGCCGCACTTAGATGTTTGATTTCTACAATATAAATAAAAAAAAATTATTGTAATTTTTTTTTTTTTTTTATAAAGTACCACCATCAACACAAAATAGCATTAAATGAAATATAAATAGCGGTATTAAGTCAAAAGATAAGAGCGCGTGAAGCAATTTTTCGTCAAAATCCTGCGGGAGTGAGACGGAGCGGGGAGAGCATGAAAAGACGCGCGCGCCCGTTTCCGTGTCTGTGACGCAGCGCAAACAAACAAATATACATTTTGAACCCGTTTACCACATTTTCTCCAGCGCGTTTTGACGTGACAAAGGGTGCACACTTAGAAGCAGGAGTTCTACTAATGTTAAACACGCTAAATCTACTGTTAAGGCCGTGGCGGCCGAAGCGTCCAGTTTACATTCAAAGTCTATGTAAACGCGCGTCGAGCACGTTGTGCGTTTCCCGCGGCGTGATTTCTTCGTTTTCGTACGCTCTCGACGTTTTGAGCGCGCGTATGAGGCGTCCGAAGTGCCCAAAGCAGCCGGCGCGACATGTTCAGCTTTGTTCAGCTTTCTGCAGCAGATGTGCCGCAGCAGCCAATCAGAGATGATGTGCTACGCACGACCCGGAAAAAGACCCAAAATAAACCATGCAAGATAAAAAAAAAATCCTTAAAACGCAGCTCTTGGAGCAAATAATGATATTGACTAAACTCTGTTCACCTCTGAAGTATATGCGGGTCCCAGACGGGCCCCGGAGCCCATCGCCTCCGCTTTTGGACTTTGTAAAGTTAATAAACCAAAGCCATGGTCCGCCATTAAACTCCATTTGCACCACGAGAAAAGCAACACAGCGCAACTCCTCCACTGCGCATGTGCGCAGGATCACTCGGACGCCCTGGTGCGTTTTGGGAAAACCCGGAAGAAAAAATCTTTTGAAATTGAAATTATATATATATTTAGCTATTTAGCCCGCCTGTGCAATATATTTCATTTAAAAATCCGTAAACCAAGTAATAAAATAACTACTAAATAACTAACTGTGATTTTATTTATTCCTGCTGCACATTTCCTTGTGTCAAATGTTGTATACTGTATTTATTTTGTATCTTAGAAACCTTATTATATTAAATCAAACAGTATTGAAAGATCATGATCTCTGGTTTATAGGAATTCAGTATTTGTGCTCTTCCTTCATATCAAATAAAAGATAAAAGTACTTTAAATTGTTTTACATGCTAATAACGAGGTTTAAAACAACAAATTTAACTTGTTCTTGTGACGCCGCGATGCCGCGCGCGCTTGTGGGCCCCTGAAATTGCTGGGGGGCCCCTAACTTTTTTAGATAGGGGGCCCCCCTGGCCCCTAAATTTGAAAATCTATTTCTCAGCCTGCCTTTGAAGAACAGACAATTGTCTGGACTCTTGTAGAGCTGACACTGATTTAGTCTAAGTCTGCACCGAGCAAAATCCTATTTCAAATCTCCTCTAGATTTTCTTTAGTAAATACGAGTAAGTAAAGCTGCTGTTGAATGTTTAGGCCTTTTAAGGTCATTTTTTTAATA
The DNA here is from genome assembly GCF_026437365.1 of Eucyclogobius newberryi. NCBI lineage: Eukaryota > Metazoa > Chordata > Actinopteri > Gobiiformes > Gobiidae > Eucyclogobius > Eucyclogobius newberryi. The sequence goes on along the minus strand of NW_027316532.1, from coordinate 26,459,146 downwards.
ATGACCCTATATATATTTTTTTTTTCAATCTTCCCAAGTTATTTTTATCCAATGTTGGATTAAGGGTTAAATTAAGAAATTAAGTTAATTCAATGATTTGTGTTACTTGCACCACTCCTTCCGATATGATTTTTCTTCTAATTTTTGTGTTCCATCTTTTGAATGTACCAGATTTTGAACATTATTTATAGTTTACATTCAACAATCAAATTACAAATGAGATGTTACCTCCAGAGAGTTACACTGTACACTGTATACTGTAATTTGGGGAAACTATAACTCGACTAACTTGAGTAACATTTTGGACCACTACTTTGTACTTTTACTTGAATAATATTAATTCAAAGTAATGTTACTCTTTCTTAGCCACCTCCGCATTGAATAAACAGAAATTTAGAAAATCATCAAAGAAACAGAAGTGAAATAAAGGAAATGTTGTCGGTTTCTTTGGTCCCAATATAAAACACGTCGGTTTCACTTCCCACTCTTCATTTTCAGTCCACTATGAGAATGGCGGGATACAACAGACAATCACAGAATAATGCATGTGTGCCATCTTACTCTAGGCCCATTTGATATCATTTGTATTATTATTACAAAATTACACTTTCAGGCAATTTACAAGACCAGGCGAACGCGAATGACTGAGTGAGTGAATTAAATTGCACTTTCGAAGCCCAAACGCACTTAAGAAAACGTATTTAGGTTATTCATTTTAAACAATATAAGTACTTAATGACACGTTTCACATAAAATGGTAATATTGACTGCTATTATAACTGCTATTATAACCTAAACAATGTGGATGTTAGACGGACCTAATATTAATGTTCCAAGCCTCATTAAAGATGTGGAGGCTATTCAAATGCAAAATGTTGGTCTTTTTCTCTGTAAAGTAGGTTTCAAACTTCGGCCCACGTTCATGTTGTACGACTATAAACGAAAAACATTCAATCTCTTGCATCTCCAAATGATTGTGATAGCATTTTTCCATAAATATCCCGAACCACCTCTGGTATCAAGTGTAAAGCCTTTTAATAATTCCTTAAAATGCTAGTATTCCAACAGCTCGATGACACAATTTCAATAAGCAAAAACCACTTTCCGTTTGCGGTTTAAAACAGAAGCTTGTGCAACCAACAGAGAGGTCCGGGGAACAATAGTCTTACTTGTGAGAGCGAGGAGTCCTGTAAATGTGGAATCAGATAAAGCCGAAGCAGGAACTGTTCGGGAAATGACAGGAAATCCCTCTGATCCGTTCTGTCCCTTTTCAGTGCAGCTGATATTCAGGGTCTGAGCCGTCGCACTCACTGCACACGTGTTCTGACAACGCTCATGTCCACAGGCAGCTTGTCCTACGGAAAGATACACTGCTGAACTCAATTGTATTTGTGAAAATCCCTAGAATTAATGTTTAATATTTCACAAACAAAATAGTAACATATTGTAAACATATTCAAATAATTCGCTCGTTGATCTATTTTTAAATTACAAAAACGTATACCGTATTTTCCGGACTATAAGTCGCACGTTTTTTCATCGTTTTGGCCGGGGTGCGACTTATACTTGTATTTATACTTATATACTTAGACTCCGGAGCGACTTGTATGTGATATTATTTGTTATTTTCACACTTGCAAACGCATTTTCATACTCCAGTGCATGTTTTTTTCTTCTCTATTATGCATTTTTTGGCTGCTGATACATGCACTCCGGTTGCGACTTATAGTCCGGAAAATACGGTACTCGTTTTGGTTTCCGATTTTGTTATGGCAACGTTCTCGTGAATCAGAAACTTAATGCAAAGTATTTTTACCATCATTAAATATCATTAAACAGTCCGAGTGTAGATCTTCAGTCGTCAAGAGCTCGTCAGCAAGAATGAGTAGCACCTACATATCCTACCATTAATTTCCTTACATACATTTAGATATTAATATTTAACTGATAATGGGAATGACTTAAAGGCAACCATTGGCTCCTTTTTTTGTCCACCGCTCACACTGTAAACCTGAGACAAATGTGTTCAAGGTCAGCCCATATGTTGTATAACATAAGTAAAATATTAACTTTTAACCGTCCCGTTTCAGGAAAGTCCTGGCTGAAATATTTCTTATTCATCGACAATAAATAATTTACAAAAAGCGGCACACTTAAACAACGACAAGTTCCGCATACCGTTGTATCAATATTTAAACTTTTGTGTCTTTTCTTTTTTCAAATTGATTTTTTTCCCCCTCAACAAAGGGTTCAACAAAAAATAATTAAATTCAAAAAGATTACATAATATTAAACTAACAATCTATAGCAAGGTTGACAACAAAGCAGTTTTCAATAACAATTTGTAAATAATTTGTGAAAAAAATAAAAAAGGTAAAAAGAAATTAAATATATTTGCTGTACTTTGTTATGATTGTGTGAACTAAAAATACAGCCAATAATTTCATTTTATTACTCTTCTATTTAAAAAGACACATATGATGCACCGAGGACAAACTGGGAATGAATCATGGATGTATTAGCCGCAATTATACAGTCTATTCCCAAGTATTCAGGTCTTATTTCTGTGTGGACTCACTATTGGGCTGCAGAGCTGGATGGGAAATGACCAAACTCCCTGGTGACGTAATGTTTCTCAACACCACTTCAAACTGTCGGCCATCGTGCTTGTTTGCTCTGCAGATCGAGCGGCTGACTTCATCGCTCCAATACACAAAACCCTGACAACACGACAAAAACATGTTTAGTACAAGTTAAAGTAGACATATCAAGCTTTTTTGAGGTATTCAGAATGAAACTTTAACATACAGTAGATCATTTCACTGTTTGTTCATGTTAAACAGCAACATGAATCTAAAACAGCTTTGTAATAGAAACAGATCCATTGACTCCCTGCAGAGCTCTTCATGGTGTCATTTACATGTTTTTATTGTTACATTTTTGAAACCTACATGTATGACGTGCAGTACAGAGCAGTGGGCGGAGATGGGGGGGTGGGTGAAAAGAGACATTTTCTGAAGCTCAAACGTGCACGAATCACCCAAAAGAGGATTCAGAGCAAACTAATGATCTGGAAACGCAGTTAAAATATGTCCACTTTAAGTAACTATTTGTAAAAATAAATAGAATCTTACCTCAAACAGGGCAAGTCCAAAAGGCTGATCCAGGAAACCATTAGACTCTACCACGGTTTTCCGATAATGACCTTCAAAATTTACTCTAGAGATTCTTCTCAGTCCTTGGTCCACCCAGTACAGAAGGTGGCGAGGCATATCTAAGAAACAATATATAAAACAAAATAAAGCTGTAAATCTGTGAACGAAAGCAAAGTATTATGACATTTATTTGATTGTAATTGTTTCTTATCGCACCAAGAGAAAGTGCCACTGGATCATGTATTAAAGTATTGACTAACGTCTTCCTGTACCGGCCGTCCAAACTGGATTTCTCAATTTTGGGATGGTTTCCACATTCTGCCCAGAAGAGCACCCTAAAACAAGGAAACGTTTCATACTGTAATATCCGTGTAAACCTTTCACAACGTGCATCAAATTGTAAACTTCCGGAACTAAATCAAAGTGGTGCAACAGTAAAACATATCAGAAATAAGGAAGCAGTTATTTTATTACTTGGTTTACGGCTCCCCTGCACTATAATTTTTATAAAGTACCGGCGACAATGCAATAAAACATTAAATGAAATATAAAAAGCGGTATTAAGTCAAGAGATAAGAGCGCGTGAAGCGTGAAGAAAAAAATCTTTTGAAATTGAAATAATATTTATATTTCGTCCGCCTGTTCCAACATATTTTATTGAAAAATCAGTAAACCAAGTAATAAAATAACTACAGCCTAACAAAGTGTATTTTTAAAGCTTTAGAGTCAAAGTGAGTAAAGGTTACCCCTGTGTAGGGTGGACTGCCACAGCACAGGGCTTGTCTAGTCCAGTCAGCAGAAGACGCTGCACTGAGCCATCCAGCAGACTGACGTGGACAGAGCCAGTATCTGCACTGGACCAGTACAATAAGCTGTGGATCCAGTCCAATGCGAGGCCAGACACTGAACTGGTGGCTTCAAGAACAAGCTGTGCATCATTTTGCTTCTCATGAAAAGACAACCTAAAAACATAAATAAACAAATGTCTCAGCAGAAATGAGACCCAGTATTTATGCAAAACAGATGGAAAAACCAGATAGTGATACCTTGGAAAATGAATAGCGAGTCCAGCTTATCATGTTTATCATTACAGTCATGCGTTTAGGCAGACACATCTCATAAACATTCAATTAAACACTGCACATTTTAGTTAGTTTTGAACCTCTAAAAATACAGTATCTTCATAAATATCATCCATCTCACCTGTGAGTAAACAGTAAATGCCATTAGACCTTAGGTTATAACGGTTTTACCTGTATATGGACGTAGATCCTTGCTGTGCCCAGTATAATGTGTTATTAGAAGCCAAAATGGTCATGTGCTGTTTTCCATGTAAAGACTTGAGCTTATGATACTTGGAGCCAGGGATGGAGGTGAAAAGCACTCCTTCAAGATCAGAGAAGAACAGATGGGCAGCTTTACCTGAAAAAACACATTTTAATATTATCAATTTGAGCATGTGATTGGATAATATTTAAATTATTTATTTGTATGTGATGTGGTTTAAGTGACGTTCCCATGGGGTGGTGTGTGACAAGAAGAAGTCCCGGACACTGTTCTGTACTTTTCGAAGATGTTTAATACAGATAACAGCATCAGATAACAGGACAGCAGAAAACAGCGCCCTGGGTCCGCTGGTGATCAGGAAGACGAACCTCGCCTCTGGGCGTATCTCACCTTTATATACTGAAGACGCACAAAGACCGATAAACAATATCTGACAGGTATGACCCTATCCATGTACCAACGGATTAGCCAATGAGAGAACAAGATGTAAAGGTATCCTTATTTGGGTAGCACCAGGGGAGAAGTTACAGAAATGAGAGCATGCGCTTACACAGATGTACACAAGGCATCTCAAGGCCTCGCAGCCAATGGAGACATCTCCCATTCGGTAGTTAATCAGATGTGGGCCCCTTACATTCCGTGGAATAGACATTTTGGTAGAAACACACATATTCCTAAAAGCCAGTCTCAGAATGAGGCCTAACTTTGCATGGACCTAGTTTTAATATACATACTACATATGTTATTGCTGTAGTTCTTGACCAGGTTTGCACACACTGCAGCAGGGCTTTTGGCCCACTCCTTCACACAGATCTTCTCTAGCTCTGTCAAGTTTTGAGGCTGTTGCTGAGCAACATGGTTTTTAGCTTCCTCCAAAGATTTTCTACTGGATTAGGTCTGGAGAATGGCTAGGTCACTCTAGAACCTTGATATGCTTCTTATGGAGCTACTCGTTTGGTCCCAGAGAAGACCCAGAGAAGACCCAGCCAATATATTGAAATCAATTCATGGCCCCGTTCGTTCCCTCCTTTATACAGTGCAGTCGTCCTGACCCTGATCTAAAAATGCATTGAACATTTGGAAGGCAGTGGAAGAACGTGTTAATCCTACTTTTAGCAACAGGAAGAGCAAATGCAAATCGCAGAGATCATGTTATGCAAACCCACAGAGCCACGTCTACAACATATAACGTGACATTAAACAGGCAAGACAAAATATGAGAACAATCTACCATTAGTCAATGTTTTCTTTGGATTAACTCATTAACTCATTAACTAAACTTGAGTTATCCTCATCTGCCCCCTTACCCCACCCACATTCCTGCACTTGGTTGGAATTGAAAGAAGTATAATAAGTTTCCTTTAAGGCAGAAGAGCATTTATTTAATTAATTGATTTACACATTTCTGTTTAATCAAACTTGTTACCTTTAGCTGTACATTCTCCTGCAGCAGATCCTTTCTGATGGTCCTCGAGGCAGCTGCAGGTGAGACCACCATTTGTGTAAAAACACAACTGGTCACACACGTCAGCCTCGAGGCAGGGGTTCAGTTCTAAAATAAAAGGAAACATTATAACAGTTATAATAATTTAAATGGTTAATATCAAGATTAAAAACTTAAATTGAACATTAATACAGTCCCAAATTACAAGATTAAAGCATGTGTAAAAGCAGTGAGCCCACCGTCCTTTTTGTCAACCATCTGGTAAAAGGGAACTATCAAGCTCCTGGACTTTTTAAACAAAGGGAAAGCTAGAACTATTTTCCGGCAAATCAAACATTCTGCGATGAATCAGGATCGAAATACACCTAAAAAAATGAAGGAATTCCACCTGGACTTTTGAACTTAATTACAAGTCCCTAAATCTATAGAGTGTCAACTTCACAAAGAGCACAACCAATTGTTTGTACTACAAGAGTTCAGAAACAGCTTCAGTTTTATTGGGGTCATTTGAGCCAGGCATTTTAGAGAGCTTAAAAGGGTTCAGTTCCTCGTAGTTGTAAAACATGGATTTTGTTTCCTCACCTTCACATTGGCTGTCGCCCACCAGCCTTGTGTTGTTGGGGCATTCACAGTGGAAGCCTTGTGGCTCATCCACACACACATATGGGCAGCCGCCATTATTAAAAAGACACTCGTTGACATCTGCAAAAACAATTATCAAACATTAATATGATTATTATTTTTATTAAATTCAGTTATAGATCCATCCTTCATATGCATGCACTGCTTTCTGCTTTAATTCCACAGTTTGCCTTTTTTGCATAGAAGGGAACAATACTTTTGTTAGTTTTATGTGACTTTATGTCTATTACTATAATGCTTGCAAGTGTTGCCCTCTGTTGGCGATGGGACAAAACTGCATATTATAGGAAAGATGTCGGTGTAATTCCTCATTTGTCCAGGAGTGTTCCATTGTAGAAAAAATATTATGTGTAGAATATTTTTTCTACATCGTATAGGGAAGGAATTACAACTTCCAATATCGCATTGACTGACCACAGTTTTCCTCATCGCTGGCATCGCTGCAGTCTGCTGTATTGTCACACTTGTATGAGTGCCGGATACACTGGCCGTCTCTACACTCAAACTCAGAGGCAGAACAAGCCGAAGTCAAGGAGCCACACACGCGCGGATCCTCGTCTCTTCCATCGTCACAATCAGTCTTTCCGTCGCAGAGCTGATGTTTGGACAGGCACAGATTTGAGAGACTCGAGGTGCAGTTCTGACAAAACACCTCATCAGTTCCATCAGCACAGTGGTCCTGCCCATCACAGAGGAACTGGACAGATATGCAACGTCCACCATCACAGAAAAATTCACCGCCTCTACAAACACGATCACCTGTGAAGAGCCACAAGAACACAAGAACAAACTGCTATAACACAGTAAAAGATGTGTTGTCAAACTATGATGTTGATCATTTGATTCATGTTATACGTTTAAGACTCAATGCTTCTCAATAAATCAGAAATACTGACACAGTACTTAAAACAGCAGTGTATCCTGAAATACAATATACAAAAGCCTGAACGGTTTACAAGAGATTAAAAGTGCTATGTTTTTTACACTCAGGCTTAGGTGCATGTTTTAGTTACTTCCCGAAACACACATGAAACCTGAGCTACGTGGGAAAACAAGAGACAAGCCCTTCAACATGAAGCTCACCGCATTCTCGTTCATCCGATCCGTCTTCACACTTTGGCCGTCCATGGCACAAATCGAGCCTGGAGATGCACAAACCATCATCGCACCTGAACTCTATGTGTTTCTGACAGACGGAGGGATTCGGGGCACCTGAAAAACACAACACACTTAACTGCATGAAGTTCAACGTTCACATCACAAAGACACAAATGTTGCCAGTGGTGGAAAGAGTACTGAAAATGTGTGTAAAAAATATATATAAAAATACAGGTACATGGCTGAAAATGTACTCAACTGCTGTACAAGTACTGCTGCAAAACTTTTATCTAATTAAAAAGGAAAGATACTACTCAAAAGACGAGTTACCAGCTACATTTTTAGGCAATTTTAGCAGCATTGTATTTTTTGCATTCTATACAAAACGTGATTCATGTATTTGTTTAACGCTGAAATAAGTTGTTTCAAACCACAATCCACATATTTTCTGAGCAGGTGATTTGTGTGTTTTGTGTAGAAAGAAGCCGCGACATCAGTAAAAAAAAAACAAAATAAAACACAGTAAGTTTCCAATTAATAAATAAGACAATAGTAGGCCAACACAAACTAAACAATCAACTGGTGTGATAAATAAACCTATACTGTATACCACGGAACTTTTTAAAGATGAAACAGAGGCAATAATTGACATGTATAATCGAACATGTGTATGAAATAGAACCGCAGTCTCTATCTATGGGAAACACTTAACTCCTTTATGTGTAAGGAAGTCCAATTACATAACTAGAATTATACCCAATTACAAGTAGAAGTACGGGTTTGAATCTAAAAAAACAACAAAAGAGTAGAAACTTTTTTGTAACTATTTTGTAACGCTTGACTTTCCGCCTTGACTACAGGAAATGGCAACTCGCACATTCGACACACAACATTGAATACATGCGAGGTAAAATGTAGGTTAAGTGATTACATGGTGTTAATCGTGCTGTTTTTAGTGAGAATGAAGATTGAAATATAGCGCAGATGCAAGCATTAAAAGAGAGGGGGGAAAATAAGAACGTAATTAAATACACAGCCTTCATTCATACTCTCCGTGGAGCTGCACCACGTGAGCCTGGACTAGTTTAAACCAACAAAAGCATTAATTGCATTGTTTTTAATGCTGCGTTTATTTTCTGCGTCTGCCATACCGAATAAACGATCCCATGAATGCACGGAGAGAAAAACAACATATAACACGCCAAGGTGTGCCATGCTCAACGTCCTCCACGACCAAAACACGCGGCGCGCGAATATGACGTAACAGTTACTTGACAAGTTTGTATCACGGATCTATTATATTGGTTTGTATTTATTTTTGCCTTTATTATTGGCCTTGTTACGATTTGGGTCAGTGTAATTATGGGTATATGAATTTTACCTCCAGAATTTAGTATTAAAAAAAACAATAATGAGTTATCTGATTTTTGTTGCAAAATACAAACATATTGTTTTAGTAATCGAATAAATCAGTGTTTAATTTAGAAAACAAAAAATGCTATCTACTTTTTACTTATAGTATATCAAATAATCAAAAACACAGCGAGACAAAAACAAAAAAGGGGCTATTTTTGTTTTCTGAATTCTCTGATGGTCAAGCTAAAGCAGGTAAGAAATCATGTTTCTGCCTGTGAATTATTATTATTATTTTTTTAGACATTTTGAGATTAAAGTCAAAAAGAGAAGTGACAAACTGTAATGGTTAATATGACAAATGCGTCAAACATCATGCGTCAACTGTTTTCAGAAAATAGAAAATCAAATAACTCTTTCTTTTTTGTGTGTTTTTTCTTATCTTGTATATTGAGTAAAAATGCTTGAAATAATTATATGAGCTACAAAATAATGTCTTGTATTTCATTTCTGACTTTTGGTATTTTGCAAATCAAATTTGAATTACGACTTAATATTTGGTTTTCAATACTGAATTCTGAAAATAAAATCCAAATACCCATAAATACACTGACCAGCTTTACCCACATTTATAATTTTGTTTAAAAAAATGTAGTTGTAAGGTGTTCTTTTGTGTCACAAAATTGTTGCTTAAGACACAGCATATGAAAGGTGTCAGCTCAACATTTTGCCCATTCAAAAGAAAAATATGTAAAAGTTTTCTGTTTTATTTTTCCGTAAATGGTGCTAGACTTTCATCACTGCACCCAAACCCATGATTATAAACATCTACTTTTAAAACTAGACACAAATGTAGGCCAATGCAGTTAATTTATTATTTCATTTTTGCATATGAACACTTGAATCAAACTTAAGTAGATAGAGTTGGGTCTGTTGTTTCTGAAGACAACACAACATTTTCATTCACTTCATGTAATCATTAAATCAACACAAGTCAACTTTTGAGTTTCAAGTACAAAATAACCAAAAACATAATATTGTTTGCAATGTATATGTTTTTTGTAAACAGGTCTTCTTAAAAACAACTGGCCACATCTACCAACTGTAGAGAGAAAGGGTTTTAAAAAGGTCCAGAGTCATTATCCTTTTGGTCCAAGTCAAGTCTCCACTGATCATAATCATCATTACCTGAGTGGAAACTGTAATCTCAGATCTCCAAATACAAAGCTACGCCTGGAACTTATACATTATCTTAAAAAGAAGCAAGTCAAATTAAAACGTTGTCGCCAAAAACCTTGTTGAAATGAGTTCACATACATGGACATGAAGAAACGAGCGGACTCAAAACAAATGCACACGTAGCGTTCTTTATTCACAGTTTTATACATAAACTCGGGAGACAGACGTGGCTCACAGTCTGCTCAGAGGTACGGCTGGTCTGTGGACAGAGGCGGCGGCACGTACACTTGGCCCGGGGTCACAGGGAGCTTTGCGGGGACTTCAGCACCTTGGCTAGAGAAAAGGCAAATTCGTCTGTATTATCATGGACGGATACAACAACCAACAACATGTTTTTTGTATTTTATTCCCGTTGTTTACCTGCCAGGAGTAAGTGCCTTCTGTGACGACATGACGACCGTGGGCGGCGCCGATTCTCTGCGTCCGTCTCTAGTGAAATAGTAGTTGTTTGCAAAGCTGTGACTTGGACCAACGGGCAGTTTAGGTGGAGGCTGTGTCCTGTGACAGAAGAAAAGCCCACATCAAGCAACATTTCATAGAGAAAATGGCTGCGTTTTCTTTTCTTGCACTGTGTAACATTTTTGGTTCAGGGCCCATCGTCTGCTCGTCTCCGTGGACACCAGGCCCGTGTTTACAGCTGTGCAAAATGGTGCATTATGACCATATTCAAGAGTGTTTGCACCCTCATTTATATTCATATTTTCTTACTGGAAGAGGGTCGTCTTTGCACAAGGGCAGCACAATATTTGACTACTGCTACTGCAATAAGTTATATTAAAACAGAAAACGTACATGCCTTGATTTACTAGTCAAAATAGAAACTTAATACAAAAAGTCGGTGGCTCGAATCCCCATTCAGACATTGTAGGTAGTATGGTTGTACTCAAAATATTGGTATTGTAATATATATCGCATGTGATATCGCGTGTGATAGTGATACTTTCAAACAACATAAGTTCATGATAAATTTACAGAGAGAACAGGATAACACTAATATATCTGTCTTTCTGAGGTGTGATCTATTGCTGTTACAAACTCTCCAAACTGTGTTTTATGGGATAAACATTGAGTTTTATAGCGGTCTTTATCTTAAGCCTAAATTGATCATGTCTGTCTTTCCCACTATTTGAGGTGGTCATATTCCCCCATAGAGACAAGCGTGTGGACTGGAGTATGAAATGCATTGGTTTCTGGATCCTACAAATATTTTTAAAAGGTCTAAATTGTAATGTTTCCCATCCATTCTGCTGGTACTGTACTGGCAATCCTTATTTGATCTATAACACATTTTTCTGGAGTAAAAATGTGATTTATTGCCTCCATTAACGCTGCAATGTGGTTCATTTTCAAAGTACAGTTGTTTTATATGATGTCATTAACAAGCATATAAAACAACGGTACATAACAAGCATAAAGAACAATTTGCAATGCCAATTTGTAGTTCGGCTTGTTTATAGACTATGGAAGTGGAAATTAGAGAGTGTGGGGCCACCATTGTCTCCTCTGTTAATGGAAAACCATGATTTATTATGTTTTCAGTGAAAATCAACTAAATAATTTGAAGTATTTACCTCTTGGCTATCTCCCCATAGCGCAACTGAAGTTTGGCCTGCAGATCATGCTGAAAAACACACTTTAATTACTACACTAGCTGCAAAAAAACTTGACATTCAAACAAAGCAAATAAAGGCTAAATAATGATTCATGCTATGATTTATATCTGAACATGATGCATTTGCTTGAAACATGTAACACTTTAACACGTCTTAATCTACAATTTACAGTTAATTTACTTACTATTCTAATTAATGTGTAGGTTAGTTGCAAATAAACCTATAAAGTCGAATCTTACCCCAGAAAGAAGATTTCTTAATCTTTGTATGATTTTGGTCGCAGTCGCCATGTTTGCTGTTGTGAAGGACACGGGCTTCTTCAGGCACGAACACACTCTGTTTTTACTTTAGCGACGCCCAGTGGCTTAAAGAGGAACTGCTCTGATACGCAATACAATGTAACATCTGGATAGGGTATGGCTCTAGCCGCAGCATGTCGCAAACAACCCCCAGTGGCCACTCCATTGGTACTGCAGCCAAAGAAATAGTGCGGCCCAGAAAGCCTTTTTTCCCTAGAGCGCAATGTAACGAAAAACTGCTCGTGTTCGTCTGACAGAGCACCTAAAGCTTTTAAACGTGTCGGATATAGCGGCAATTCTTACCTATTTATGGTTCATTGGCTTTTTCTAATTTTAAAATTCTTCAGTTGTCTTTAAAACGCATTTTAAGCTGTTAGCTTCGGCTACGCTCCAGTCCGCCGCTCTAGCACAGCTCGTGACCGTCTAGACCAATCAGAGCGCGTGTAGGTGATGTGACCGGGCCGAGATGCCGTGGGTGAGCCCAAATGCCACGAATAAGCTACTGGCGTCAAACTATGAATCTATGAGTTTAATAACTGAACAAATCAAACTAATGACCACCGCGGATCTGAGGGCCGTGGATCTACTACTCAGAAGCGATGTCTTGATATTGTTATGCCTGAAAAACTAAATAACGTAATAAATGCTATGAAAATGGAATGTTTTGCCGGGTATAAACTAATCGATGTTACGTTTCGTGTCCATCAGTGTGTTACACAGACAAGAAACCTAGATACGGACTTAATCATGACTTTAGCATGTTTTGCATGTAGCTAAACATGTCATCTGAATACATATGACATGTTGTAGAATGATATGATTAAAAATCCGTAATTTAATAAATCAATTTTAGATCATACACTCAGTGTACTTAATAAGGACCAGAATTATTTCCATTGACAGCGAAAAAGTTTACCAACTAGACATTTTTTATTGTTTTATATTTTATTTGCGATAAACCACAAAACAATGAATAATAACACTAAACTAAAAATGCTATAAATCCCACAATGCAAAAAATTACCCTAAAACTACCAAGACACTTAGAGCTAACTCACTTTGCACCAGTAACTGACAAAACTGTCCATGAGATCATCACCAGTCTGAGTTCATCTACATGCTGCCTTGATCTGTTACCCACCAAATTTCTAAAGTCTGTGCTGAACAGTTTGTTAGCACCATTCACTCACATAATTAACATGTCGCTTCAATCTGGAACATTCCCAATGTCTTTGAAAACTGCGGTCATAAAGCCTCTCCTAAAGAAGAGCAGTCTTGATGCCGCAGTACTGAGTCATTACCGGCCCATCTCTAATCTGCCATTTTGGGGCAAAGTCCTTGAAAAGGTTGTTTACCAACAGCTCACAGATTTCCTCTTAATAAACAACTCATTTGATGTTTTTCAGTCAGGTTTTAGACCTCATCACAGCACTGAGACTGCTCTTGTCTAAGGTGACAAATGACATCCGCCTGAACACTGACACGGGCAAAGCCTCAGTCTTAATTCTGTTAGATCTGAGTGCTGCTTTTGACACTGTCGATCATGGGATCCTCTTACAGAGACTAGAGGACTGGGTAGGCATCACTGGCACTGCCCTAAACTGGTTAAGGTCCTATCTGGAAGACAGGAAGTACTTTGTTGAAATTGGTAGCTGTGTCTCAGACCACATGACCCTGACCTGTGGAGTGCCCCAAGGGTCAGTCCTGGGTCCCCTTCTGTTCAACCTCTACATGCTGCCGTTGGGTCAGTTGATAGACAGTGAAAATGTGTCCTATCACAATTATGCAGACGACACTCAGATCTATGTTTCACTGTCGGCAGGTGACTATGGACCAGTAGATTCACTCTGTCACTGCATCCAACAGATCAGTGTGTGGATGCAAAACAACTTTCTCCAGCTGAACTCAGACAAGACTGAAATAATCGTTTTTGGCCCACAGAAACAAAGAGAAAGTGTTAGCGGTCACCTCCAGAGTCTCGCTCTAAAACCTACAAACCAAATTAGAAATCTGGGGGTAATAATGGACTCAGACTTGAACTTTAATTGCCACGTCAAATCAATAACATCAGCAGCTTTTTGGAGTTTTTATTTATTTATAGGAGATCTTCTACTGAAAGTGTTTTTCAGACTTCCTATAAGTGATCTGTTCTTCTGTATCTACCTCTGTATCTACCTGCGTTGCACCAATGAAATTTCCCCATGTGGGACAATAAAAGGAATATCTTAAATTTTTACCATCTAAAAAACATTGCCAAAATCAAAAATATAGTGTCAAAACCAGATTTAGAGAGACTTATCCACGCGTTTGTCTCCAGTAGATTAGACTACTGTAACGGCCTGCTCACTGGTCTCTCCAAACGAGCTGTAAAACAGCTGCAGTACATCCAGAACGCTGCTGCTCGGGTCCTGACCAGAACCAGGAAGTATGATCACATTAGTCCTGTTCTCAGGTCTCTGCACTGGCTCCTGTGGCTCAGAGAATAGACTTTAAAGCAGCTCTGCTTGTGTACAAGTCTCTCCATGGCCTAGCACCAAAGTACATCTTGGATATGTTAGTGCCATATGAACCATCTCGGACTCTGAGGACCTCAGGGACCGGCCTCCTGCTGGTGCCCAGAGTCAGGACTAAACATGGGGAATCTGCATTTCAGTTTTATGCAGCTAAAATCTGGAACAGTCTTCCTGAAGATGTGAGACAGGCTTCTACTCTGACAATGTTCAAATCTAAGCTAAAAACAGTTTTGTTTAGCTGCGCATGTGACTGAAAGGATTTTTTCTTTGCACTCTTCTCTTTTGTTTGTGATTTTATTAGTTTAGAAAATCAGTTGGATTGATAATTTTTAATTTAGTTAATTTTATTGTAGTTAATTTTTATCTTTGCACTCTTCTCTTTTGTTTGTGATTTTATTAGTTTAGAAAATCAGTTGGATTGATAATTTTTAATTTAGTTAATTTTATTGTATTTCTGTTTCTGTAATTTCTTTGTGATTTGAATGCATTTTTCCTGCTGTGTGAAGCACTTTGAATTGCCTTGTGTATGAAATGTGCTCTACAAATAAACTTGCCTTGCCTTGCCTTAAACTATTGAGCCATGACAACAAATAGATTTCGGTAAATACATATACAAAATGTACAGTTTAGCACTATATATATAATATAATTAAATTGACGTAGAAAAACAAAATGGCATTACTACCAGTTGTTGAATACGTATTTCACTTTCTCACGCTGGGCTCTGCGCTACTCTAGTAACTCTCTCTGATTGGTCAGTACGATCACATGGTACGCAAACCTACGTCACTTCTGGGCTGCTGTGTCCGAAGAGCTAAAGGCTAACTGGCGACATGTGCTACTGAGCAGCTCCCAGTGACTTGAATCGGCGGCCATCTTGGCTGCTGGGGGCTTGTCTTAGAAAAAAGGCTTTATATTATGTTTAGCAGAGTAGGAGTAGAGGTGGAAGAAGTTACTTAATATCAGGCCTACTAAGAAAGTACAAAGTAGTAGCTCAAGAAATTAAGTAAAAAAAAGTCTGGGGAAACTACTACTCCAGTAAGAATATTACATACCTGGAAATATTTAGTTGTAGCATCTGATATATAATTTGAACTTAAAGTAAATAGAAGGGGGGGAAAACATAAAATAATGCACAAAAGATTGCAAAAACGTTATATTATTGTTATAAAGCTTTTGTCAAGTGTCTTGTTACTTCAATAAAAATGTTATCTAAGTTGGAGTAAAAGTCGGCTGTTATTGTACTATTCAGAGTATTCTAAATAGTATAGTATTCTTGAGTAAACAGAAGGTCATTAGGCCAAAGCGCGCCTCCCCCTGGTACAACGAAGAACTGCGTTCACATAAACAAAGAGTTAGAAAGCTAGAGGGATTATTTTGCCGCACCCACAAAGAAGAATCCCTAAAAGCATGGAAAAGTTGCCTGCTGTCCTATAAGCAGGCTCTGCGTAAGGCCCAAACCAGATATTATTCAAATCTAATAGAAGTCAACAAAAGTAACACTAAATTTCTTTTCAGCACTGTAGCCAGGCTAACAAACTGTCACAGTGCAGTAGAGCCCTCAATCCCAGCTACACTCAGCTCTGATGATTTCCTCCTATTTTTTAACAATAAAATAAAAACAATCAGAGATAAATTAGATGAAATTACCCCCGCTATTAGCCCTGAACTAGCCCAAGCTGTAAATCTAACGTCCCATATAAATCCACCTGTAAACCTAGAAAGGTTCACAGCTGTTGATCAAGCAGAGATAACTTCAGCCATTATGTCCTCTAAAAGCTCAACTTGTGTCCTAGACCCCATTCCAAGTAGACTCCTCAAAGACATTCTTCCCCTAATTATAGACCCTATTCTTAATATAATAAATACTTCACTCGAAAGTGGCTATGTTCCACAGTCCTTCAAACATGCAGTCATTAAACCTCTTCTGAAAAAGCCTAATCTAGATCCCGACCTATTGGTAAACTACAGACCTATTTCAAATCTTCCCTTCATCTCTAAAATCCTTAAAAAAGTTGTAGTAAAACAGCTTTGTCGCCACCTGCAGGACAATAACTTATTTGAAGTTTTCCAGTCAGGGTTCAGAGCCCACCACAGCACTGAAACTGCACTAGTTAAAGTCACAAATGATTTGTTATTAGCCGCTGATGATGGACTGGTCTCAATCCTGGTTCTGTTGGACCTCAGCGCAGCGTTTGACACCATCGACCACAACATTCTACTGCAGAGGTTAGAATGTGATGTAGGTGTTGGAGGAACAGCCCTCAGCTGGTTTAAATCCTATTTATCTGATAGGTTCCAATTTGTTAATGTAAACCAGAGCTCCTCACCATGCTCTAAAGTAATTTACGGTGTGCCACAGGGATCAGTACTCGGTCCAATTCTGTTTACTCTTTATATGCTGCCATTAGGCAACATTATCAGAAAGCATGACATTAACTTCCATTGCTATGCAGACGACACTCAGCTGTATTTATCAATGAAACCTGATCAGAGCGATCAAGTAGACAGACATAGTACACGTGTGAAGGAGATAAAAATTACCACTTAACCACACTTAACTACCTGCTTCTTAACCCTGAAAAAACCGAGGTCATTGTGCTTGGCCCTAAGCATCTATGAGACACTATCTGAGCAGATAGTCACACTGGACAATGTCAGTGTAGCCTCTAGTTCTACTGTAAGAAACCTTGGAGTCTTATTTGGCCAGGAGCTCTCATTTAAAGCTCATATAAATCAAGCTTGTAAAACAGCCTATTTCAATTTGCGCAACAAGAGCCAAAATCAGAAGAATCCTGCCTAAAAGTGATGCTGAACTTATCCATGCATTTGTAGCTAAATTAAAACTGAGAAGGCAAGTGCTTAGTGACTCCAGTTTAACTAATGTACAGGTTTAGATTAAATAATGTATCCCTAATTTGTATATTTCTTTTTATGTGAAATAAATTACTCAAGTGCAAAGTTGTGATCAAAAAATGCTACAAAATAGTTTCCCCAAACCCTAAGTGTATTTTACAGTCAAAGTTATAAATCATATGTTACATCTTAAGTTATTTCATAATTAAGGAAAACATTGAAATATTGCACAAAATCTGGTATAATCAAAAGATAAAGAACAACAATGAAAGAGTATCTTTATAAAAAGTTACTCAAGAAAATGTACTACCCACCTCTGTTAATAAGGAATAGAAGTACTACGGCGTACAATAAACGTCCAGACAAAAATCCAAGAAATAAAAAGTTTATTCCTTTTCACGAGAGAAAACACAGTACAGGGCAACGACGCCGATATACCATGCAGTCAAGTATTACGAGTGTGCTTGTGTCATGCAGCATGCACTGAAGAGACGTGTCCACGGAGAACACATGCACGCATACAAAAGTTTGACCTGCACAGACCCATCAAGTGTGACAAGAACACAAGCCGAATCAGGAACGAAACTTTCACGTGACATGGGCCAGGAACTCTACGTTTGCAAATATAGTGTAGCTCCTTTAAATACAGCACACATAAAATAAATGAAAACGTTGGTGTTGGCTACTTCTTCACATTTAAGAAGGTTTGGACATTGAAACAAATCAGCTTGTTGCTCATTTGTGACAGTTTTAGAACGGGAAAAAAAAGAGAAAAAATAATTGTGTCTATTGTTTATCTGTGGTATCAAAGAACATATATACGTATACAACCACTGGATATAAAATGATGGTACAGTACATAGGTTCGTTCAATGTAAACGGGGTTTGGCAAACTGCAAAATAGCCGACCATTTATCTACATGACGTATTTTGTCGTGCTTTTACCTGACAAGACATGGCGAGACGGAACAATAGACGGGAGCGCTGCAGTTTGAAGGAGCGAAACAGTAAAGTCGCCGGTTAAACAAAAGGGCAAAACTCAAAATGCGCACCGTTTACAGGGAGAGAACCACATACAACCGCTCTGTGCTGGATAGAAAATACTGTGTTCCCCTCTTTCCATCCCCAGTGTGCACGATCCTCCTTAATGATTCTGGAAGTCAATTCAGCATGAAAATACACAATATCTGAGCAAAACAAAGACACAAACGGATTGTAACATTTAGAAGGAGCCCTGCTTCTGGTGTCTCTCTTTGACAATACAAAAGGCATGTGAAAAATACATTAGTGCACATTTCTCTGTTGTAAACATCACACACAGCAGGTTAAGGAGGGCTTTTGACACATGAAAACTAGTAAATATTGTCTTCAATTATTGATTGTGCCTCACTTGGAAATAGACCGTAAAGACACACTTTGTATCTTTTTTTTTTCTGGTGGAGAGTTAGCCACCTTATTCGTTCCAAGGAAAAGTTTTTGCTTTGCCCAGAACGTCTCTTTGTAGATAAGTTAAATGCCGCGCTGTGGGACCAACTGATACGGCATCAAGCCAAGTCATGGGTCAGATCTATGAGGAGGCGTCCCCGCTCACACTGTCGTTTTGTTTTGAAACACATGATTCTTGGAGCGGTTTGAAGTTCACATTTCAGTCTTTCCTTTACGTGTTTAAAATGTTAACTTAGAAAAAAAATTTAGTCGCAACAGAACAAAGGCTTTTAGATCAAAATCGTTCAGCTCTACTTTTAATATCGCACTGCGGAACATTCCAGGTAAAGCAAGAACAACTCCATGGAGACGAGCAGGTGGCGGCACTTCCATACTTGGTGCACCGTTCTGTTTCCCTGCATGTCATTTTGAAAACCGCTTTAGATCACGTCTCTGTTGTAAACAAAACTGAACGCGTGGCACGTTATTACGATGAAGTCTGACAAATGAACACAATGTGTTGCATCGTAACTAACTTTCCGCGTCGGCGTCTGCTTTGATATGACAAAGATGACGGTACACAACAATATTGAGATAACGTAACAGAGTTTACGAAGAGTGGAAGAACCTCAGGCCACGGAGCGTGTTTTACAATGATCTAAGAAGTGAACTCTTGAGAAAGAAAGTTACTTAAAAGTACCGTATTTTCCGGACTATAAGTCGCACCAGAGAATAAGTCGCACTAGCCAAAAAATGCATAATAGAGAAGAAAAAAACATATATAAGTCTCACTGGAGTATAAGTCGCACCCCGGCCAAGCTATGAAAAAAGGTGCGATTTATAGTCCGGAAAATACGGTACTAGTGAATGTGTCTGTAACGAAAAACATGCTTTTGACTACAATGTTGACATTGTGTACCCCATTTTTTCCCTGATATTCCAAAATGTGGTTGTACAAAACACTGGAAGAAGCTTTGCGGTTCAGATTTAAGACTCGGTATCAAATCTACACACGGTACCTTTTGGTCCAGCAGCAAATTCAGTTCAGCGTTAACAAACTACTGTGTTCTTCAACAATTTGTGTAAAAAAGAGACATTTATCATTAAAAATCCAGTTGAAAGACGTAAACCACATTTTTATGAATACAAAATGTTGAATTTTGGCTCTTCAACCAATGAGAACATCCCACATTTCCTGCCTCTCTAACTTAAGAGTCAGAAAAAATCTAATAAATAATAAACAAAGCCTTCAAGCAGATATTTACAATAGAAAAATTCAAGTAAACAAAAGCCTCACTTGAGCACTCACTCTTACACCAACACACAAGGAACTTGCGACACTCTCAAGTTTGCAACAGAACGAACACCTTTGAGATTTCCCTAACAACTCGCGTGTTACATTTGGAGGGAAAGTACATGAGCTGTGACAAGGACGTATGTTACTTCTTCGAATGTGCTTTTTGTAACATTTCCTCTCCGTGCTCCTTCCTCTCCGGCTCCTTTCTGACCGCAGGGGTGCTTTCAGACTTCTTGCTGCTGATAATGTTTAGTTTGTGCACAGACGACTCGAACTCCAGCTCGGCGTTCTCGTTGGAGTCCTCGCCGTCTGAACACGGCTCCCACTCGTCCTGCCCTTCGCTCTCCGTGGAGCCTTGCACAGCGATCTGGGGCACGAGCGTGAACCTGCGCACCACCGGGACCTCCAGCTCCACCTCTCTGCTGCTCTGTGCGCGGCCCAGCGAGAGGCCCAGCGGCAGGCCCAGCAGCAGGCCCGGTCTGTGTGCTGTGCGCTGGAGCTTCGTCTGGGCCTGGTTCGCCGGGGTCGGGGTCGCCGCCGCGGAGCACGTTTTCTCCTCGGGTTCGTCGAAGCTCACCTCTTGGACCGCCTCCTGCTTTTTGAACGAGTCCCGTCGCTCGGACAGGTTGAGTTTGCGCATCACGACGAGTTGCTCGGATCTGTCCAAACCGGAGTCCCGTATTCTCTGTCCAGTGATGTAGCCCCCGAGTCGACTATGTTCCGCCCCCATGTAACCGCCGCAGGCCCCTTCTGCCTCCGAGTCGCCAAGCAGATCCGCCTCGCCATAAAACGGCACTTCCAGCGTGTGCCTGCGGGGGGCGTACGACTTTTTGTCCACGTGGTAGACGCCGGACAGCTTCTCCGCGGACTGCACTCTCTTGAGCAGCGGGGATCGAGGCGGCTCTGCGCTTCGAGGCCGGACGTGTCGAACGATGGTGGGCGGGGAAAGAGTTTTGCCGTGGTACGCGTGAAAAGACTTTGCAAAGCCCGGCAATGGAGACGGTGAGCGCTGCGGGGACAGGGGCTGCGTGGAAGACGAGGAGTTGCAGGCCAGCGGGGAAGGCGGGATGTTACTGGTGGACTTGCGCCGGCCCACTTTAGTATATCTCTGGGTGCTGAGCTTGGAGCTCAGTCCGTGCAGGGAGCTGGGACGGATGTGCGTAGCTGGGGAACTTGGAGAACTGGAGCAGGGGGAAGTGCTCTGAGGAGAGTGGTTGTCTGGTAAAAGGACAAAAAGACAAAACAATTCAAAACATTTTCCAGCCCAATTTATGTTATTTATAGATCCTTTAAATCATAATGTGATCACAATGTTTACAATTCAGAAAGGAGGCAATAAAGAAGACATAACTCATTTTAAAAGATTACCTGACATTAGATTTACACGTCTTTTTAATTTCAGGTGTAGAAATGTCAATTAGTTTGTTTTTCTATTATAAACCACAGGTGGAAAGTAACAAAGTATAAGGCAAGGCAAGGCAAGTTTATTTGTAGAGCACATTTCATACACAAGGCAATTCAAAGTGCTTCACACAGCAGGAAAAATGCATTCAAATCACAAAGAAATTACAGAAACAGAAATACAATAAAATTGACTAAATTAAAAATTATAAATCCAACTGATTTTCTAAACTAATAAAATCACAAACAAAAGAGAAGAGTGCAAAGAAAAAATCCTTTCAGTCATATGCGCAGCTAAACAAAACTGTTTTTAGCTTAGATTTGAACATTGTCAGAGTAGAAGTCTGTCTCACATCTTCAGGAAGACTGTTCCAGATTTTAGCTGCATAAAACTGAAACGCAGATTCCCCATCTTTAGTCCTGACTCTGGGCACCAGCAGGAGGCCGGTCCCTGAGGTCCTCAGAGTCCGAGATGGTTCATATGGCACTAACATATCCAAGATGTACTTTGGTGCTAGGCCATGGAGAGACTTGTACACAAGCAGAGCTGCTTTAAAGTCTCTTCTCTGAGCCACAGGAGCCAGTGCAGAGACCTGAGAACAGGACTAATGTGATGGTACTTCTGGTTCTAGTCAGGACCCGAGCAGCAGCGTTCTGGATGTACTGCAGCTGTTTTACAGCTCGTTTGGAGAGGCCAGTGAGCAGGCCGTTACAGTAGTCTAATCTACTGGAGACAAACGCATGGATAAGTCTCTCTAAATCTGGTTTTGACACTATATTTTTGATTTTGGCAATGTTTTTTAGATGGTAAAAAGCTGCTGATGTTATTGATTTGACGTGGCTATTAAAGTTCAAGTCTGAGTCCATTATTACCCCCAGATTTCTAATTTGGTTTGTAGGTTTTAGAGCGAGACTCTGGAGGTGACCGCTAACACTTTCTCTTTGTTTCTGTGGGCCAAAAACGATTATTTCAGTCTTGTCTGAGTTCAGCTGGAGAAAGTTGTTTTGCATCCACAAACTGATCTGTTGGATGCAGTGACAGAGTGAATCTACTGGTCCATAGTCACCTGCCGACAGTGAAACATAGATCTGAGTGTCGTCTGCATAATTGTGATAGGACACATTTTCACTGCGTATCAACTGACCTAACGGCAGCATGTAGAGGTTGAACAGAAGGGGACCCAGGACTGCACAAGTCAGGGTCATGTGGTCTGAGACACAGCTACCAATTTCAACAAAGTACTTCCTGTCTTCCAGATAGGACCTTAACCAGTTTAGGGCAGTGCCAGTGATGCCCACCCAGTCCTCTAGTCTCTGTAAGAGGATCCCATGATCGACAGTGTCAAAAGCAGCACTCAGATCTAACAGAATTAAGACTGAGGCTTTGCCCGTGTCAGTGTTCAGGCGGATGTCATTTGTCACCTTGACAAGAGCAGTCTCAGTGCTGTGATGAAGTCTAAAACCTGACTGAAAAACATCAAATGAGTTGTTTATTAAGAGGAAATCTGTGAGCTGTTGGTAAACAACCTTTTCAAGGACTTTGCCCCAAAATGGCAGATTAGAGATGGGCCGGTAATGACTCAGTACTGCGGCATCAAGACTGCTCTTCTTTAGGAGAGGCTTTATGACCGCAGTTTTCAAAGACATTGGGAATGTTCCAGATTGAAGCGACATGTTAACTATGTGAGTGAGTGGTGCTAACAAACTGTTCAGCACAGACTTTAGAAATCTGGTGGGTAACACATCAAGGCAGCATGTAGATGAACTCAGACTGGTGATGATCTCATGGACAGTTTTGTCAGTTACTGGTGCAAAGTGAGTTAGCTCTAAGTGTCTTGGTGGTTTTAGGGTAATTTTTTGCATTGTGGGATTTATAGCATTTTTAATGCCCTGAACTTTGTCATTAAAGAATAATGCAAACTCATTACACTTGGATGTGGAAATGAGTTTTAACGGCAGCTGAGCTGGAGGGTTTGTTAATCTGTTTACTGTGGCAAACAGGACACGCGAGTTGTTACTGCAGCTTCCAATTATTTCAGAAAAATATCTTTCCCTAGTTCTACATAAGATTAGGTTGTACATGTTCAGCTTTTCTTTGTAAATCTCTTTTTGAACCTGGAGCTTTGACTTGCGCCATTTCCGTTCGGCCCTGCGGCACTCCCTTTTCTGTGCCCTGACCGAATCATCATTTCTCCACGGCGCCTTCTGCTTATTTTTAACCATTTTAGCCTTTATAGGGGCGATGGTGTCCAGAACATTCAAAACACTAGATGTAACAGTTCAAAAAATCATTTACATTAGAACAGGAGACATTTTCAAAGTTTATCATTTCCATAAACAGTGCACCTGTGCCATCACTTATGTGTCTCCTCTGAACAACTGCAGGACCAACCGGAGGTTTGGGAGAAACAGACAGGTCAAAGAAGACACAGAAATGATCAGACAGAGCAACATCGATCACATTAACATTTGAAATATTTACCCCCTTTGTAATTATGAGATCTAGAGTGTGTCCTTTGCTGTGGGTGGGGCCTCTCACATGCTGAGTAAGACTGAAGGTTTCAAGGACAGCATCAAGCTCTTTAGCGTTTCTGTCACAAATATTATCAACATGGCCATTGAAATCACCTGTAATGACCAAACCATCAAAGTCTGTGCATACGACTGAAAGCATCTCAGTAAAATCATCAATAAAACTTTGGCAGTGCTGGGGAGGCTTGTATAAAACAATGAAGAGAATGGATGGAGACCGTTTTAGCTCCATTTTAAAGGATACATACTCAAATGATGAAAACACTCCAAAAGACAACCTGCGGGTAATTATTTCATCTCTAAAGACAGCACAGACTCCACCCCCTTTTTTGTTTTCTCGTGTTTCAGATTCAAACTTAAAGTTGGGTGGAGCAGATTCTATCAGAACTACATTTCCTGTGTTTTTGTCAAGCCATGTTTCAGTTAAAAACATAAAATCAAGATTATAAGAAGAAATAAAATTATTAATTAAGAGAGATTTGTTACATAAGGATCTGACATTTAGCACAGCAAGTTTCAGACTAGTTTCAGTGAGACTGGGCTTTATCTTTTCACAGGGAATATGAATCACATTTCTCAGATTGGGCCTGACTCGCATTTTGTTTTTCCATCTGTGTGGTGATGTGACTACAGAAATAGCACTAGGGGGGGCTCTTTTTACATAGGGCCCCGGGTTGGTTTGATTTTTAATGTGACAATAAGTCCCGGCAACGCTGAGACCCAGTGCATCCTAGCTATGGGAGATACCAGGTGAAAGGCGAGGTTGGATGGGTGGTGGGGCTTTTGTAGCCAAGGAGAGTTTGGGACCAGGTGAGAGGTGAGGGGGGATGGGTGGTGGGGCTTTTGTAGCCAAGGAGAGTTTGGGACCAGGTGAGAGGCGAGGGGGGATGGGTGGTGGGGCTTTTGTTGGTGTAGTCGGCTTGTGTGACATAGCCCTTGCTATATTGGGCGTGAGTGGAGCCATCTTAATGCCTGATTTGATCAGACTTTCAAAATGGCTGGGAAGGCCCATGGGTGAGAGTGGAGATGAGAAGGAGAATGATGAATCTTTAGTGGGAGTAGATGTTGCAGGGGGAACCCAGGGCTGGTGTGAAGGCAGGGGCGATGACAGGGATGTTGTTGGGCTTGTCACAGATGGGTCCAAGGCCTTTGAAGATTGTTCCTTTGCTGGAGGCGGTGGAGGTGAATGTGGAGCAGCTGGAGCTGAATCCTTTGCTGGTGGTGGTGGAGCAGCTGCTGATGAATCCTTTGGTGGAGGCTGAGGTTGTGGTGCTTTTGATGTTGAAACATTGGCTCGGTCTCTGGCTGATGGAGCAGGAATTCTTCTCTCATTCCTCTCTTCTCTAACTATCGGCTCAGGACCTTGTCCAGGCCCAGTCCAATGCCTCAGAGCGTGGAGCGCAGGTTCTCTGTCAGCACCCTCACTCCACCTCTGCATAGGTGGGGGCCATTTCTCTTAAACAGGTCCTCTCGTTTCCAGAATAGATAGAAGTTCTCAATGTAGTGTAGTCCTCTCGGGGCACACTCTTTGGACAGCCATGTGTTCAGCTGAAGAAGCCGGCTAAACTTGTTTATCCTCCTGTCGATGTTTGGAAGAGGTCCACTTATGAATGTTTTGATTTCCATTTTATCAAGCACGTCAAATAACTTCAAGAAGTCTTTTTTCAAAACTTCAGTCTGTTCCCGCCGCATGTCCACTGCACCCACGTGCACAATCAGCTGTTTAGCTCCTCCATACTTAGCCATAATATTTGGAAGGAGTGACGTTATCTCAGAAACAGTGGCGCTTGGAAAAGAATGTGTGTTTATCTTTTCATGCGTCACGTGACTTATCGCGCCGTCCCCAACTAAAACAATCTGCGTGACCTTGGCTCCTGGCACAGATCCTCCTCGCTGTATTTTGGCCACGTCATCTTTCCTTTTTTCATTTAATTCCATCTCTGAAAGTGGTAAAAATCTGTTGGTGAGCTGTATTTTAGGTGACTTCACGTTATCTTTGTATCGTTTAGGCTTTGCTCCAAGTTTGTTCCAAGAAACAGCCTGGTCTTTCTGGTTTTTAGACAGTTTTGGAAACGACACAGAGTCACTGCGGTTTAGGTTGAAAGTAGCAGTTTTTCTTGTAAAAAGTGTGCTCTCCTTACCGTCGGTTGACACAGGAATGGTATCGTGAAGAACTTATTCAGATTCCAAAACAAATATCCGTGTTTTCAGCTCATTAATTTCTTGTTGATATTTCCGACAGCGTTCACAGTCTTTCTCCCTTCTTCTCCCGGACATGTCGCTGGCGTCAGATATGTCGTTAAAACTAGAAAAATGTTCTTAAAATCCTTGGTTTACTTGAAAAAGTCTAAAGCAAAAATGTTTGGAAGACAAAAACTGATTAAAAAGCAAAATAAATAAGGAAAGCAGCGATAGCAAGCGGAGTGAGCAAAAAAGCGTGTGCACTCTCTCTTAAGCCATTCTAAAAGTAAAAGTGCTTTTCATGTGGTTTGAGTTATTTTTAGCACATTCATGGTGACATCAGTCTAAAGGTTTTGAGTTCAGGTCTTGAGTAAAAGGAAAAATGCACAGAAAAAGTCTAGTGAGAAATTGATAAATTGATAGAGTAAAATGTTTATAAAGAAATTGTCCTTGTTTTTTTATTCATTTATAGTTTTACAAAATCTGCAAGAAATATGTCTGGCTCTAAAAGTAAAAGTTTTAGATTTTTGTCTGAGATACCTTTATTGAGTAAATGTTTTGATCCCGTTTATGTACATTTACTCAAGTAACAAAATGCAGTACTTCTTCCACTACTGTTACAAACCAGGGGGAAAAAATATATTTTCTAGGACAAAAAACAAGATTTGTAATAAAGTATGTAACATATCTGTGGCTAAAAAGAAACTACTGTGGGCTCAACATTTATCTTAAGTATTAGGCAAAATCCTGATTTTTAGGCTTTACTGGACAATTATGTCTATTATAATCTAAATTTAAAAAACAAATAAAATACAACAGTAAATGTGTTTGAGCCGGGCTTCGATATCCCTCACAGTTTTCTAGGTGGTTTTCAATGGACAAAACCATCTTGATTTGTCATATTTTTGTTTAGCTGCGCATATGACTGAAAGGATTTTTTCTTTGCACTCTTCTCTTTTGTTTGTGATTTTATTAGTTTAGAAAATCAGTTGGATTGATAATTTTTAATTTAGTTAATTTTATTGTATTTCTGTTTCTATAATTTCTTTGTGATTTGAATGCATTTTTCCTGCTGTGAAGCACTTTGAATTGCCTTGTGTATGAAATGTGCTCTACAAATAAACTTGCCTTGCCTTGCCTTGCCTATTTTGTGATATTCTGAGGATAATTCCAGTTTTTCCGTTGAAATCACATTACACTGTTACACTTTGCCTTTACCGTCATTAAGGAATGTAGAAAATGTTTGTGTGGAAACGTTTTAAAGGGTCTATATATGTGTAAACTTTTACCAAACGTCTGATGGTCAGGAGCAGGACTACGGCAGGGCGTGGAGGGTCCGGGGGAGAGGCTGTGGGTCGGAGAACCTGGAAGACTCTCGCTTGAGGAAACCGAGTGATGGAGCCCAGACGAGAAGCTACGACTGCTGTGTATCACGGTACTCTGCTTCGACGACAGTTTCTTCAAGATGCTTCTCCGCCTTAGGGAAAGCAAACAGGATATTTATAACAAAGTGTAATCAAAAACAAGGGTGGGCAATATACAGTGGACGAAGAATAAATCTCGAGTTTGTTTTCTTGGCGTGTCCAGATAACAATAACCCGAAGATATTGTGTCAATCCAACAGAAATGTGTCTTTAAATGTATTAGCTGATGTTAAATTAGCAAACAAATGTGAAATGTCTGTCAAATTAATCACAAAAGTGCCAAAATATATCACCTTTTACCCTTAATTTATGGTTTACACAACAGAATAATTTTGTAATAAGCTCTTTTTGTAAAAAAAAAAATTTAGCTAAAAATGAAACACGATTTTCAAATTTTACTTTTCTTCAAAACAACATTCACAATATTATCTAAATGTCAACATATTGCCCACCTCTGGAGGCAAATACAATTATTCAAAACACTACATTCTCAAAACACTAGGAGGAGACAGAGTATGTGATGAATCAGAGGGAACTTCAAAACAGTTCCTGACCTGTCATAGTTGTCTCTCCGCTTGCTCTTCTTGCTTCTTCTTGCCATCTTTCCTTTGTGTTTTGTTTTTCGAGCTGGACCTACTTTGATGGAGGAGTTCTCCAGAGCAACTGTCTGAAGGGCCACTTTGTTTCCACTCTGCACATTATCAAGAGAAACAACAAACACATCAAATTAAACTGAACAGGACTGAACTGAACTCTGTGGGTCAAAGAGATAAAATAGTTTCTACCTTAAGCAGTAGTTCGATCATCTCTGGGTGGACGAGGCCTTGGACAGACTCTCCGTTCACACGTGTAATAAGATCTCCCGTACAAAGACCAGCCTGGTGAGCTGGACTCCCCTCCTCTACACTCTGAAACAGCACGAGTCAGTGAGGCGGGGCCTGTGACTACATGAAAGACCCTCCAAACAGACGGCTTCTTACCGACACCATGTGATGCACGGTGTAAACGTCGCTGTCGCCCATGTACACGCGGATGGCCTGGACCGTGAAGCCAAACTTCTTCCCCGAGGTGTGGATGACGATGGGAGGCTTCAGGCTGCCGGGGCTGAAGGAAAGATCCCGACTGGGGGAGGACTCACGAGACGACGGGTTGGAGGACAAAGAGCGAGGGGAAATGGGACTTGGCTGCAGCCCAGTGGGAGTATCGTCTGTAAACAGCAAAGACGTGTAAACTGCAGAGAGGTTTGTGGATAAAAACAGACACAAATGAAGTGACGGATGTACCAGGTGTAATGATGAGAGAGAGCGCTGACACCGAGGCTGACTTAGGGACTTTTCCTCCACACGGAAGTTTCTGTCTCTCTGGCGTTTCCAGTTGGTTACCAAATCGCCGAGGGCCAGTGGGCTCTTTGGGGGACGAGTGTTTGCCCCCAGTGCTGTTGCTACGGATACGAATCCTTCGTAGATTTGACACAACAACTTCAGCTGGATCAAAAGTCAAAGGATTAGTAAATTGTTCAATATTTAGTTTGATTGCAGATGCAGTTACGACCAGATGTACCTTCATCATCGGTGGAGAGGGCAAAGCGGGGCATAGTTTCCAGGCTGTGGGTGCTGCTCATCACCAGAGGACTCGTGCTTCTCTCAGACTGGGACGAGCTGGAAGAAGCTCTGGGCCGGAGGCTATGCACAATGATATTTGTGATTTAGTGCCAAGGCATGAACACAATACTAGTGTGTTTAATTGAATATACTCCTACCTGGCCATGCGTCCTGAGTGCCTCCTCTCAACGGTGCCCTCTGCTGGAGCCTGGAAGGGACTGAGCCCCACATCAGGACGGTCCTCTTTTTCTTCACTGTGGCTTCGATCTGAGGAGAAACTCAGATTGGACGGTGTAGCCAGATATTCTGTGCTGCTGTAAACCTATAAAACACATAGATATTAGTGAAGTTGTCCTTACTTCATAAATATATAATGATGTGGTTCTTACTTTACTGAAGCGATTGGACCATGAGGAAAACTGGCGGATCTCTAAAGAGGATTCTTCATCATTTGTTTCTTCATCTTCGTCAGATGCTAAGTGGTGGTAGCGTTCAGAACGAGCTAAAGAGAAGTAAACATTGATATGAAAATTGAAACACGAACACGGTACATAGTGTATGTTGTGTTTGTAACTTACTGTCAAAGTAACTGGTGTCGTCTTCTGCCTCCAGCTGAGGGATGAACTCTGCCTTTCGTCTCAGAAGCCCATTCCAGTCCAAACCCACAAAGAAGGTGTGCTGCTTCACCTCTGTGGCTCCACCTACATTTAGAGAAGACTTTGTAATTAATACAATATATATCCCAGTTTGCTCCATGGGAACTTGTATTAGAAATGCAGATTTAAACATTGTACATATATTTACCAGTGCCAAGTCGTTCTAATGGAGTCGGCCTTAACAAGCGAGTGATCAGGTCCTGGGCATCTCCAGGCAACGCATCATCACCTTCAGGCCAAACTATTTCATCTAAGAATGAACAATGAATGTCATTATAAACTGGTTTCTTTATTAAAATAAAATTTTACAAACAAGAGAAATAAGTAATTATTTACCACTGACAACTTGTCCAAAAAGCTCTTCAGTTGTGTCACCAAAAAATGGCACACAGCCAACCAGAAACTCATACAGGATTATGCCCATGGCCCACCAGTCCACAGGCTTCCCGTATCCCTGACGGAGGATTACCTCTGGAGCAATATACTCTGGAGTTCCACAAACCTGCACAGAAATAATCATTTAAAACACTTTCTAGATTTGCCTCTCATCACATAAGTGTCTCAACTCACCTGTTTGTCAATAAACTCTCTGGTGTCTTTCTCCATGTGACCTTCATAGAGGTTTGTGGTCATATTCATGAGGCCAATTTTAGACAGGCCGAAGTCCGTCAGCTTGATGTGCCCCATGGATGTAATTAACAGACTATTGGAAGGAAATAACATTTTAACAATGGAAGGCCAGGTCAAAAAATCTACAATCTTCGATAAGTTAGTTTGTTTCAAACGCCTCCAGCACAAGTAAACACTTACTTGTCTGGTTTAAGATCTCGATGCACAATGCCATAGTTATGAAGGTACTCCAGAGCCAAAACTGTTTCAGCAAAGTACATCCTTGACATTTCCACAGGGAGCGGGCCCATGTTTTTGAGCAAAGTGGCACAGTCTCCACCTGGAAAACAACAAGTTATTTGAAAAGCCTTTCATCATTTTTTATTAAAACATTCCAACCAAAACAGAATAAAGCCATTAACTCTGTAAACTATTACCTTCTACATACTCCATGACCATGCAGAGATGACGTCGTGTTTCAAATGAGCAGAACATTGACACGACAAACGGGTTTTCTGCAAATGTAAGAATGTCCCGTTCCACAAAAGCTTGCTGGATCTGATTCCTCAAGACCAGATTTTGCCGGTTTATCTTTTTCATTGCAAAGCGTTGCCGTGTCTCTTTATGACGGACCAGATACACAGCACTGGAAAGCAAAATTACACTTATTAAACTTCAGTACTTTATAGCGTTTTATTTATTTGGATTTTGACTTACCCATAGGCACCATTGCTGATTAGTTTAATGGTCTCAAAATCACTTTCAAAAGGTTTCCTTCTTGTTGGGGTCAATGTTTGTGGCGCCTTATTCTACAAAGTGAGATAAAATATTTTATAAATGAAAATATGACATAATAATTAAAACAACTTTGTTAATAATGTACATAGAGTGTGAGTTTACCTCTGCAGTCGGCTCTGGTTCAGCAGACGCTGTGGGACTGGCATCAAACTGTTCCAGCTGAATTTCTACAAGTTTAAAAAGTGGTTTTACTTCAAATAAATAAATGGATTGACTATTTGCAGGGGAATTTTGCCAAATGTGTTTACCTTCGAGGAGGTCTCTAGTGAGACCAAGCTGGTTGATAATATATCGAGGGATGTCCGTCTTGATACCTTGTCCAACTTTGGCATGTCCTTCTGCTGCTTCAAGAAGATGATAAAACTCCTCTGGGTCAAATTCCTGCAAAGAACATCAGTTCATTAGATCCTGCTCATTTTTATCAGTCTTTTTTGTTTGATCATCTTACTAGACACTCAAGCAGGCGAGCGGGTCTTGAGATGATGATGAGCATCTTTCGGACCAGCTGAATGATGACGGGGACCTCTTCACTTTCAGAGCGGTCTTTAGCCTGGACAGAGACAAAACACGGAGACGATAAATGTATGTTTTTTCTCTTATGTAATACATGAACACAAGAACAACCTATATAACCTCCTGTGCCACGTGCCACAGCTGTGACAGGCAGTGCTATGTAGTGTTAGAGTTCAAGAACAGAACATAGAGTTCTCAGCAGATGGAGAGATAGCATTATTAGGAGTTACACCACAGAGACAACATCTAAATACCAGCATGACAGACAAAATCATAATCATTACAGTTATCTGGTTGTCTCTACGGAGATGACGATTAATCAACCAGAACCAGCAGTGGTGATTTGCAGTGGGAGACAAGTTATGGCAGTGTCACAGCGGTCAACAATTTGACCTTCATCAGAGGGAATCTGAAGCACTACTCCCCAGAGGCGAAGATCACCACCTACAACTCGCAGCTCCCACGAATACTGTGCAACCATCTGAAATCCTTCTGTATCAAGAGATAAGTGTAAACTCAAAGAAGTTCAGAGAAGGAAAGCAATTTTAGTAACTTCTGACTATGATCCAGAAAGCAGTGTAACATCCATGCTTTATAATCGCGGATGAAAAACTCTTGGGCAACAACAAACACATCACCAACTTGTTTTGATATTAATGATCACGATTCAACTCAATCCAACCGACCACCAAACCAGATCTAATCATCCATACAGGTATCGGACTTTCAAAC
Organism: Eucyclogobius newberryi; assembly: GCF_026437365.1. NCBI lineage: Eukaryota > Metazoa > Chordata > Actinopteri > Gobiiformes > Gobiidae > Eucyclogobius > Eucyclogobius newberryi. Next base: position 26,426,478 of record NW_027316532.1, on the reverse strand, counting down.
GCAGCACACCCCAGTGTAAAAACTGGATGCACTGCCCCAGAATAGAACCAACTGCCAAATGAAGCTGAACCTTTAAAAGTCTCCTGTCAAAACTATAATTGGCAAACTTGATGGATATCACACGTTATGTTTATCAACCAGAACCAGAACCATACATTTCTTTGCCCAAAATATTCCACAGTATGGCATTACACTTATCCATTTTCCATGGCGCCACCTGGCCAAGTCAGATGTGTGGAAAGGCAACGCTGCTCTCTGTAAGAATGCAGGTTATACAATGTGTTTTTAAGCAATAAAACAGTTATTGTCTAAATGCATACTGTGGAAAAAAGCAATAGCATCTCCATGGAGACAGCAGATGGTGCATCCTTCACCAGAAGTTACATAGCCTATCTTTAATAACAAGTATGGTGCTTTCACATGTCTGCAAATACTGTTGTATATTTAAATGCACGCAACACTAAGATGCACAAAAAGCTCAAACGAACAAGTATCAAACAAGCAACAAATTGGGACTGGAACTATGGAGACTATTTTCAGTCCCCAAGCGGTCACTAAAAAAGGTGTACAAAACCCCCTGATAACTGTCTATCCTGTCAAACTCAAAAGAATATTTAACTTCTGCGTTTACATAGGCCCCAAAATGGATGACATGTCTTGTTTGACTGCATGGGAACAGACTTATCAGTTCAGCTGGAGGCAAGTCGACCAGGCAGGGAAACTAGGAAAGGGGTTGCTATAGTAACTACCATTTAACAGAGATACGACATGTGACAAAAGTACCTCTCAAAAATACTGACAAATTTCACTACCACACTGTATGTGCCTGCAGCGCTCATTGAGGCAGAAAAAAAACTCCTGATTGCTCTTGTCACCTCAGTGCGACTGGTGTAACGTGACATAACTCCAGTCAGGTCATGCATTCAACAGCTGATGTTCAACTCTTAAACATGCGGGCAGAGACGACTATTACACAACCTCATGAAGCAGCTTTTCCAGTTTCTCCTGAAGCTCGGCGAAGTAGCATGAAGTAACCAGGCCGTTGTGCGACTTGTCCAGGCAGTCTCTGGCCAGCTCCACCAACTGGTGCTGGATGAAGCCCAGCACGCCGTCGGCCAATGGGAGGGAGCTGTCTGGCGAGCAGTGGGTGATGATGTCCAACAACCGCTCCTCCATCTGCGCTGTGGCCTAAAGCAGCCGCATAAAGGACGTTATTTCAATAAAGAAGTTTATGATGTATGTATGTGTATGTATGTATGTACAATAACAGTAAGTTTGTAATGTGTACCTTTGGGAAACGCTCTCTATAAACATGGTTCATCATCACAATCTCGTTGTCATAGGAGATACTTGTACGCCCGGGGCTGCGGAGAGATTAAAGGCAATTAGGCAACAGTCATTTTAAAAAGTATGTACCGGTAGTAGATCTAGCACCTTATCACCACAATGCCATTGTTGTTGGAAAATTAAAGTGGCATAAACAGTGAGGATGACAACAAAGTAAGGCCAGTTTGTCCCACTGCTCGGTTAATTGACTGAAACCAGTTTTCTGTGATGAATATTTATGTAGTTGGGGATTGGTTACGGTAATTTTGTTTTGGAAGACTTCCTGGTCAAAAAGGCTTAAACACCAACACGGCCCAAACAGTCATCTGCTGAATCAATTCTGTATTTAGGCCAATGACACAGATGTACTATTGCAAAAAAATATTGCTTGATGAAGCTTCAAGCTCCACAGATGGAAAAGAAACCTATCGCATGCAAACAGGCCCCAGAAGCCATTTTTATCATGAAAGATGTCTCTGTCAGACAGATGGCTGCTGTCCAGCAGCACTGCAGCAGTTTGCTGTGGCTCTCTTCATCAGACCCATGTTTTTCCTGAGCCACCCCCAACCTTGACTACAGTTCAGCAGCTCGATCCCTGAGGCTCTGTTAGTTTGCACACCCACACACAGCCATGGTGCCAGAACACAGCACCCAGGCATCGCACTAACACAGTTTAGGCGAGCCAACAGACTTAAGTTGTTTAAAAGTGTTCTGGAGTCATCTCCACCTGCCACACCGCATGTGCATGTGCTGCCACGCGTGTTTACAGGTCACCAAATGTCTGCTTGTTAAGTGGTCTTTCGGTTTGATCATCCTACCAGCAAGATAACTCCTTGTGATTTTCGTGAGTTCACAAACGCTTGAAAATCCAGGTGGGACTGGAATCAATCACAGAGCAGCATAGTGGTTTGGGCGGAAGACAAAACATGCTAAACCAAAAGAAACATGGCGGCGCCAACGGCTGTACTTCCACCTATTTTGTTTTTCAAAAACTTGCTCAGATTGTACATTTGTGGATGAGAAAGAGAACCGCGTTTTTCAATTAAGTACTTTCACAGTTTTCAACATATAAAAACACGCTACATGCTACAGAAAACGAAAAATGTCACGATCCAATAAAGTTTGTTTTGAAGTAAAATAACCAGTTTCCACCTGAGGCTCCGAGAGCGTGGCCGTATGACCGTGCTGGGCCGACCATCCTCATCAGGCATCGAGTCTGTGCTGCGAAAGTGCTTGAACAGGAAGTGCAGCTCATCTTGTGTCGGCTGGTAGGGAAGCTGGTGCAGGCGCTCCTGGGACGATGAAGATGACTGTGGAAGTGAATACCACTGATTAACTCATGTCCATCTTTATGAGGCAGTAAGTTCATATTTTCTTATATATCAGTGAAAAAATCCCCCAAAAAATGAGAAAGGTCAAATTGTGTTGGAGAATCACCTTTGTGGTGTTCCTGGTCTGCAAAAAAAGGTAAAATGTCTTTGTAGTGTTTTTTTCTTTCTTTTTTAATGACATTAATGTGGACCCGACCCATTGGTCAGCGTCACCGGATGGTCCTGTTGGACCAGTGTCAGTGAACATGTTTGAACAAGCCCTGATGCTCATTGTACTACTGTATAACGATTAATGCTGTGTTATTATAATGCAATTACATATTAGCATTACAGCCACATCATACAATACAATCTACAAGTTGTATTTTAAAGGGCAGTTCAACAGATAAAATAGTTCAACACAAACACATTTTCTGAAGTTTTACATGCGTGCTGTGTTCAGTAACTCAGTAAACTTTTTCAAACTAAACAGAAGCTGTGAATGATGCGGACAATCTGTTCAATGTCTGTGCCATGTGTCCTGAACAGAGAGGGTCAGCGAGTGACATCTGTGCAGCTTCTTTATAAAGCCTGGACATGCAGACCACAGCGAGCCACTGCCCCATTGTTCCTTCTGACCTCCGAGTCCGAGCTCAGCCCCAATAAACTAGGTTACAATAACTGCACATGGCAGATTTTCAGTGCAGTCTGTCCTCTCATTAAGTGTTCATTTGATTTGTGTTCAAAGTTCAAACACTTTTGAAAAGTCCCAATAATATTATATTTTATTTAATCATAAAAATAAGGGAAAAAGGCCCCAGTCTGCTGCACACAGACTGTGTATTAGCACAGATGAAGAGAATGACTCACTCAAGCAGATGATGGAGGGAAAACAATTAGCACTTTGTCATATCGGTCTTGGCATTGGCTTTGCCTTATTGCATAAAAGAGTGTGGTATTTGGGCTGACGGAGGTGTCAGAATAGTCATGGTGCTGTGAAGCCGAGACTGAACACTGTGTGTGGACAGGAGGGACTCACCGAGACGGTGGAACTGGGAGGATTGGTGCCATAGCCAGACGAAGGGAGGGAGGCCAGGGACCATCTCCGGCCCTCAGCCCTGAGTAAAAGAGACATGCATATTACATTAAGGCTCAGTGGAGAGGCATTAGACTGCATTTCATAGTGCTGCCCCCTTATATAACAAACAAAACAAGAACTAAAGAGCATGAAAACAATCCCATTGCTTCTATCTTATCTGATCTATCTATACTAATATTTCATAGACAATTATGCTTTTTTAATATATATTAAACTAAATAAAGTACATTTGAAATGTTTTGCTTTCTCAGTGACACTACACTGTGCAGAAAATGATGCGTAACTACCTGTCAGCACGAGCCAGGTGACTGTCATGACAGCAGGAAAAAGAGAGCACAAAGATGCATTTCTGTAATTTGGTGAAAACAAGTGTCGTTCAGCTCAGAGATAAACTTTCCATCTCTGTCACATGTCAAATGAAGAGTGCCTCTCTAAGTAGATTACTATGAATGAGTTTATACAAAACAGATTTGTTGCATGACTAGATAAAGCCATATCATCAGGACAACATGTGTGAGAGAGCATCATCTATGCAGCTGGTTCAGCCGGTCAGTAAACGCTATCTAGAAGCCTTCAGTCTGCATATTAAACTTTTATTTGGTGAAAAATGTATTCAAAAAGTCTCAATGCCCAATAGACAAGTTTGACTAGACAGCAAATAATAAGAAAAAACACAGACTAGTTGTTAGTTGCAGTGCTTTTTCACGCACATTTCCCCACATTCCTGACGGTTATTGTTTTCGAGATAATGCATTTTTGTCAATATCGCTCGCCCTCATCGTGAATAATCTGAAAAACATTTTAGACTGCAACAACACTAAATGCTGCTGAGGTCTCGCCTGGAGACAGACGAGCGCGTTGCCATGGGAACAGGCCGAGTGATGTGTGAGGGGGCTTCCAGGGGTACCCTACATTCAAAACAACAACACAGGCTTTTCAAACCGCCATTACGGGGGAACTACCGCGGCTGCTCGGGGGGACGACTGAAGGCATATTTCTCTGTAGTTTCCTCATAACGGTAATCACAAGATCGTTTGGAAAGATAAGAAACCTTTTTAAGTACGGGACAAATGTGGAAGGGCTGTACAATTATAAAGGTGCAGAAATATCAATGCACAGAGTTTGTTTTGGGGCTGCAAGTTCCAATCATTTTTAGATTAGTCGACTTGTCAAACGATTATTTCTGTACGATCAGATTTTGCATATACGTACGAACTTATAACAATGAAGAAATAATATAACTGAAGGCTTTAAGATAGAGAATATTTATGAATGAAGTGTAATATTATTATTATTGAGAAAATCCTAAATAGTTTTTTCATTGATTTAAGGAAGACCCACTGTGCTTTTGTCTGCTGTAAAGTTCTAATCTACGACACCCGTGGATCAGAATGTTATTATGTTCCATTTTGGTCAAAAACGACAAGTCAGCTAACTTCCACTTCCACTGCAGAATCCTACATATGTCCCAGTTTAAGAAGATAAAACAGCAGAATGAAGTAAGTACAGGCAGTGGGCGTGAACACGGGGACAGTCGGCAGGAGAAGAAACATCACTCAAATATTTATGATTCATGATAAACACAACTTTGAGTGGTAAAATGAGAAGGGAAAATGTGGTTAAAAGCTCATAAAAGTCTATTTTGCATTATAGATGTCTGTTTTTGGTATAAAAGGTTGTTAGCCGTGCGTTTTCAAGTCTTAAAACTTCTATACAACAATAACAATGAGTTGAATAGTGGTGATTTTTCCAATAAATCGTTGCAACCTCAACCTTTGTTTCTTAATTATCACAATAATCAGGATGTGCACCTTTAATCCTACTGTTAAAACTGTCACTTTGTATACTGCGCGTGTTTTCAAATGTCAGTGTGAAACAAAATAAATCGTTGCAAATACAAACCTTCGGGCAAATGGAAAGTTGAGGCAAGCGTTGGTCGACACATTTCGCGGGCTGTCCAGTGGGCTACTTGCAGCTGAACGAAGGGGGGAAAAGCAAAAGTATAAATGAGATCAACAATAAAGGAAGACAAAAAACAATCATATTAAAAAGCCCAAATGCCTAAAACGCCGACACTCTGTTGTGTTAATAGACGCCGTAAACTGAACGTTGAGCACCTATTAAGTCACAAGAGGAGCAATTAGAGGCTGATGGCACCCCTTGATTAGATAATCCTCAGGGTGATTGAGTTTGGAAGAGGCGCATCACACCCTGCTGATGCGAGGCTCTTGAGGGAGAGTCTGTTCCCGGAGAGCAGCTGCGACATGGTTTAGAGGGGCATCCGGGGATCAGCGCGGTCATTTACACCAGGGCCGACTATTCATCATCAGAGCGCGCGTGACAGGTAAACACCAACATTCAGCGTCAATCAAGACATCGTTCTGCATTTGTCGAGAATACAAGACATTTACTGTCAAGGCACAATGTATAAGAGCCAGACACAGGAATAATAATGCAATAATGATAATAATAATAATCATAATCATAATGGTCGGGTCACAATATAATCGTGACCATTTTAGAAGCAAATATTTATGACAAAGTGTATTAATCATTTGTTTTGTTTGTTCATTTTGATACCGATGATCAAAATACGACTACAATTATTTCTTCAAGTCGACCAGTCACTATTGGTTAATGAATTATTGCAGCTCTATCCATTTATGCAAAAGTGCTGGTAAATCACTCACACACCGCATTCATGACAGATTCCTCTAGAGCCACTGCTGTTCCACTGCGACACCTGGTTTTCCCATCCCAGAACAAACCAGATCCGACCCTGCTCAGCTTCATCGAGATCATCATCGAGATCATCATGAGATCAGGCACTGGCATGAAGCTATGGCCGCTGTAGTCGTTATAATCATGGAAACATTCACTCCTCCAGATTTGATTAACAAATGTGAGCCGTCTTTGTGACATCAGACACAAAGCACACGCAGCTATTACATAACTCTGAGAGCAGATTACGGGCCGTATAATACAGCTGGATTAAACATCATATTCTGGTTGCACGAAGTTGAAACTGCAAGGAAAATGTGATGTGGCTTAATCTACGGTACATGCGTTTGGTTGTGTGTGCAGAGTGTGTAGCTATTTTTACACCTGTAGTTTTGTGAAGAAAATCTAAGAACTGCAGCCAAGCAAACGTTCTATTGACAGACAATCATCTTCTGGCTAATTCCTCAAATACCATGTGTGCAGTGTGATGTGTTCATGTGAAGGATACATCTTGTACAACTGTAGTGCAGTTAACTGTTCCAGCAACAATAGTTTCAAAGCTTGACAGAGACAGTGACTTCTCTTACCAGTGTGGAGTGAGAGGGGGGACAGAGGGCGAGAGAGAGTGGGTGAGGGCGTCCCGACACCAAGACTCTTCCTGTTGCTGCTGCGACAACTGCACAAGAAAAAAGGAAGAGACATTAAAAACATGCACATAGAGTTCAGTTAGTGCTTGTGGTTAATAATACAGTGACACTTTGTACATTTGAAATATGTACATTTTTGTGACACCGTGTGCCGTCAGCCGCACTGACATAAACCATAGAAAACATGAGTATTTCTCCAAGACTGTAATCATTTAGCCCTGGATTTATCCTCCTATAATTACATGCTTGAGTCACTAGGCCCAGAGGTGCACTGTCACTGCCAGTGTGTGTCTTCTTCTGCCAGTGTGTGTCTTCTCCTGCCAGTGTGTGTCTTCTCCTGCCAGTGTGTGTCTTCTTCTGCCAGTGTGCGTCTTCTTCTGCCAGTGTGCGTCTTCTTCTGCCAGTGTGTCTTCTCCTGCCAGTGTGTCTTCTCCTGCCAGTGTGTGTCTTCTTCTGCCAGTGTGCGTCTTCTTCTGCCAGTGTGCGTCTTCTTCTGCCAGTGTGTCTTCTCCTGCCAGTGTGTCTTCTCCTGCCAGTGTGTGTCTTCTTCTGCCAGTGTGTGTCTTCTTCTGCCAGTGTGCGTCTTCTTCTGCCAGTGTGCGTCTTCTTCTGCCAGTGTGTGTCCTCTTCTGCCAGTGTGCGTCTTCTCCTGCCAGTGTGTGTCTTCTTCTGCCAGTGTGCGTCTTCTCCTGCCAGTGTGTGTCCTCTTCTGCCAGTGTGTCTTCTCCTGCCAGTGTGTGTCTTCTTCTGCCAGTGTGTGTCCTCTTCTGTCAGTGTGTGTCTTCTTCTGCCAGTGTGTGTCTTCTTCTGCCAGTGTGTGTCTTCATCTGCCAGTGTGTGTCTTCTCCTGCCAGTGTGTGTCCTCTTCTGTCAGTGTGTGTCTTCTTCTGCCAGTGTGTGTCCTCTTCTGCTAGTGTGCCCTCTTCTGCCAGTGTGTCTTCTCTTGCCAGTGTGTCTTCTCTTGCCAGTGTGTGTCCTCTTCTGCCAGTGTTTGTCTTCTCTTGCCAGTGTTTGTCTTCTCTTGCCAGTGTTTGTCTTCTCCTGCCAGTGTGTGTCTTCTCCTGCCAGTGTGTGTCTTCTCCTGCCAGTGTGCGTCTTCTCCTGCCAGTGTGTGTCTTCTCCTGCCAGTGTGTGTCCTCTTCTACCAGTGTGTGTCCTCTTCTACCAGTGTGTGTCTTCTCCTGCCAGTGTGTGTCTTGCCTTGCAGTGTGTGTGAAAGACAGAAATGGTCATAGCATATCACTGAATATGTTCACGGCGATTAAGAGACACTCAATCTCCTCCACCGTGGCCAAGCAGCTAATTTAAGACCACACTAAATTATAGTGTATCATCTGCTGCTCTATTTTGGCCCAACTGTGCACCTTTAGCTCGCTGTTGTCCTTGTTATATAAAAGCAATCAATGATAAAACATGCAGCATAGAAAAGCCACACAAAGAGACAGGGACACTTGTATTCAAGCGTCAGATAAGGTAGGTAAGTGTGCATCGTTAAACTGAAATCCAACACCAACTTGTGCCTGACCTGCTACTGCCGACTAGTCCCTGTTGATGAGTTGTGCATTGGCTGCCCTGCACTTTGAAAAGTTTAAATAAGACTATCCTTTAGTTTATTTACTCTGCGAGCCAACAGCAGTGTCTGGTCCAACAACAGCAGGACCAGCTCAACACACAGATGTCCAAAATTGGGTTTGTGTCTGTAAAACAAGAGCTTACATAATCCTCATAACTACTAACCGTTTCAGGTTTATGTGTTGCTAAAGGAGGACGGCCTTTTCGACATAGTTATAGACGGACAGGCAGCTATCACGGGGAATAGCTAGAAAATCCAACGAGGGCTGAAACGTCTAAAAACGTAATGAAACGTGTAATATAAATATGTTTGTATTGTGATTCTAATGCAGCTTTTCCTGTTCTCTACAGCAATTTGAATCACGCCGTGTACAAATTGTGCTTTACAAATAAAGTTGCCTTAAAAACGATTAATCGCAGCTAATCAATTATTGAAATAATCGTCAACTATAAAGGTTACCTGGTCAATACGCAGACTCCAAAACATGACATGTGATGAGAAAATGTTTTATGACTCAATAATTACATTCAAATTATACAAGGAATGTGTCAATTTAGTGTTTTGGATGAAAAAGCCATTTAGAAGTCAGCAATTATTATTATTTATTTTTGTGTTAGTCGACTTGCAAAAAGATATTTCTAGTTTTACACCGAGACTTTAAATACACTTTAAACCAAGTGAATGTTGAAGTACGGTGACTGAAGACTTCTAAATAGAGAACATTTACAACTAAAGTGTATTATTAATTTAAAGAGGACATTTTTATTATTATTATGTTTTGCAATTTTGATCAAATAATGAAGCTGTGTTTTTATAAGACGGTATTTTCGTACATGTTTTAGGGTCTGTACAGTCCAGCTGACAATTACGATCATCAAAATACAACTTTTTATTCACCTTTAAGTCACGATTAGTCGCGCAATCGTTGCAGTCCTGCTATTTATGACCTCAGAGACATCACTTAAGCTTTATTTGGGGTTAAACCGAGCGAAACGTCACACAGACAAGCCTTTCACTATCCGATTAATCGATTAGCAGCCCTCGAAACTGTGCCACTGAGAAAACGACCAAACGTTTGTCCACACCACATCAAGATGACGAAATAGCATGCGGCCTGTGCACGTTTTGCAATAAACTCAAAACAAACACAGAAAGCACCGGTTGCACAAGTTTGACCTTATCAAGATGTAACTACGGGTTACAGTTCAACAGCCAAACAAACAAACAAACAAACAAACAAACAAACAAACAAACAAATAAACACACGCAGGATGAACGTGACCGCTATCTACTTTCAGAGACAATATTCCCATCAAATCATCGTCACAAAGCACAAGTTTTAAAAGGAAATAAGAGCTCGGCAGCATTTAAAACACAACGTGGGTGAGTGAGTTGTGATCGGTTAACCCAAGAACCGCTCCAAACTTAGCAACTAGCGTCAAGTACCTTTTCGAGCGCTTTAGCAACGCTCCAGAAACAAAACTGGACTTGCTTTTCCCCGGTACCGCTGACCAGTGGCTCGGGTCCGACATAATGGCGCTTTTCCTCTTGCATAAACCCCTTTTCCTGTTTCTTTTTGCAGCTTCGCTTCAGGAATGTGGGGTTCGGGACGACGGTAACCCGCTTTTTCTGCCTCTGCGCCCCGCCATCGCCACCGCCAACATCCCGCCTGGGTCTTTGTAGTCTAGCGGAGTCCGAGCGCCCAAAAAGCCGGCGTTACATCGCCTCTGACCGTGTGTAAAACCGGTGCCCAAGAGCGAGCGTGCTCCCCATGGTCGCTGCAGTCTGCCCGGCGACACGGAGCACGCGAAACTTCACGGTACCGAGCTTGTTCGCGCGAGCTCCGCAGACGCTGGGTGATGTGTGTGGAGCCGCGAGGAAGCGAGCCGGATTCAGGGCACACGCGTAAAGCAGAGCACCGAGCGAGCGCCGCAGCAATACTGTTGATTGTGAAAAGATAACAATCATAATAATAGTAATAATAAGCAACGAGATAAAAATGTCATCTCCGTTTAAAGTCGCTGTCTAGATCGTTTTTTTAATTTATTTTTGCTGAGATAATCTAAAAAATATTCCGCTGTTTGTGCTGAAAACGGTGCTTTTCCCTACAAGACTCAAAGGCACCTGAAGCAGCTGGGTTATACCACTAGGTCTGACACTGAGGGGTGCTAAACGTGGGTTTAGGAATGATGAAAAATTAGGACCGTTGCCATAGCAATTAAAACTACATATTATATGTTTTAAATGATGGAAAAAGTCCTCAAAATGTTGACTTAGAATATGAAGCCCTTGAGTATGTAATTACCTATTTTTATGGGCCAATGGTTTATGTGCTATGTATGATGCTTTAAGACAAGTCGCCAAAACAAGGCTCTATAATTCTGCTCTTCAAAGACATCATGCTCTTACTCCCCCAGTGCTGCCCACGTCTGAGGCTGCAGATGGTTTGCACATTTTTATTTTGCTCAAGACCACGCACTTTCCACAGGCCTGAACATAACAAAAAGTATGTAGTTTCAAAATTATGTTGTATGAACCTCATGTGTGGTCTGAAATGTTTCCCTTTGTGTCTTCACTGAGAACCCAAAACAACTACTCTGTTTTGACTTCAAAACTATACATTTGCGTTCTGAGTCAGAAACATACTGGCCCTTTGCGCTTGACTAATCTGATGCAATAAAACATGAAGAAACAGGATGTGCCCTTGCAAAATGTTGCTCGGTCAAAGTGAAGTTAGCAGCAACAAAGCAGACAATCATTCACAACATCAAGGTGTGTTTCTTTTATAAGTAAAATGTGTGCAGTGTCCTCAGTATCAGTATGTGACAGGCTCACACATCACACACATGCTGGATGTTTGCAACGCTGCTTTCTCCACAGCACCTAGTGTCGTTGCCAAGCAACCCACAGACTTAGAGACAACTAGTAAATAGCACAGGGCTTTCACTGGTGATTTCATTTACAAAGCATCTCTTAATATCAAATGTACGGCATGCATGTGACACGTAAACACAGCTAGATTCGAGGTTATTGTACAAAGAGACAAAATGAAAAGCTCAACAACTACACATCTTGTTTGATTAACACTTGAAGTGTAGTAGTGTCATTTTTAAACAGTTTTTGGAGGGAACCACAGGCGTGTCAGTGTGAGCGGTCTTACCTCCAGGGATGAAGGGTTTGTAGGGGGCTGCAGGGGCTGCAGGGGCTGCATGGGCTCAGGAGGGTGGGGCTCTGACATGTGGGGGATAAACTGAAAGGCAAGGGTTGTATGGGTTAG
>NW_027316532.1:26307025-26409525 GCF_026437365.1 Eucyclogobius newberryi | reverse complement strand
GAGAGAGGGAGAGAGGGAGAGAGAGAGGGAGGGGAAGAGAGGGAGGGGAAGAGAGGGAGGGGAAGAGAGGGAGGGAGAGAGAGGGAGAGAGGGAGAGAGAGAGGGAGGGGAAGAGAGGGAGGGGAAGAGAGGGAGGGGAAGAGAGAGAGAGAGAGAGAGAGGGAGAGAGAGGGGGGTGAACATCTATACACCCGCTGACATGGGATAACGTCGAACTGTATTTTAGACTTACAGAGATACATTGACAAGAAAGATAAAGCTATTGTATTTATTCATCTCTAGACCTACATTGTATCTATTAAGCAGATTTAAAACTCTAAAACAAACAAAAATATCTGCATATATTTTAGCAAATGTTCAGCCCTCAATGCTCTTCAGAAGGAAAGAAAAAAACGGTCTTGTCATAACAGTCATGACTTTTCACCAGAAGGAGGAGTTATGAGCTCATCATTGAACCCCACTGTTGTTTATGGGCAAAGCCTAAAAGTGCCACGCGCAACACTGCCCTCTGCTGTTAGTGAATAGTTTTAGCGTCTCAAACTTTTTTCTGGCCAGCCCCCCTGGTGCCCTGGTTATTCACGCCCCCCATGGCCTCTGGGACAGCGCAGAATTGGCGCGTCACTGCGGTAAATATGGCATTTCAAGGAGAAGACGCATTTGGGTTACTTCTCATCACTGTGTACCACTCTTACCACAGCGGGTCCTCAACATGGGGGTCCACGGCCGTCATAAACAGACTGCTTTAAGATAAGATAAGATATTCCTTTGTTGTCCCACATGGGGAAATTTCATTGGTGCAACGCAGGTAGATACAGAGGTAGATACAGAAGAACAGATCACTTATAGGAAGTCTGAAAAACACTTTCAGTAGAAGATCTCCTATAAATAAAAACTCCCATAGACACATAAATAAATAAATAAATACCATTGCGTGTGATCACGACAGTAATTGCACATGAATATGTGTCACGACAGCACATAGATTGCCCATGAATGGGGTCCACGGCCGTCATAAACAGACTGCTTTCTGTGCGGTGCTGCTGCTGCTGCTGCTGCTGCTGCTGCTGCTGTTGTTGTTGTTGTTGTTGTTGTTGTTGTTGTTGTTGTTGTTGTTGTTGTGTTACTTTTAATGGCGACTGGCAGCCAACTGAAACTCGTACCACAGCGTTTATATTTTAAGATAAGATAAAGATAAGATATTCCTTTATTGTCCCACATGTCTTCAAAGCGGAAAGGAATCAAATGCACACACATTCTTTCGGCTAATGCTATATTGCAGTGGCGGGCCGTGGGTCTGGGGCTTGGGCCTTCACTACACAGTCCCACCAGAATTAATCCACCTCTTATTACCATCATTATGATGCCATGGCTCTAGACACTATACATTTAAACAGAAACGCAGTTTAACCAGGCGTTGCCTCACCTTGTCCGTGCCGATGTCCGCGGCAATGTCCGCGCGTTGTCAACGGTTGTCCACGCCGATGTCCAAACTTTGAAAGTGGGGAACAAATCCGCCTGTAACAGGCTTTGCAGCGTCAGACGACCTCTCCTCTAACCTTTATTGAAAAGTTTGTCTTGAGAAAGGCGTTACCAAATCGACCAAATCTTTTCCTCCTTCCACCATTGTGGGTTGAAAAAACAGCTTAGTAGTACACGGATTAATGTGTCTGTCAAGTTCTGTTTCCTCGTTCTGAGCGATCCATGGTTCTGAGTTTCTGATGTTCCGCATAGCTCCGCCCATAGCACCTGCTTCTCAATATTGGTGATCCAATCAAAAGACGTGCACATGATGCACCTGCTGATGGCTCCTGTGTAACAACCAGCAGACGTACAAGAGCCAACTCGGAAGCTGATTGGTTGTCACATCATTTTCATTTCCATTCACTTCAAGCTACAAGCACCAGCTCTGTTGAGTCTGAAGGCCTGAGGGCAGATTTAAGATCCCTGGCAACACATGATGGATTGGATAAAAGATTTAACATAATATTGAAATATCTTAAAATCGTGATCGAGACGTTTTCCGTCATTGACTGTTGAAGCCTAACCCCTGGCGGTCACTGCGGGTCAAAAAATTGCGACGATTTGGATCTTTTTTTTTGCCTTCAAAGTAAAACAAATAAGAATTTACCTACCGACCGACCGACTTGAAAAATTTTGGGTCGGGTTACAGCAAACAGACAATTTATTTGGGGTAGCCTAAAGACCAGCCCTCCAAATCTCAACCTGGGGCAGAAGCAGTGCAACCAAGAAGAAAGCCATGAAATGAACTCTATATGAACACAATATTTGTGGGAAAATATATATATATTTTTAAATTATATTCTGATTATGTTTAGGCAAGCAGAGAAGGCCTTGCTGGCCCTGACGGCCCACCACTGCTACATTGTCACATGACCGGTCAGTAGCAGAGCAGAGTTCAAAAAAAGAGTGTGTGTTACAATCAATTATCATCGAATATAAAATGTCTCACTTGTGATTTTATCTGCATTGTTCAGACAGGCAGAGCCCTTTTATTTCCTCACATATTCTGATCTATTCTCTGCTGATCAATATGAAAAGTGAAAAATAAAAAAAAGCAGATTATTTCAGAACAAAAGCTGAGAGACGTGGACTCTCTGGGGATGAGTCGGGGAAGGCCTCTTTTGGCGAGGAAAACCATGACAGCTGCCACAGGGGAAGCGTTGTCATTCTCTACACTGTGTCACGCCTCAAACGAAAGAATGACAGCGCCGCAGTCCTTCGTCCAAACATCAACAACAATCTGCACGCACATGTGGGCCGCACGTTTTAAAGCATGCCTGAAATGTGATTTTATCTTCTTTTTTTTTTAGGCTTGTGTAGGAGTGTGCATGAGCTGTGAGTCTATAGGCCCGTGGTGTGTGGGCGGGTGTGTGGTATCCAACAATGACTGACTTGAAAATCAATTTTGTGCAGCTGGGGGCGGGGGTGTTGTTGTTACTGTCCACAGAAGACACACAGACAAAGGAATGTCTTTTATTGTGTTAATATGTAGAGATGCGCATGCAAAACTGTGATGTGAAGTGAGGATTCCAGGTTTAGTCACTAATGGCATTTTGTGGATTTTAATGCTGTTTAAACCAGAAAAGGAATTAGGTTGATCTCATTCCAGACCATTTTACCTTTATTGTTCTATACATGAAAAAATGTGGTTGTTTAAAATGACTAAAGCAAACCATTTTAAAGGAAATGTATATATATATATATATATATATATATATATATATATATAATATGCCCACTGACATCATTTTTTACTGTGAAACCCTGTATTTCCCCTGATATTCAACTCATCAGGAGGTTCAGACAAAGTCACTAGTTCTGCTGTTGGGTCCAGGAACTCTTTAGTCCTATGTCCATCACAACATTGATCTAAAATGGCTCAGTAACAGAAACAGGTCCGTTGACTTCCTGTTCAAAACTGCAAAACTGATAGTGGCAACTCCACAGTGGCATTTCATCGTAACAAGTGGCAGGTTGTCATTTACACATTTTCATTTTTGTGTGACCTTTTAGAACCTGACGATAATGTGTTACTTGGAGTACTGTATTTTATTGACAGCGATGTGGGTTGGGAAAGGGGGTAGGTGAAAACGGAACTTTACAGGCCACTCGAGCCTCAGTTGCAGGACAGCACAGGATCACTCAAGCATGCATGCATGAATCAATCAATCAATCAATCAGAATACAACTTTAAGTCAGATCACGAGGAGGGAACGTCTTTGCAACTACTCATTTAGACTGATTTTGCATAATAAATCCCCTTTAACGCTCATATTTAGATGATTAAGTTATTATCTTTACAAAACCAGTGAAGTCTACAAGTTCTTTTAATCGCCCTTTGAACAAGAAGCCCTCTAAAGGAGCAGCAGAACTTTAAATCTAGTCAGAGAGAGATGAATAATGTGTGATACTTTGACAGATTTGAGGACACGTCTCATCTTCGGGTCCATCCTGGTGGACCTGAACTCTGCTTTTAACTAAAGAAACCTCTCTCTTTAATCCGAGGCTGGAGCCAGCGGTGTCAGAGATACATTTGCACCTCGGCTTGTACCTGTGGCCCGTGCTGCACGTGTCCCCCCCCCCCGGTTGCCACGGCGCCGCAGAGGGTTTTCCTGGTTGCTATGGCAGCTTCAGCGATCACTGACCGACTGACCATTGAGATCTTCTTACAGCGAATACTTATACTTGGAACTCGTCGCATTCATGGGTTTCAGCTAGTTGGTACGCGATATTCTGAGGACTTTAAACATATTGTTGTTATCAATTATCTATTGCTATGGCGACGGTGCTAGATTTGCCATCCTCCTGAAACGCATGGGAAATAATGACCATCCTGTACCACAATAATTAAAGCACCTGAGAGAATAAATCTGACATTACGCTGCAATGTTCTAAGCTATATTTGAATATTGGCAAATCTTTCCACAAACGAAAGTCTTTGCTCAAATGGGAAACCACTTGTTGAACATTAAAACTGAAATCTTCTTTGAGGAATGCAAAGAAACGCACATGCGAGTGGCGTGTTCTGTGGAAGTTCGTGCCAGTGAAATAACATGAGCGCGCAGGTTATTACCAGTCAGGTTTGGTTATAACAGACTCGGTTCCCCAGTTACCATGGCGATGGGGCTTTCCTGCTCCCGTTCCTCACCGCGCCTCGTCCCTGCTGCCATGCGTGAGACGGGTTTCATCTAAATGCTCCTTTAATTAAAGTGAATGGCAGCGCAGCCCTTTGGAAAATGAATATGCATGAACTCCATTATGACACTGGCGGTGGATACATCATTCTGTTCAGTTTCTCTGGGGGGAAACGGAGATGATATTGTGCCCGAAATATACTTCACACACAATAAAGGTCTAACTGAAGAGAGGTTTCATAATTTATCAATTTTAAGATCACAATAGAATCCTCAAATAGCCGTATTTATTTGACATGTGCAGTGAAAATCCAAACTTTATGGAAACATTAAACACTTTCAGTAATCTGGTACAAGCCTCTTTGCCCTCTGGCATTATGTGACTGTAAAAAAATAAATAAATAAATAAATAAATAAATGAAATGTGAGCACAGTGTAAATATGAGCTGAGGATGAGTTCATTGTGTTTGCTGAGGGAACTGTGAAGTTCGTCCACTAGAGGCCGCAATAATACTAAGATCATGGCACGTGGATTGTGCTTTCACTGACTTGCTGTTAAAACCAAAAAAACACAATATTATCTTTTAGTGAAAGAGGTCATGGTCTAGTTTAAAAAGCTGCAAAAACTATATGAAAAGATGAAAGGTACATTAAAAAGTTATGACGCGTGTCTCCCCCTCCCCTCTCTCTCTCCCTCTCACCACCCTCTCCCTCTCTCTCCCCTCTCTCTCTCCCTGTCAACCTCACTCTCCCCTCTCTCTCTCCCTCACCCCTCTCTCTCCCTCTCTCTCTCCCTCTCACCCCCCTCTCCCTCTCTCTCCCCTCTCTCTCTCCCTCACCCCTCTCTCTCCCTCTCTCTCTCCCTCTCACCCCCCTCTCCCTCTCTCTCCCCTCTCTCTCTCCCTCACCCCTCTCTCTCCCTTTCTCCCTCCCTCTCTCTCCCTCTCTCTCTCTCTCACCCCTCTCTCTCCCTTTCTCCCTCTCTCTCGCTCTCCCTCTCCCCCTTTCTCTCCCTCTCACCCCCCTCTCCCTCTCTCTCCCCTCTCTCTCTCCCCTCTCTCTCCCCCTCTCTCTCCCTCTCCTTCTCCACTGACAGGTGCGTTGTCCGTGTGTCTGACATGTTGCAGACTTCACTTGATGAGGAGGTATTAAAATAACCAAAGTTGCTGTCGTCGAGCGCCTGTTTCACTTCACGCACAAACTTTCTCACGGCCGTCAGCACCGGAGAGTGACACCGTCTTTACAACGTGACTCGAGTCGATCCGCTCCGGACGCTTTGCGCCACATTCAGGAGCGGCAGGAGCAGGAGCGGCAGGAGCAGCAGCAGGTGCAGCAGGAGCAGCAGCAGGAGCAGTAGGAGCAGGGGCAGCAGCAGGGGCAGGAGCAGGAGCGGCAGGAGCAGGATCTGCAGCAGGAGCGGCAGCAGGAGCAGCAGGAGCAGCAGCAGGAGCAGCGCATCCCTGCAGACACTGTGCGACCTGTGCAAGGTAAGACACCAAACCCACCTTCAAACACAAGTATGCAAGAGTTTTTTCCCTTCCTGTTCACCGAGTTAGCCTCTTCATTGTGCTTTGCATTTTAGAAGAGCTAAATGTAAAACAACTTCCAAAACTTAAAATATATTCCTTATTCCTTTATATATATATATATATATATATATATATATATATATATATATATATATATATATATATATATATATATATATATATATATCAACAACAACGTAACGTCTTAAGTTCCTCTTGACCTGGAACTGATGCTTATCTCTAAAGAAAAGGTTTATCCAAGAACAGAAATTATTTCAATCCAAATGTAGACTTTTTTTCAGTCTATTGTGGCTAAAATGAATGTGTGTCATCAACAGTTTACTCCAAAGCTCAATCTGAGAAGAAAAGCCAATGAAAGAAACTTTGACTCTTGTGTAAAATGCAAACATTTTTATTATTCCAGACTGGTTTAGAAACCATCCATTTACAGCAGAATACATGTCCTCAAGACGTAACATAGTTGCACATGTACAAGTCCAGCCACGTCTGAAATCCACCTGTGTGTAAGTGAGAGTGAGAGAAAATGCTCAAGACGATGAAGTTGGCAATTTCCCCTCTGGCGCTGGGCTGGATCTGTCTGCTCTGTCTCAGGCGCTTTGATGCCACTACAAGTCTGCATTCAACTTTAGAGGAAATTGCAAAGTGTCGCAGGTATCTGAGGTTTCATTAAATTAATTAAATTATATTTGAGACATTTTGCAAATATTCCATTTCAGTTTCGACCCTCAAAAGACAGACTTTCCTGCCTTCTCTAAGTGTACATTTAGACAGCTTAGGGCTTGTTTTGCAGACAAGATAACACCCAAAGAGACTTTAATAAACTCTCTATGAAGACAAGCAGGTGGTGACACAAGGCTAAGTCACATGTCGGATCTGTGGAGAGGAGACCCCGCTCACAGTAAGAATACAAGTAGTTAGCAAATAGTTTTCGAGTCATAAAAACACCCGGGATTTTAGTAAATGGAAGAAAGATTAATGTTATACTGTTTAACTTTCCAGGCAAAGCAATACCATCGCCAAAGAGACAAGGAAGAGCACTCAAACAATAACAATATACCAGAAGTTACATAGTGCACATTTTAGGATTGTGGATTTAAATCATGCTCGGTGTAGATTTACTAAACCTGTGTGAATGATGGAGCACTTGTATAATGGAATATGCATTATGAGGAGCGTGTTGGCCGAGTGGTTAGACTTTATTATTGTCATAAATGTGAGCAGGTGAATCTAAATGGCCCTTATTGAATGAATGTGAGAGTGATTTATGTCTCTGCCTCAGCTAACAGATTTGCATAATTAGGACTGAGGGACGTGGCAAAGAAAAATATGCAATAATTAAAAATGTTTCTTATAAAATGGATTTGAATGCAACAAATGACTGAACTCCGCTCTACACCAGACCAAACCACGTGGATTAAATATATCATAATGTTGACCAGGCCTCAGTTTAACAAAGGTTGCACAGAGTTGTTCAGGTACAGCTGTTGGTTTCGCTGCGTTGGTGATATTTTTACCACTTAATTCGATTGGTGGCACTGTGTCAGTCTAATGTGATTGTCAAAAAGGATGCCCTTGCAGTGCACAGGAGGCAGCCGTAAAAGCAGCACAAACAGATAAATTATAGGGTAAACTGCAGCTCTCTGGTGTTGTTGTTGCTGCTGGTTTTTGCTTCACATTTACATTCTACTAAGTCAAAGAGCCCGGCCTTTTGTGCGATCCACGTGACGAAGACTGAAATGATGCAGGGATTGTGCTCTGGAGGTCTGTGGTCATGAGAAAACTCTGTGGTCAGGCCAACAGGGAGAGAGAGGACGCAGAGGGGGAATGAGGGACCTCTGGAGACGGCTCAGAAGAGGACAGAGCGCTAATAATTCTTCATGACCTTTAGACTAGAAAGGGACTACAAATGATGAAGAAAGTGTGCTAGTCTTGTCTTTACTCTGCAACGGTCAGGAGGAGTAATACTGTTTTGTGTGTGTGTCTTTAAGCGGTTTTATGCATGATTTGTTACGACTGATGAGAATGAATGTACTATGTGTTATACTCACATAAGAACAATCAAGAAAATGAAATAATATACTAAGTTACTGTATTTTTGTTTAGAATTGTGGTGTGCAATAAAGCAATAGAAAGCTCATCATGATCCGATTCTAATTGTAATTCAGTGTTTTTCTGTTAAACGCAGCTCCTTCCCAAACACAGGATGGTTTGTGCTGAGGGCCCAGGGTTTTGTGCTATTTCCTGTTCCATTTTGAGCACTTCTGACCATTCAATAAATATACTATTTTGTTTTGAATAGCAGGGCTTTAAAAATTGTCTATTACAATGATATTTTAAGTGCGCTCAATGTGCACGTGCGAGTTTCCTTGAGTGGAAAAGTAGCTCACAGATTATATAGAATTTAGTTTTAAATATTATGCTGCATGTGCAATTAAATACATTTTAGTTGTAATTATTATGATTATTGCTCTCGAGGAAACAAGATTATTAACAATGTTCTTAACTTTGATGCACATGTATGTGATTACTTGAGTGGGAAAAGTTGCTCAGAGTTTGCACATTTACAACAGTCTCTTAATTTCATCTGTTCGTTCATCTGGATTTAATCACAGGGAAGTGTGAACTCTCAGAAGAGCTTTAGTTACACTGAAAAAACATAAAACACTTTTGTTTTTGCTCCCAGTTTTCATTAGCTGTACTCAAAGCTGAGCGCTGGCCATGCAAGAACTGGGATGTTTTCAGCTTCCATTGTCTCATCAGCATCTCGATATTCCACACCTGTGAGTCAGGATGAATTATTATTATTAATATGAAATGCTCACTAGTAGATTTGGTCAGATTTGTGAACAGTATTTGAGCGATAAGGGTCTTTTGTGTAGAAAAAGTTTCATATATTTGAGTTCAGCTCATTAAATGGGAGCAAACACAACGTTGTTTTGTTTTTATTTTTGCTCACTGGTAATATATAGATAAATATGTGGACAAATCCTGATGAAATACAAAATCACAACCAAACGATCACATATATGTTGAATAGTTTTGGTGTTAAAATACAGCTAAACTTTCTCGAATATTTTTCATTTTCTTTTCTCCAATCTGTATTAATGTTCCAAAAATAGTTGCATCTCAGCCCCTGTACTCCATCTGCGTGAGGTTTATGTGTTCGTCTGGAAATGCACCTCACTAGAGCCCAATCAGACTTTTATAAGGAAAACCACGTTCAATATCCAGAGCCGTAGTAAAACCCCAGAGCTCTGTATCCTCGAAGTGTTTGTGGATCATCTGAAGCAAAGATGCAGTCGGCTTTAGCTTCAGGAGCAGCTGGCGTGGCCAGGTTTCACTCACATCCTCTTTTTGTGGTCGAGACGTCACACTTTTTATGGCATCACAAGTTAATTAAGTCTTTGGTGACTTCCAGTGCTTCTGATTTAGTCCAACAGTTAAACCACACAATTTCATGTTTTAAGTTTGAAGCAGAACACGGCGCTCTGTTGGATATTTGCAGAGTTTTAGCTCATATTGGTGAGTGTAAGTGGACTTGGGTACGTGGATGTCATGTTCACCTAAACAAAACAAGAACTAGTTGCTTGATATAAATATTTAACATGGCAATTACGTTATCAAGTAGAAAAAACATACTTTATTTTAATATTACTGCGATCCTTACTGTCTTGCCTTCGCTGTTCAATAGAATAATTAATTTTAATATAATTTATGTACTGTTGTCAACTACAGTGCCACGATGCATTTGTTTCACACCAATTATATTCGATTGCCGCTGTAAATCTTAAGATGATTGATGAACTTTTAAAACAAGAGGACAGCGTTATGTCTGAATAGCTGCGACATCGGCGTTTCGCACAGCTGAGTGATACATTAGCGAAATTAATAAAGACGCGCCGAACGACAAAGACAAAGAACCGCCGCAAAATAATGTAGTGTGTTTTAATTGCTTTTCTTATTCCACAATTGACGGTGAAACTGAAGCAGATCGAGGACATTTTTCTTGTCGTGGATAAACCTGTAGACGTCTCTTGTCAGTATCAGACGTCGCCGCCCCTGCCTCCGATTGGCTGTGACCTCGACGGTGTCCACAGAGTGCACGGGGAGAGCTCGTACATTAGCCCGATGTCACGCTCAATGACGCCCGCGGTCACGCTGCTCTGCGGGACCTCACTTAAACAGATTGGGTGGAGTTCAGGGGCCGGTGATTGCGCTCCGTCACGCCTTTGCCACCAGGACGAGCTTTTCTCCTCCGCAATGACACGTCTCGCTCGCAGAAGACGCCAACCTGAGCTCACTCATGGCTTTAAACTGTTGAAAATCAGATACTAATTGAGTGTCTGCGTGATGTCACGCAGACACTATATGTTCTTGTATTTCACATATTTTTTGTTATTATATTTTCCATGATTTTCAATTTAGCCAGTTTCAACTCCTTAACGCTTCAACCGATTTCAACATGTTATACCTCATTACGATCGCTTTCGCAGTAGTACGTGTGCTATTACTTTTGACATTTGAACAACTTGTACTTTTTGCAAAATTGTCAAATTTTCAAAAGTATTAGTTTTCCCCATTTAAATGAATTTGGGCATTATGAGTGTCTGCGGAATTCTTTAGACTTTATTCTTTAGGCTTTATTCTTTAAGAATTTTGTGACGGAGCCAGTCGAGCGAGAGAGAGAGAGAGAGAGAGAGGGGGGGGAGGGTGAGGGAGAGAGGGAGAGAGAGAGAGAGAGGGGGGAGGTAGACTTTATTCTTTAGGCTTTATTCAGGGAGGGAGGGAGAGAGAGAGAGGGTGGGAGGGAGGTAGACTTTATTCTTTAGGCTTTATTCTTTAGTAGTTTGGGATCTCTGTCAACAACAGGTAAGATTATCTTGTGTTTTATATACATTGATGCAATATATATACTCTAATTATATAATTGTATACTGAACGTGATTATGTAAAATAATCACGTTTATTCGTGATTATAAATAAAGAGACTTTATTCTTCGCCTTAACGCTTCAACCGATTTCAACATTTTATACCTCATTATGATCGCTTTCACAGTAGTACTTGTGCTATTACTTTTGACATTTGAAAAACTTGTACTTTTTGCAGAATTTTCAAAAGTATTAGTACTTTTTCCCCATTTAAATGAATTTGGGTATTGAGTGTCTGCGGAATTCTTTAGACTTTATTCTTTAAGCTTTATTTTGTGACGGAGCCAGTCGAGCGAGAGAGAGAGAGAGAGAAAGAGAGAGAGAGAGAGAGAGGGAGAGGGAGAGGGAGAGGGAGGGGGAGGGAGAGGGAGGGAGGGAGAGGGAGGGAGTGAGTGACACTCCAGCAATGGCTTTAGCCATTGCAGATTTTCTAGTTTGTACTGAACTAGTATCAAAACTAAAACACTCATTTGAAGTATTGAAGTGAACACAAGTGAAGTGAATTGAACACATTGAAGTATCAATACACAAAAAATATCATATACCCAGAACAGAATTGGACCTCTCCTGATTGTGCTGCAACTAACGATCATTTTGCTAATCGATAACCGTAGTCTAGCGATTATTGTTTCAGTTAATCGATTTGATGTTTAGAAATGATCTTTACTACATTTGACCCAGAAGAAGCTGAATTGAAGCCGTTAGAGGATCCTGGTGCAGCACGCTCATGGACCAAAGAGGGTTTTCACCAAATACATTAAATTTACACATTTTCGTGCAATTGTGGCTCAGTTTCTCAGCTCATGGCACGTTTTGTAACCAATATATAGACCAGTTAACGATTATTCGATTGTTAAACTAGTTGACGATGATTTCAATGATCGATTGGTTGCGATTAATCGATTCACTTGTTGCAGCCCTGTTTCCTGAACTGTTTTTTTTTCTTAGCGAGTATAAGAACTCAAGGCAACATAAAGAAAGTACCATTATTTTTTGTTGGAAATGACTATTTGTATTTTTTCATTAGAATTGTGGTATCAAACGTATCAAGCCTGTTCGTTAGTTTGAAGCTTTAGTATCATGGCAACGCTACTTTCATCTTCTTTATCTTATTTTAGGCTCAAGCAGGATGTCTTTAGTTCTCTTGAGGCTTGGCGGAGGAGAGTGGATCGGGGATGGAAGACGTTCTAGACGGCGTGGAGGAGCAGCCTTTTCTGCCTGCACGTGCCCGGAAACGTAAAATGTCCCTTAGCTCGTCCGAGGGTTCTGGGAATGAGCAGCAGGATGAGGCTGAAGCTATTGATGTCCGGGGTGAGAGCAGAGACTGTAAGGTGATCATAAAGCTTGCACAGGATAGTGCATCCTTTAAGGAGTGGAATTCAGTGGCATTGTCAAAGAGCCTAACTGTAGCTGTGGGAGTGATCAAGAGTGCGAGTGTCCTTAGAGATGGCTCGCTGCTGGTCGTGTGCGAGGACGCGGCTCAGCAACGGAAGGCGATTGGAACTAAACATCTGGGTGGAAAGGACATTCTTGTGTCTAATGCTGAAAGAAACACGGTCAGAGGAGTTATCGTAGGTGTCCCTACGGCGACGTCTGTGGATGAAGTTAAGGAGAATTTGACGGGAGTTACGGTGGTGGACGCTAGGCGTTTGAAGGTGACCCGGTTTGGGGTAAGATGTGACAGCTTGTCGGTAATGGTAACACTTGAAGGGAGGTGCCTGCCTAGTAAGGTGTTCATTGGGTACATGTGCTATAGCGTCAGGCCATATGTTCCGCCGCCCCTGCGTTGCTTTAAGTGCCAGCGCTTTGGGCATATTGCAGCGGTCTGTAGAGGGAGGCAAAGGTGTGGTAAATGTGCAGGAGATCATGAGTATGGGAAGTGTGACGTGGGTGCAAAACTGAAGTGCTGTAACTGTGGGGAAGAACATAGCTCTGCCTACGGGGGATGCAGGTTTAGCAAAAGAGCTGCTGAGGTGCAGAAAATAAAGGTCTCTCAAGGTATATCCTATGCAGATGCAGTCAAGAAAGTTTCAAGTAACGAGTTTAGAGTAAATACAGAGAGAGGAGCCAGCGCTGCTCCCAGCCAGGGCGAAATGAGAGAGGCCAGCGTGGCTCCCAAGAAGTGTGAAGGTTTCAAGAGTGGAGGTCCCAAGTGTGCAGGTTCCAGAATTAATGAGAATACCCTGGTTGTGGATAGAGAGGATTTTGTACTCTTTATGGTGGATGTTGTAAACTGTGCTGCTCAGACTCAAAGCAGAACTGAAAGGATCAGGTTCATTGCTAAAGCTGCAGGGAGATTCCTTGGAACAAAGGAGCTTGATTGGGCAGATATAGAAAACAGGCTAAAGGCGCTAAATGGGAGTCGGAGTGATGGGGGTCTGCTTGTGGGGAGTCAGAGTGATCAGAGTGACGAGATGGGGGTGGGGGTGGTCTCCTGTCCTCGCCCAGTCTCGTAGATGCACGGCTACCAAGCGGCGACATCAGTGGAAATATTAAAGCCTATAGAATGAAGCCTAAAGAATAAAGCTGTACGGTGGAAGCACCGAACGTCAAAGAAGGAGAGGAAGGTGAAGAAGAGTCTCCCTGGAATAAAGCCGGTCACAAAGGCATATCATGACCTCATGGGCTTTGTAACACCAAAGCAATGGAAGGAGTACTTTTACGGACTACGACAAAGTCTGAGAAATAAAGTCTGGCGGTAATGCAACACTTGGATGCCAACCGCCATAAAACAACAACAACAACAACAACTTTTAGGACTACGACAAAGTCTAAGGAATAAAGTCTGGCGGTAATGCAACACTCGGATGTCAACCGCCATAAAACAACAACAACAACAACAACAACAACAGCTTCGTTTTACGCCTCTTTGTCCAAAACGTCTCATTTCATCTGCATTGAAACAAACATCAAAACATTAACTGTGTCATCCAAGAGAGTGACATTTTCGATTTTTTAAGAACCGATAAACCTTCTCCAACTAATGAATGAACCGCACAGGCTCTTCCGTCGGACAAATGCCTGTAATCTGTTCCCCGTCTGTGTTTTAGGTGCAACTGATGGGGTTTGTGTCTCAGAATGAAGCACCAGTCGATCTCCCGATGGTTGAGCCAGCTGGGACTGCCTCAGTACTGCACCGCGCTGGAGCAGGAATACGATGGAGTAGAGGTAACGCCACCAAACACCACCAAACACCACCTTCAGTCGCAGAATGTTGATCAAAGTTTGTCCGAGTCTGTTTGAATCTGAGCAAATGTCAATTGGAAAGTACAAGTTCAATCCACGTCACTTGAAACAGTCATTTAATCAGTTCATTACGATAACGACTCTCTGGACCGTTCCGCTAAAAGGACATATGTGGTTAAATTACCCCCTGCTAATGGTTACCCAGAATGCATTGGTGTTATTTACAGTAGGTCTTATGTAGTCTGAGGTTTTAAACATGTTGTAATTTTGTTTCCTTGTTTTGTGTCACGTGCATGTTTGATGTAACGTTGACTGGTCACCCAGGAATGTACTCTTCTGTGCTTTCTTTTTTTTTTTCATCTGTGCGCCACCACAATCGTTCTGATGAGTGGTTTATTCATTTATTTTATTTTTTTCACGACATATAGAAAGACAACATCGGTGACATACAGTTAAGGAGTGGAAAAGAAGAGCGATCACATGTGTTCTGCCCCCTTCTTTAACCTGTGCTTAACACTGATGTTTTAAAACACATTGCACTGTACATTTGCATTTAATAACATGCAAAAATAGAAAATACAGGGGGGAAAACACAAACATACGTCCCTTTTTTGGTCCCTCTTTTTCATTGATGCCACTTAAATTGACCAAAAAAAAAGGAGATATATGCACAAAGAAGATCAAACAGATGAGCCGCACAAAGAAAATCATCAGTTTTTGGGCATTTTGGCTTCTTGCGTTGTAAAATGTTGCTATTCCCATCTCTGTCCATGTGTTATGGTTGATAAAAACAACATCTTGCAGAAAAATATAATTTATTAACGATAAAATCCGTTATGTCGGTTCCACCACACTGCACAACGTGTCCCACTTTTGCTGCTGTTTGAGGCGGACACCCTACACACAGAGAGACTGAAAAACGATGTGGACTTCAATAAGAATCAATAAATAAAGCATAAACGGTGCTAATAAACGGTAGACGAGTTTGATTTTGATTAAAATGATAGCGGAGCAATGTGTTTGTTTGAATTGTTTGCCTTTACGGACGAGAAACAAATCCTAAACAGATGATTTCAGTCCGAATTTACCAGTCAAGCTCCCTCCGCAGGCTTTTTCCATACGTAAAACCCAGGACTATCGCCGTTTAGCTGTTGTTGATGCACATTGGGTTTTTAAAGACTTTTGGAGTGCGCCGATTTCTCGCACCTTGGCTCGGTCCCGTGCACTCTCACTTTGCTTGGGCCGTCTGTTCACACGCACACCGACAACATTAACAAGGGCAAAACCAACATGCACTTTGTTAAACCAGCTGTGCACAGAGCCGCGGTGAGAGCCAGTGTTGAGGTTCAGCTGGGCATGTTTGAAGCAAAGAAAACTTGTCATGTCGCTGCAGGAAGGCTCGGGAGATGCGCCGGACGAGACCGAGCTGTGTGTGGGACACGCTGACAGCAACAGGCCCAGTGTTGTTCTTTTTCACTTAATGTGTTATTATTGAGTCACGTCAACCGTTAAAATTGTTATTTCACACAAGGCGCTATTGTGATGGGCTTATTATTTGTACTCGGTGGATCTGCAAATATGGAATAATATTGTTAAAGCTGCGTCCGTCTTGTTGTCTAATCTGATGATTTGTCTGATCTGATTCTGTTCAGTAAAAGCTAGTTGAGTTGGAAATAAACACAAACTCTTGTAATGATCAGACTTTGGTGAGTTTACAGTTAAAATGCACCACAAAAGTTCAGAAAAGAGTTTAGGTTTAAAGACAGTATATTTAAAAGTTTTTATCTTCTCATAAGTTTTTTAGGCTTTTTAAGTTTTTTAGCCTTTTTATTTGTTTATTAAATATACAAAATGCTTGAATTAAAACAATACAGATACCAGAATCAACCTTACCTCCTTTTAGGAAAAAGTGAAACCCATAAGAGTTGAACTTGTGCAAGGTATTCCTCAAATCTGTTGTTCTGTGATGGAATTCAAAATGAAAGATTCATCACAAATTAATGATAAAAAACATATTATTTATTGTATTTTCCCTGCTGGTACAGAATAATGTGTGAGGTGTACAAAAATCAGGGAGCTGAATCAGTCTTAGCCTGTTTCTGCTGTTGTGTCCGCAGAGAACTCAAATAAATTAAATGCACATGCTAATTCATTGTAATGTGTTTTTAAGTTCAGTTTAGTTTAGTTTATTTATAGTTTATATAAGATAGTCAGTGTCCTTGTACTGTGATGTAAGAGATGAGCAAGCCAAAGATAAATGTCTGCCTTAATTGTGTGTGATCTTTATTTGTCGTCAAGGGCCATGCACAAGTTTAATTTCCTCCCAACAACAAATAAAAACACTGAAAACCTGAATCTGAAACAATTTTCTGTAGATCATTTGCTCCACCAGGGGTCAGTAAAGTAACAAACAAGCACGTACAGAAGACGGCCGTACCAGTCAAACGTTTGGACACGCTGTAATCGCTTTTCCACGTTGTCTTGCTATGTTTGTCTGTCAGAATAAATAAATGAATTGTGTGACATTCTTGCGGCTCGTCTGCTCTATAATTACGTACCCGTGCGTTTACCCACTGGGCATGTGCGGACAGCCTAAATCAGGAGAGAATGGTTTCATTGTTGAGAAACCAAAACAACAGGGTCTGAGCGGGGCCCTGGGAGCGCACTGTACGCGCCACACAGACCGGGCAACTACTGTACTATGTCCAGTCCTGGTTCAAAGACTTGTCCTAGGCCTGGGGGTCTTTGATGCCAGAGTCGGGCCTTTCTCGAATGGGGCGGGGCGCGTTGGTACCCGCGTTCAAGCCGCCGTTGTAATGACAGGAGCGGGACGAGGGGTGGAGACGGCACACTTTTAGGCGCGTGAGAGATCAGGGTCAGCACCGGTCAGTTAAGTGTCTAGACGGTCACACGAAAATTAAAGGTTGTCTGCTTGTCCTTTCCATTAAGTCTGTAAAAGATTCTTGGGGAACAAAAATGTGTTAAAACATGTCTTTGAACTCATTAGTTGAGGTTAACTTATCAGACACATGTAAAATATCTGTAAAATTCATCACAAAAGTTCAAGAATATCACTTATACGGTTTACAACATACGATTAATGATATCGTCTGTGTGCAAATTTGATTTAAATCTCGACATATTGCCCACCTCTATCACTGGGGAACTTGGTGGAGGGTCTGCCACCCACTTGTCTTCATGGAGGTGTTATTACTTTGCCTCGAATGTTCCACAGTAAAGCATTAAACATACTGTATCTAGCTTGCTTTTTTTCAGTTACAAGTGATTTTGTAGCAAAAAGAATACCTTAAAAACATGCGATCTTACTGTGAGCAGGCTTGCCTCTCCACAGATCTCACCTGTAAAGTGATTTGGAGGCGTCACCTGCTTGTTTCCACGGAGAAATATGACTTGATTAGTATACTGCGTTACAAGGAGAAGATTACCAGTATTTGAGGCCGCAAAGAGATATTTGAACAAATATTTGAGCTAATTTCAGGGCTTCTTTATTTGCTCCTCAAGCTCTGCCAACTTAACTGTGCCGACAAATATCCATTTACCTTTTTTTGTTCACTTTGATTTTGATTATAAGCAGAATCGTCACTCGAAATACTTTATGAGAGCCTCCTTTCAAAGACAAAGAAAGATTGATGAATGTTGCGTTTCCCATGAGTTTGATGCGACATAAACGGCCCGATGGAAGATGGCCACCTGTCAAGAGTTGAAAGTCAGCGCTGGGGCCCGGCTAAGCTTAAGGTCACGGCGGGTCACGCAGTATCTTCGAGGTCAAGCTTCTCAGTTTTCGTTGCTCATTTGTCTAACGTGACACTGCGATGAGCAAAAATCCTGCACTAAAGAATTCATACTCTGAAGCCTCAAAGCAAAGTATTTGATTTCTTTACGACTTTTCTTTATGACTTTTCTTTATCAGGACTTGCTGCATCTGTCGGAGTATGATCTGTTGGAGCTGGGCGTCCACAGTCACCTCCACCGGCTGCACCTCCTCACGTCGCTGCGTCTGATCCTGGAGCGAGAACGCAGAAGAGGTAACACACAGACAGACACTATCACAGCCAAACAAACAAAAAGCGCATCCTTATCTGGGCCATCGTGTTGTGTTCTTCCTGCTCTGTCTGTCTTTTCCCCGGGCAGAACGTTGATGGACATTTCAGCGTTGTGTAAACATAACGCAGACAATGGAAGGTCACTACATTGTTTCTTCCGCTGATGCTCTATGGAGTCACCAGATAAGTAAAGTAAAGGCACCATTTGTCATTGTACATACAAGATCAGATGGATGATTAGTCCTGACCAGCACGTTTTGGAGGTAGAAGAAACCTACACGTCATTCTTCGGGCTGCAGTCGACTCAAGAAACTCTTTGACGACTAATGACCAGTGCGTGTGCATCGATTAATTGACTACTGTAGTACACAGAGAAGTACAAGTAAACAGCATCTTCATACTATGCAAAAAGGCAGATTAAACTGTCTAGTCGCTCCCAAAACTCCAGTAAAACTCACTCTATCTTTCTCCTTTTTTCTACTTTCCACTGTTTTGCACACAAATCCGTGCAATCTTAATGAAATAACCGACTGAACATTGAAATTTAACACAGAAAGGATGTGTCCAGTCCAAACCATCAAACCACAAAACCTTTTTGCTGTGAGGGTGGGAGCACTAACTACTAACTACCGCCAGGATCAGGAATCAATTGAATTACAACTTAATGAATAGAATGTATTGACTTTTTCCATTGCCGTTTTGCTTCAACTCATCATTCAACTTCCAGTGTATAAAGATATATTATTCTGCCATAGGTTTTACACTGTGCCATTCTCCACAGTATTTATTTGTACTTGGCTCCAATATTTTGATGAACACAGTGATAAATTGTCATGATTTATAAGCGATTTACATTGTTCTAGTGACCTACAGTACGATATTGGTATTAGAAAGAATTTACGTGGACAGATTTATGCATTTATTCAGCCTTTTTACATACAAATACACCATTCACTAGTTGTTTTCTTGTCCTGTCAGTGCACTTGGATCCAGTGCATGTGTGGTCAGATCGTAGAGATAGTTTTGAAAGCTTCTGCTATGACATTTGCTATGAATATTTGATTTTGCTGCCATCATTTTAACAGGTCCTCCAAAATGGTATGTCATGATGTCAAACTGTGGAATCTTTCTCTCATTCCCGTTGTCAAACCCGTTACTATTTCAAGTTTGTGACCAGCATTAGTAACTCATTAGTAATAACATTCCGAATGACAAAATAAACTTAATGACAAAAACAGCCAGATAATGAAAAAGTAAGGTAGATTTTTTTCTATGGATTGAATTAAAAAAGCCCCTATTTTGCATCTAAAATTGTCCCGATTATTATTCTTTAGTCCTAATCATTATATTGTGACCCGAACAGTCACGATTATCAATTAACCGAATAATCTTGACACATGCTGAACTCCACACGGTGCCATCAACGTCTTTAAGGAGACACGACGCAGTTCAGCCTCCTTCTATATTTCACCTCGGGTATGGGGCGGTGTCACGGGGCGGTCTCACAGGGCCGTCCTGAAGAGGGTCTGGGTTTGGGACAATGGCGCGTCACCGTCTCATTGTAGCCGTGTGTCAGTCGGGCCTGGTCCTGCTGGGCTTAATCACGTCTCAAGTGTCTGTGAGGGGCAGTGCGAGAGGGCCACAGAGTCTTTTGTGCGCAGCGTTCCCATGCGTTATCCTGAGAAATGTGACTGTTGTCCGGGATACCGAGCCAGCCATCAGTCAAGTTTATACGGCACAGTAAAGTCACTACAGGGCTGAAACATGGACAGTAGCAATGAAGGCTGGGAATCGCAGGGTCCCTCACGATCCCGTACCTCACCATTATGGGATGCGTGCAGTAATCGATATATATTACATAGGATTTACTGCAAATGTCACTGTTTTTTAAGAACGACATGCATTTTAGCGACATGAAATATACCCATTTTAATCATCAAAACCGTAGATATGTTAAATGTTTTGCAAAACAAGTTTCCTTTCTCTAAGGAAGCAACAAAATTGTAGAGCTGGCATAAAAATTAAGTAAAATATACCAAAAATCTGATATATTGACACAGCAGCCCACGATATAGGTAATATAGACATAGACTGCATTACCAAATTCACAATATTTTAGTGTACAATGATTTACCTATTGATTTTGAATAGTTTTCTGACATTTTTATTATTATTATACATGTATTCACTCGGGACAATGATAATTAGGCTCGTAGGGCTGGAAGTTTTTTATGGGGGGAGGGAAATCTACTGCAGTTGCGATCAGATTTGGATTTATGTCTAAAAAGTAAGATTCTGTTCAGAGTTCCCACTATAAACAATTCATATTTGAAAGAAGACTTAAATATCAACTAATAAACTAATACAAGAATCCCATGATGTTTCAAAAGTGTTTGTAGAGGTTTAAGACCTTTGTGGTTTGATAATTGAGATTCAGTCATTTCGAATTGTCACTGATATGCTTGGTTCAGTCAGGAAAGGTTTGGGGTTCAGATTTTGGAGGAAGACATTTTTACTGTTTTTGTGTTAATTTGTTAATGTTCAGGAAATTGATACTAAAAACTATTTTGTTTCTCTATTTGAGTGTGATATTCCCAAGCATCATGTTCTAAATAGATGCATTCAAAAGTGACCTGTGAGATGGCTGACAGTGATCGTCAGGTTGTGGAGGCAAAAGCACAATCCAAACACGTTGATATGACAGCAGCATCTCTTTAAGCACATTCCTTACATCACGGGGCAGCCCTGGTGTGGCCCTGACCTGCAGCCTGAGGCCCAGTGGTTGCTGAGGTGAACAGCCTCTACTTGGAATCACTCAGTGGCTGTACTGTGCTATTATCTGTCTGCCTGGCAGCCTGCCACCCCTATCATTAACTCAAAGGGCAGATTTGTTCAGCTAATGGTATCCCTCACATACAAACACACTGACATGCAGCGAAAATGCCAAGTCAACATTCGACCCTGATAAGAGCATTCCAGCCAGAGCACCTCCAGCAGGAAAACTCACACAAGGATCTGCCATATTCAACTCATCATATTAAAGCTTTTTTGGCCACACTCTGTGATTACGTGGCTGTAAAAGTAGCTCTGTGCGCCAGGTACTTTCCCTGTACTCTGGATTAGATGCAGCAGAGGAGCACCAATTATGAAATTATAGGATGAAACTAGAGACTCCATATTTGAAGGTCATATTCTTTTGTGATATGTACATGTATAGTTTTAGTATGAAATGTCAGCGGAATTCAAAAGTATTTGTCTATATTTTGCCACAAAATATTGTGGTCGCATCTAATAAAAAATCTCCCATGACTTTAATAATCATATTAATATTACCTCCAAAAGAGTCAAATCTGATGTCATTTGGTTGACATTGACATGATTAAGACTGTTTCAGACATAATCTAAATATGTCAATCCAGACTCTCTGAACACACGGGGAAGCCCTTAAATGAATTAGACAGACACAGCAGGTGGTTCTGTTCTCTGTTTACTTATGTGAGTCCCTCCTGACCTGCAGAGTTACTATCTTGGTACCGGCTCAGACCTTTACCTCGATAGTGTCATTGGTGGTGGTCTGTGGAGGTGCACTGTCACCCCTGTCATCACAAGAAGAGTTGATTCCACCTGAGTCCAAAGGTTTTGAGGGTCACGTTCTGCTGTCGTGTCCTTGGGCAATGCCATTTACCCAACGAGCTCCACTGTTGCAAGTGCATGAAGGAGCTACTTTGACATGAAGCCTTAAACTGTGATTCTCTAGATAAAAAGTATTGAGTCTTAAAACTGTGAACTCTACTTTCTCACCGACCATGTGGAGATTTGTTAACTGTGTGTTTCAATACAGTCTATGAATAACCAATGCTTTAGTAGTGTTAGGAAATATGCCAAACATTTCATATCACATTTTTAGAGCCAGATTAGAGTTTTGATTTCAGTAAAATTCATGTACTTTTGTTTTTTTCAGCTATTTTTAGGCCATCTGCTGCTTTAAGTTTTGTATTCTTCATTGTGGTTGGTTAAATCTACTAGGGATGTTTCTTTATCGGTTATTGGTGATATCGGAGGGTTCTCCAGATATCGGAATCGGCCCGATATTTGGCACTGATATTTTGCTGCATTGCTGCAGTCTCTGTGTGCCCATGTGTCAATCAGTTTGTCCTCAGTGGATCAGATTTGTCCTTTTTCTAATGAGACAATGAGAGCTAAAGAAAATGGAAGAGCAACTGGGCTAATGTCTGTATGTTTACACAATCATGCAACAAATGATCTTATATTCCAGATCAATACATTTTGATGTCATTTTTACAAAAAGCAAAGAGTAAATTTGTGAATTTAGCATACATTTGTCGTCTTCCTGGTTATGAATTGTAAACTCTTAATATCGGTATCGAAAAATATTGGTTATAGGCCACAACAGCAAGAAACAGCCAGTGTCTGCACAGAGCTGCATTAAACAGAGAATTACTGAATCACGATATCTCTCACCAAAATGACATATGGTCAAAGGGATAAGATAATAATAGAGCTGTAGTCGACTAAAGACAGGCCCTGCCGATCGATTAGGTGACTAAAAAGGGGCGTAAGCTCTCAAAACTAACCTATTAACTATCTCTATCTGACCCAAACTGCACTCACAAGACCATGACGGTGCAGGAGTTCATGCAAAAATAACTATTTTTACACTATACAGAAAAGTAGTAGGAAACAGTGTATTTATATGTACAAAGTCACGTCAAACAGTTATCCCATATTCATCTTTATTATCTAAATAAATTAATCGACAAATACATATTTTGGGCGACTAAGACACAATTGGCCGATTAATCGACTAAATGACTAAACAGCTAAAGACATACAGCCCTAGAGGATATATACTGTATTGAAAAAGTATTTACTTTGCAGTTGGTTTTGGCGATCGTATATAATTACCTCAAAAATCTCTCAAACAAGGGTAGAAAAGTGTGGGTAATTTTATCACTTTTTGATTCGAAATAAAAAAAAAAAAGTACTGGCACATTTTAGCACATTAATGATGCTTTATGCTTTTTTAATTTACATTTCACAGTTCATTGACAGGTTGTAAGAAACACCTGGCATCTGTTTTTCCTCTGAGGTGCCTGAACCGTCATGTAGGCACAGGAGTCCTTATCAAGCGCAAGTCTGAACCAGGATAATCTCCCCTGGGCTCAGATAGACTCATCAACATGACCCTGGCTTAATACTGAATGTACTGTAAACATGATCCGTCTGCCTTGTGTAACTTTGTCCAAAATACCAACAGTTTCTTCAACACGTCGTCAGCTCACGTACTGTTCAGTCCAAAACCAAAACACTGACTTCTAAAACATATTAGATCAAATTAGGCGGCCACTTAACTCAAGTTACTAGCCCTTTAGTCATTCACCTCTCCACACACTCATTCATAAATCAGAGTACAATATTCAAACATAAGAGATATGGCTGGGGAAGTGCGTTGCCCAAAGTCACTCGTAACAGCAGAAGTAACTTTGACTTTCCATCTCAGCTGTAGCCAGAGTAGAGATGTAATTAAACATTTATAATATTGCACGTGTTGGAGATATGATTAAAATTAGGATATCATATATCAAAAATCTACAATGGTAAAACGCTGATTACAGTCTTTTGGATTTCTTATAGTTATACTTGTATTTTAGTGTTGTATCGTGACAGTTTCGGCTGCACTACATCAACATCGAACGGAATGTGAAAAAGAGACCACCAAATCATGCACACGAGCCAAAAAGCGACACTTCTT
Organism: Eucyclogobius newberryi; assembly: GCF_026437365.1. Classification (NCBI taxonomy): domain Eukaryota; kingdom Metazoa; phylum Chordata; class Actinopteri; order Gobiiformes; family Gobiidae; genus Eucyclogobius; species Eucyclogobius newberryi. Next base: position 26,385,368 of record NW_027316532.1, on the reverse strand, counting down.
TATTGCTATTTTATGGTTTTACTTTGATTTTATTTGACTGGTTTGAGCACTTATTATACAGTTTAAAGTTTAAAGAGTGTCTATGCAGCACTTTGGAAACATTTGTTTAGAAAATGTGATGTAAATGAAGCTGTAGCGTGCAGTGACCTTTATGGATGGGCAATCAGACTTGGGCTGTTCAATATTTAGTAAATAACACAAAAGGTAAAAAAAAACTAATCTGAAAAGTGAGGACGTGAACCCTGGTCTCCTGCATGAAGAGACAAAGAGCTAAACTTCCACAGAGAAAGAAATGCTGATTCATCGACCATTTCATTACACAAATTAGTGTTCTATGTTGTTAAATGACTGCCTGTGTTTCTAACTAGTGTCTAATCATTATAAACATGAACAGAGCCTAAGCTACAAACACAGACTTGTCTCTAAAAGATAGATTTTAAGTCAGTTTGTTGGAACTTGTTGGCACTTCTCCTCTGCACGTGCTCAGTTAGGGCAAAACCAGCAAACGTCCTTGATTCCCACACAGGTTTATCCAGCGTGGTTTGAGCTTAGATGGGTTTGAGGTCCTCAGAGAACACAGACCTCTAGAAGAAGCTGCTGTCCGCTCTGGTTCTAAAAGCTCATGTTCGAGAGCGGAGCATGAACGAGCCTCTGAACACGGTCACAGACTGAGGCGCTGTGGTAAAATAAGAACCATGCTTCCTGTGCAGTACTGCTCAGCGGCCTGTAGGGGTCACTAAAAACACTGTGACTTCAGACGAGCTTCAGCAGCAGAAGTGAAGGGAAAACAGGCTTTATTTGTACATATTTTAGAACAATTCATATATAGTTGTGACACACGGTCATTTCAGATTTTATTTATTGCTCAGACCGCACGCCACTGAAATAAAGTGGATTTGAACATTTCCCACCACTATAGTTTCCACCCATGAGTTAGATCTAATGATATTTCAAACAGTTGCCTTGCCCATGTTTTGACTGACCAAGATGTTGATGTCCTAATCGGGATTGCACTTTATAAAATCAATTGTGAAAGAACAATTAAGCAAGTCCACAGACGATGAGACAGCCACTACATCACGTTGTCTGTAAAAAGGATTAGTGACATGTTTCAGTGACGTGACACAATAAGAATTCGGTAGATACGATCATGGTTTTAACACGTTTAAATGCGCTGCACATTTAATCACATTCAAATTGAGGTTTTGAATAGACACGATTTTCAAAACACACGCAATTATTTACACAAACCAATAAAGTCTATCAAACGCTGGCCTGTTTACGCTGAGGGTGCACACACATTGACACATGCGGAAGAAATGGTGAGTTTATGCAGATACATGGGAGAAATAAAAGGGAGTGATCAGATGAGCGAGTGATGGACGGGCAGAGGATGGAATGAGGGGGAGACAAGAGAGCAGGATTAAACCAAGAAGAAAATGTTCCCGGACTCTGCGCGTGTGAACCGTGGACGTGGTGTGAGGCGGCCGGCGGATTGAATATACAGAAAAATATTCAGTTGGAAATGTAGGTTGGCTTTGACAAGTAAAACAGATGTTAAAATATATTCATAAATACTGCAGATATTTGCTGTTTTGGTTTATTTTATTCCTGATGCAAGGGTAAAGGTGGTTGGAGGTGTTCTAATGCTGTTGGTGGCTGGACGTCCTCAGCTCGTCCAGCAATTACAATGTCGTGTTCTATAAGTTTGTCTTTCATCTTTTTCATGACTCTTAATGGCGTTGGTGACTTCCTGTTTGCGCTGCACATTGTCCTGTACTGCAGTATTATAAAGCGAATATCCTAATGTGCTTTGAGTCGATCTTCCAGCTGGTTTTCTTTTGGGGAGTATCGTTGACCTTTTTTAATTCCAAGTCTTTGTTTTTCTCCATGACTCTGTTGGTGTTGGCGAGCTGCAGTTTGAGCTGTAAATCTCTCTGTGCTGCAGTCTTATAAAGATAGAGGATGTCCTTGTGTGCCTTTCATTTTTTAACGTTTGGAGGGTAATATTGGCTTTTTTCAACTCCAAGTCTTTATCTCTGGCAAGACTTTCCTGAGTCTTTAGCTTCTGTTCAAACGACTTGGGGACTAACCCATAACTTCTGCCTTCTTCAAGTGTCAATCCATCGAACAGCGGAGAGGCAGCAGAATGCGGTGACGTCTTCAAAATGGCGTTGACAACAAAAAAGTCACGTGACTGTAACTCATAGATACATTTAGTTCAACACATCTGTCCCAAAGTTTTTCAAATCGGACCATTTTCAATTTGTCTTTGAATGTAATTTTAATTTAATTGAATTTAAAGTTCAGTCCAGTCATTTTGTGTCATCCATTTTTTTGTGATGGCCTTTTCCCAGAGTCTCCTCCAAACAGGTATTTATCTGAAATGTATTCTTGTTTTAGTTTATCAGTTCATGTTTCTCTCTGCAATTAAACTTATTTCCCCAAAAATGTGCAGCCCAAAGAAATGATGCAACACTTTAGATAAGGAAATGACAGAGATGAGTCAGTGTTCCATCGTGCAGGTCTTGTAAACATTTAGAATATTGTTGATGTCTTTCGGGTGCTCTGTTGTCCACCTCTTCCCGATGGGAGATGGGTGCGATGGGGGAGCGATGAGGGGGACGATGAGGGCGCAGGTGAGTCAGGAGATGATTGTAGATTAGGTCCGGTGAGTCAACGCAGATTTTCCTGGAAACACCACCCTCCTGCTCACAAACACGCCGAGAATTCTCACACGTCTTTGTCAAATTACAGTAGGATTTACAGTGGAAGAAGAAGAATCTATTTGTCCATTTGTTTCAAACATAATTCCGTAAGTCCAGAGGTTCAAAGGAAGTTAAACGTGCCCTCATATCTATATATGTTTGGAACTAACCGCAGTGTTTAATTTCCTTATTTAGTCAATTTCGAGACAAATTGTACATAGGTTTTTAGTTCATTTTAGGTTTAATCATTATTAACTATACTTTAGTCATGGTTTTGTCTCATTTTAGACCATGTTTAGTCCATTTTAGGCCTTTTAGACCTGGTTAAAGCCTAGTGGTACTTATTATATTATCTTTAGTGGAATTTGGTTTGAAGAGTTTGAGATCCACTGCATTAATTATACACAGGGTTCGCGGTGAATTCAGAAAAACAAATGCTGTGACTAAAGTTATGATTAATGTGTATTTCGACAGCAGTTAGATCAGTGTTAATGGAGCGTGTCTTCAGATGTGACGTGAACGTTGTGCTTTTGTTCACAAAATTAGCTCCTTTCTTTGCGCTGCCACATCGTACATCTAAAATAAACTAAATAAAATGTTTTGCAGCTTTCAAACCAGTAAAAGTGCTTTCAACAGTTTCCTCGGAGACGAGCCGTTATCCATGTTTCCTCCAGCGTGCGAAAGCATTGACGTATTACATTTTGACGTTCGTTGCTGGGTGTTTCTGTGTGAATTGGGGCTGAGCGATTTCGTCAAAATATCTAACTGTGATTTTGTTGTTATTGATTTCAAAAGCTGTAATCTGTTCAAAGACGGAAATCTTAATTTTGAACAAATCCAAGAATCCCATGCATTTCAGAACTTGTTCGTAGAAGTCTAAACCACAAGGTCATCAGCTTTTACACAGAATAAAACATGATATTTGGTTCTCTACAGAGGAAATTAAATTGCAGTCTTTGCGATTTGCTAATTGCGACTATTCAAATTGGGATTCCCATTAAATTACGATATCTAATCTATTAAGGCTCTATGAAGGCATAACAGCATTTTATAAGTGTTCAATTCTTGCACTTTTGCTGCTTTCCAATTCTGTTTATTTGAAGAAAAAAAATATGTTCTCCTTCTTCCTTAAAACATCTTTGAAGACTATCACTGGACTTCAGAACGATGCATTTTGGCCTCAAAACTCCTGCCATGGACACTGTAAATGGATATTTCTGCAGCCTAGTTTGGCTGGAGGGGAAGAAAAAAGTGGATGACACAAACTGCACCAACACTCAGGGACTGGACTGACATTACAGAAATTTCACACTACAAACTCACATACAGACTTCAGACAAATGCAAAAGGCTTTGAACCAAACGCCTTAATTTTCTTTTGATTATATTACACTTTTATGTCCTGCTCTCTGGTCATGCTTTGTTTTTTAATGTTTCTGTTCTGTTTCATACTTAAAAACTGCAATATAAAAATATAAAACCAAAACCGTGTGCGTTTTTGTGATAGTGTGTGGTCGACTATAATAAATGATAAACAACAGTAGAAATGTTATGGTGGCTGGCTGTGTGAAGGATACCAGGATGCACAGATGTTAAAGAGCGCTGGATACGGGCCACACACACACACACACACACACACACACACATGCACGTGTCGAGTGTTATCATGAGCAGACAATACAGAGGAACAGAAGGACAAAGACAGGAGAGAGAGTCCCAGGGGCCAGCCAAGACACACACAAACACTCTCACCATGACCTCATGCCTGACGCACTCACTCAGAAATGGTTTTCAATCAAGGGATGAAACGCGATCGCTCTGGCCAACATTCTTTCAGAGCTAAAAACCTCTTTGATACCTCCAACGGTCCGAGTGCATTTCAGGTTACTCTTACAAGTCCCTTCTTAAACAGTGGCTTTGTTTTTGTGGCGTTCGTGTAACGCTCATGCACAGTCGCTGTAGCGAAATTGAAAACCTTTGGTCCGAAATGTCACTGTTATTCTGTGGTGGTGATGGAGAGTTTGGGTGTTTTTGTCAATAGATTTTGGGGATTTTTAGGGGTGGCAACACAATTCGCACACAAAGCGTTGCAAAGCGCTTTACGGAACAAGAAAAAGGTGTTAAAATCACAAAACAGACAAATAAGTCAATTTTGTAATTCAGTATTTGTTTGTATGTCGTTAGTATGTTTTGTTAATGTTGTAGATTTGACCTTTGCTCCATTATTTCATCCTTGGTGCTAATTTCAACACCACAATAAATAAACAAAAACCTCTGCTTTTACACAATAGACTGTAATTTTCAACTAAATAATAATACTTTCTTTATATTACCACATGGTTCTGATCCAACTGATACTTTTTCAACCCGATCTGGTGAACATCTTTAAAACCATCAGTGGTTCAAACCTTTCACATCATGTACAACTTAATATATTTTTTCCCAGAGTTCCACCAGATCTAAACCAGGTATGAAACGGGACTATTCTAAGTCTAAACTAAGACTAAACAGGGTCTAAAATAGGACAAATCCAAACAACAACAAATATGTGGATTGAATTGCCCCTAAACAGCAAATAATTGAACTGCTGAGGAATCTGCGTGCCACCTGAAGGAGCTCACCACAGTTTGAGAACCACTAATAGATTACAAATAAACCCCAGCCACAAGAGGTCAGTAAGGGGGCAGATTAGTACCTTCAAAGTCTCCATGACTGTTCTTTGTTTTCTTGGTTCTTTATCGTTGCATGAACACAAAATTAGATTGTTTAATAATAACAACAAGAATGCCCTGGTTGACATCATAAGTTATCTAATCTTATATGAGTCAGTTTTATTATATTTGAGTTTATTTCTGGTTCCTGAATACATTTGTAGGCTTTAGGGCCACAACTAACAATCATTTTAATGTCAAAACGGTTATTTCTATTGTACATTGAGATTTAAAAAATATATATTATAAACCAATTAAACGTGTAAATAAGGTGATCAAGGGCTTCTAGATAGAGAATATTTCTGAATGAAGTGTATTCATCAGAAATATTTATTATTATATTTATATATTTTTTTACAGTTTGATTTAATAATGCCACTCTTTGTTTTTTAAAAATATCTTATTTTCTAAGTCTGTAAAGGCAAGATAATGATAAAAATACTACTACAGTTATTCTATTATTGCCGATCAGTCATGATTACTCGATTAATTTGTAGCAGCCCTAGTTTTGGTGTATTTTTAAGGTTTATACGAGTGAAACCCAATTCCCCGTTGCATTATGCTATATGAGTGGTCTCCTGCTGCAACAAGTTGGCAACTAATCGATTATTGACATGAATGTCATCGAATGTAGTCTGAAAAAAATATTTTGTCACTCAAACTGAGCCTTAATTGCATGAAAATGACATGGAAAATGTGTGCAATCAGTGTATTTGATGAAAACACTCAGTTCTGGGTCAAATTTTGTAAAAATGTTGTGAATTTTTCATTTCGAAACAACTCATCAATAATCGAAAGAATAATCTCGCCAGACTACGGTCATCAATTAGAAAAAAATATTTATTTATTAATTTATTTATTTATGCATTTGGCCAGTGCTATTTACTGCTACCACATCTTTCACTATAGGTATTCCGTGTATTGACATGCCATAACATCACATTCTATAGCACGGGCTGACTACAGTTCACTAAAATGCCACTGGTGTCGTTAAAGTTTCCCCCCCAAACTTCCTGCACAGTAGCTCAAATCTCCAGAATCTAAAGTGCTTTTGAAAGTCCCCAAACATGTGAGACAGCTCTGCAAAAAAAATACAAAAATCAATGTTATTCCTCCTCAGTTCTGCCATTAGCAACATTAGACAAACCTTCTCCTAAAAGCCCCACCACCGGGACAAAAAAGAGCGTGAAATATGAGGCTAAAGGAGGGGGCAGCGGCGGTGGGAGAGGCGCAGTTTTGTTTGGTGCTGGGGGGCAAGAGGCAAGAGCCATGCAAGGGTGAGGGGCTGCGGGGACGAGTCAGCTCAAAAAGGAAAGAAAGTAGTGCTCCTCCCCAGCACAGTACAGAGCGAGAGGAGGGGCTCGCAAATCACTCCCCAGAGAGAGAGACACAGGGAAAGGGGAAGAGGCTCTGTGTGTGCACTGCTACTTGTTGTTGCCTGCCTCAAGGAGCATTCATCCAGCCGCCGTTTGAATAACTTCACACTCAAACCAACTATGACAGAAGTTAAATTTGTTTCTTAAGCGGGAAAAATCGATCTGAGCAAAGCCAAGGACTCTGGGTTGACAGGTAAGAACTTTTTGTCATTGCATTTTTACCCATTTAATTGAATTTGTTTAATTTCATTTTCCCATAAAATCACTTATTATTACATTTTTTATTGTTTATATAAATATTTTTGCAATATTTCTTTCCATGTTGTTGGAATTGTTTACCACTCGCTTGGTTTTGCTCCGGGACTTTTTGCACAACCTCTCACCATCCCAAGGCGCTGGGTGTAACTGGATTCACGGTTGCGTTGCGGCGGCTGCGATTGGTCCAGGGGAGTAATTACATGTGATGGATAAGATCGACTGTCTTGCAAGATTTGGCCGTGTTTGCTTGTTTTGGGGGAAAAGCATGAGTTCTTCCTGTCTGCTTCCCAAGTCTGATGATGGTTTTTAAGGCACTGAACAGTTAAAAGTGTTGTTCCAGTTCCAAAACATAAACATCATTGTGTTGTCAAGGGGTGTAAAGAAATAAGCAATGACCTAAAAGTATTATGGGTCTATTTTTTGCATGGCTGTTTGATGCTAGGTCGTTGAGGGACTTCTTAATTTGGAGTAGCAGCCAGCAGAAAGGAGCAATGACACAGAGAGTAAACTTTACAGGGCTGTGAGCGGATGTGGAGCCTGTAAATAGCCGTGTTATTGCCATGTTGCATGTGGTCACGAGCGTAAACGTGCCAGGCTTGTCGTCCATAACCTATTTGACACTAGTGCGTCGGTTCTACGAGTTCACCGTGCGCCGGTTTTGGAGAAGCGGGACGGCAGCGATGGTGCAGTGTTTGTGTACAAAGCCTGGTGTGGTTGCAAGTCTTTACTTTTTGGTTTTTCGTGTCCAAGCGCATTGTGATAGTTGATATTGGCAAACACAACGATTTTATTGATGATATTCAAATGATATTAAGGCGACCTATCAAAAATGTGCTCAAATATGGCTGTAAATGTTGTAGTTGTTGTGCAAAAAGGACCTAGACACTAAAATGAACTACTAAAGTCCCAAAAGTATGACTTTATACCCTTATTTGATAGATTCATCTCCAAGTTTTTAAATTTTTAATCAACTATTTTGCTATACTTTTGGCTTTTATTGTAAGATCATATACTCAATAATACATTTTTCCCCTGTATTGCCACAACCATTGAGATTTTATCATTTTTAATCTATACCTCCCACAAGTATAACTATATTATGTGGTTTTATTGGACAGTTTGGAGGAGTTTATAGGATCACAGTGTCTTGACATGGAAATGGTCCAACTCACAAGCTCAAACGTACATGTGGCAGAGGCATGTTGATTGCGGTTGCCGAGATATTGTCCTTCATAACAGCAGAGATTTAAACCGGCTGTAAACACGGGTGTCAGCGTGTAATGTACCGACAGGTGGACCGACCGAAGCTGTGACCCTGCAGTTATGGGACGGCATCTTAAAACAGAGAACCACCCACGAGATGATGACAGAGACAGACATGTGAACGCGATGCCACAGAAGCACCGGGTTACTCACAGACTGGGCCGGACGAGTGCGCTCGAAAATCCATACACAAACCAATCGATGCAGAAACAAATGCTGAAATTGAAACTAGCTACTCATTTGAGAAAGTATTGATACAAAAAACTACACAAGTTAAAAGGTCCTGAATAGTTTTAGCACGTTCTTGATCAGTACTACTATTTATTTGAGTTGGAAATTATTATTAGTGTCAAAATCAAATTGAAATGTTTGTATTTTCTTTGTTTTCTTACCTATGTATGATGCTAATTGTGCTCTGGGCTGTATTGTTCTTTGATATTATTTTATGTGAAGCACTTTATTAGGTCAGCTGAAGTTGTTTTAAATATGCTATGGATATAAACTTTATTTCATTTAATTGACAACGAAGGTCTAGGCTGAACCTGAAAACTAACTGTGTGGGTTCAATCACATTTGTTCTGGTTTAGTCCTGATAAAGACTCGGTTTGGTCCTGTTTTAGGTCTGGTTTAGGTCCAGGTTTAGTCTCAGTTTAGTAGTGCGTGTGCAAGTGTGAGCGAAAGTCATTTGTAATAATGCTAATCTGAACAGTTGCTGTACTCTTTGTGCCAGTTCCAGACCAATAAAACAGCATCAGGACAAGTTTTCTTTAAATAAAATGATATTCACCCCCAGACACGAGAGCTACAGAATACATTTGCAACTATAATATGAAACATTTGAGAAAAGCAGGTGTAAACAAGCACCAACTGTCAAACAAAAGCATGAATAATATTGTGTCTAATCTAAAAATAAAGACACAACAACAGAAAACCTTGAAAAAGAAGAAGAAGAAGAAGAAGAAGAAGTCACAAAGAACCACTGCGATTGTGAACCACTGCTCTTAATATGGCGTATGAACCGAAGAGTCTCAGTAAACTGCAGTATGTGGGTGCGTACTTTATCATATTTGTCAGTATATTTCGGTCGCTTTTGACTCCTGAATGGACGTGGGGTTCCCTGTCTGTGAATGGTGTTGAGTTACTGGTTTTGGTGGGTTAGGTGTTGGGTATTTCAGCCAGCCGTCACCACTACGTGACCTCCTGCTCTTTGCAAAGACAGACTGACTGACCAACTGACTCACGCTCGTCTACCCTGTATCTACACGCATGTCGTTATTTTAGGTATGTGTCGAAAAGGCCTATATTGCACTTAAGAGTGAGATGTGACTGTGATTGCTCTGTTCTGACCATAATCATGCACGCAAATGACTATTTCAACCCCATTTTGAAATTATTAATAGATTTGTCGTATTGTTTTTGGCTGTTGTTGCTCTTCAAGACACAGTAAGCTACTCTTAATGATAAACCTAAACCAATTTCAACACCACAAAGATAATGAGGCAATAGAATGTACTTTTCAACACAAAGTAAGTGTAGGTTTTTAAGAGTTCCATGTGATGTGACTTTTTCTGATGTCGATGCAGACCGTTGTACATTAAAATTAGGACTAAACCCGAAAATGACCTGGACTAGATCAGGACTAAACAAGGACCAGAACAGGATCAAACCAAGTCCACATCAAGATGAAAACGTGCTCTATTTAGAAGCAAAAAGTGTGAATGCACCATTAAACTATTCAGGGAAGGTCCAATTCTGTCATTTTTTCAGTATTTATTGTTCAAATGAGTTTAAATAAACAATAATATTAAAAAAAAACATAAACCGGTATATATTAATTTTAGTATTGGTTATAATCTGTATTTTGACAACCCCACTTGCACCTCCACAGTAAAGCTACAGAGCAGAATCCATATGAAATCAGGACAAATGTCTCTGAGGATTTGACTGCAGTCAGACATTGTTATTGTAACTCTGTGGTGGATTTAAATATATCTTCAATGTCATCCTCATTTCAGCAACAGCTAAAGAACATATCCCCGTGGCTGTGTACTTCAGTTTATGACATTTTAATTGCCCTTTAGGATGTAGAAAACTCAAGTGTGCAACGTGAACATTGTGACATTCTAGATCTGAAGTCTGTTTGCTGAGATTACAGACAGATTATTTACACTTGCTTTGGACATCACTGCAATTCACAACCAAGACTTTTACTCAAGTAGCTAAGAGTCCCGTTAGAAGTAAACTTGTGGTCCAAGTTTTTTAACCTTTATCCTACCAGGAAGAGATTTTTTTTTTAAATAACTAATTGAGGAAGACCAGCAGCAGCAGACAGTTAACAACAATCTGACAGATAATTATAGCAGTCAAATGTCTAAAGCATGTAAACTATCCAGCTCAAGAATAATATCTGCACATTTCAATTAAACTCTTTTAAAGTAGAGACGTAAAGGAAAGCAGGGGATTCATTCCTGTCGCTGCTTGAGCTTTATTAACAATATTAACAACAAAACTCTGTTCTGGCCAGATCAGTGGTAAAAACAAGAAACAATTAAAGCCGCAAGCGGCATCCAACGGCCCTCGCGGGCCGCCGGCCTTCCGACTCTGCGCTTTCGACTTGATAAAGATGGCGCCCTTATTGTGTGTTGAATTAAAAAAGAACTTGACAGACGGCGACACATTGGACATGGCCAATCCAGTGGAAATGAACACAAATGTCGGTCAAATGTGCGGGTCCGCCGCACAGAGACCGTGACACTTGGAATAAAAATATGGATAAGTTTTGATGCCCCGCTTGTGTAGATGATTTTCCCCAAATATGAGTTTGATCGGACAATCGCCCTAGGAGGAGTTCATTAAAGTGTGAAGCGTAAAAATGTGGTGATTTGAGCGATTCTGCGATTTTCCCATAAGGATAACATGGGATGTTTCTGTCATCGCTACGGTTACGCCGTACAAAATATGACTTTGGCTCTCATACTTGTATGATCAGGATGGCAAATTAGAATTTTGTTCAAAATATCATGTCATTTGGAAAAACTCTATTGTTTATAGGCTACTCTGAAGGCCAAATAGTCAGAATTCTGGGAAACGTTTGCGGCTCCGTCGCACAGAGACCGTAAAAGTTATCCTTAAAATTTGGATAACTTTAGATGCCCCACTTGTCTAGAGGACGTACACCGATTTTGAGGTTGGTGGGCAAAACGCACTAGGAGGAGTTCGTTAAAGTGTGAAACATAGAAATGTGGTAATTTGAGAGATTTTGTGGTTTTCCCATAGGGATAACATGGGATGTTTCTGTCATCGCTACGACTACGCCGTAAAAATTAAGGCATTTGTCTGATTGGCTTTTGTGATCGGGACGGCAAAATAGAATTTTGGGTAAAGTTTAGACAATTTTGGTAAAACTAATTTTTGACCTTCAATGTTAATTTAAAGGTCACTCTGTAGGGGGCGCTATCGCGGCCATTTCAATTTTGTCAGCCGAAACTGGTCCAAACTAGAAAGTTTAACAACTGATTCAAATTTGGTCCTAATCGGACTTGTTTTGATCAAATGGGAGCAATTTTTAGATCTGCAATATTCCAAAATAAGTTGTCCAACTTTGCGGCTGCGCCGCACACAGACCGTAAAAGGTATCTCAAAAAATTGGATAACTTTAGATGCCCCACTTGTCCAGAGGATGTCCGCCGATTTTGAAGTCGGTGGGCAAAACGCCCTAGGAGGAGTTCGTCAAAGTTTGACGTGAACAAAATGTCTAACACAGCGTGTTTTCATTTTCAAAGGAAGATGGCGGCCATAGGGTAAATCTGGGGGCGTGGCCACAATAATATTTTTTTGTTTGTCCTCACGAGAGGAATGTGTGTTCCGAATTTCGTAGCTCTACGACAAAGTTGACCTCGGGGCGTCTCCCATAGGCGCAATGTATTTTGACTTTTGTCGGTGGCGCTGTCGCGCCATTTCTTAACGAAAAAAAAAATGGCCCAGAAAAAACAAAATTTTTCGCCGATTCTGAATTTTGGGCAAAGTTTGGTGAGTTTTTGAGCATGTTCAGGGGGTCAAATTAGAGTTCAAAGCGATGAAGAACAAGAAAAATTAAAGCCGCAAGCGGCATCCAACGGCCCTCGCAGGCCGCCGGCCTTCCGACTCTGCGCTTTCGACTTGATAAAGATGGCGCCCTTATTGTGTTGAATTAAAAAAGAACTTGACAGACGGCGACACATTGGACATGGCCAATCCAGTGCAAATCAACACAAGTGTCAGTCAAATTTGCTGCGCCGCCGCACAGAGACCGTAGCACTTGGAATAAAAATATGGATAACTTTTGCTGCCCCGCTTGTGTAGATGATATTTCCCAAAGTAAAGCTTGATCGAGCTATTGCCCAGGGAGGAGTTTGTTAAAGTGTGAAGCGTAAATGTGAACATTTCAAGGATTTGGCGGTTTTCCCATTTGTGACAGTATATTTGCAGCTCCACGGCACAAAGACCGTACCACTTAAAATCAAAATATGGATAACTTTTGATGCCCCGCTTGTGAAGATGATTCTCCCCAAATATGAGCTTGATCGAGCTATTGCCCTAGGAGGAGTTCGTTAAAGTGTGAAGCGTAAAAATGTGGTCATTTTAGAGATTTCGCTGTTTTCCCATTTCTGACATAAATTTGCGGGTCCGCCACACAGAGACCGTAGCACTTAGAATCAAAATATGGATAGGTTTTGATGCCCCGCTTGTGTAGATGATATTCTCCAAATATGAACTTGATCGGACAATCGCACTAGGAGGAGTTCATTAAAGTGTGAAGCGTAAAAATGTGGTGATTTGAGCGATTCTGCGATTTTCCCATAAGGATAACATGGGATATTTCTGTCATCGCTACGGTTACGCCGTACAAAATATGACTTTGGCTCTCATACTTTTATGATCAGGATGGCAAATTAGAATTTTGTTCAAAATATCATGTCATTTGGAAAAACTCTATTGTTTATAGGCCACTCTGAAGGCCAAATAGTCAGAATTCTGGGAAACGTTTGCGGCTCCGTCGCACAGAGACCGTAAAAGTTATCCTTAAAATTTGGATAACTTTAGATGCACCACTTGTCTAGAGGACGTACAGCGATTTAGAGGTTGGTGGGCAAAACGCACTAGGAGGACTTCGTTAAAGTGTAAAACATAAAAATGTGGTAATTTGAGAGATTTTGTGGTTTTCCCATAGGGATAACATGGGAGGTTTCTGTCATCGCTACGACTACGCCGTAAAAATTTAGGCATTTTTGTGATTGGCTTTTGTGATCGGGACGGCAAAATAGAATTTTGGGTAAAGTTTAGACAATTTTGGTAAAACTAATTTTTGACCTTCAATGTTAATTTAAAGGTCACTCTGTAGGGGGCGCTATCGCGGCCATTTCAATTTTGTCAGCCTAAACTGGTCCAAACTAGAAAGTTTAACAACTGATTCAAATTTGGTCCTAATCGGACTGGTTTTGATCAAATGGGAGCAATTTTTAGACCTGCAATATTCCAAAATAAGTTGTCCAACTTTGCGGCTGCGCCGCACACAGACCGTAAAAGGTATCTCAAAAAATTGGATAACTTTAGATGCCCCACTTGTCCAGAGGACGTACGCCGATTTTGAAGTTGGTGGGCAAAACGCCCTAGGAGGAGTTCGTCAAAGTTTGACGTGAACAAAATGGCTAACACAGCGTGTTTTCATTTTCAAAGGAAGATGGCGGCCATAGGGTAAGTCTGGGGGCGTGGCTACAATGATTTTTTTTGTTTGTCCTCACGAGAGGAATGCGTGTCCCGAATTTCGTAGCTTTACGCCAAAGTTGACCTCGGGGCGTCTCCCATAGGCGCAATGTATTTTGACTTTTGTCGGTGGCGCTGTCGCGCCATTTTTTAACGCAAAAAAAAAATGGCCCAGAAAAAACAAAATTTTTCGCCGATTCTGAATTTTGGGCAAAGTTTGGTGAGTTTTTGAGCATGTTCAGGGGGTCTAATTAGAGATCAAAGCACTGAAGAAGAACAAGAAAAATAATAAAAAATAATAATATTTTTAGCAAAAACAATATAGCCGTTTTTTCTATAACAACAAATTATACATCGTTTGAAAGCTCTAAGCCTTCCCGATGCCGCCATGGGGTGGAATCATCATTACGAGCGCTTACGCGCTCGTCAGTCCCTATTCCGTCGGGATGCCCCGCCCTCTCCCCATAGACTTCCATTGATTTGAGCAGATACAAGCATGGCCCATGCCTGCGGCATGGATTCTCGCGTACGGGACGATGCCAGGAGGGTTTTTGGAGGAATGCAGCGCTTCGCGCTGCTGTTGTCAACAATTAGTGAATGGGCTATGCCCATTCACTAATTGTTGACTATTTCTGTCATAGCAGGAGTAAGTATGCATGATCCATGCCTTCGGCATGGGCTAGTTCACTGTACTTGCCAGGGGCGACGGGGTACCAAACATGCGGGCTGTGCCCGCATGTTTGGTCAAACAGTTGCAACGCTGCCTTCGGCAGCGTTGCGGGAGCAATAGGCCCTCCGCCCTGCTGGGGCTCGGGCCTAACTACTCAAGTTAAAGTAACTGTCTGGTGTGTATTTTGAAGTTAAACCTGCATTGCCCAACAGTTTTTCTTCTAAATAGGCACATTTTGTTTTTCCCCCATAAAGTATATTGTAAACGCTGCACTTTGTGTCCAAATCAGTACATTTGAGATGATTTAGAGTAATATGCATTGTCCATCCTTAAATAGAATAAAAACATGGGTCTTAGTCACAATGTTTTTTTGCTTTTTTCCCATTGTCCATTGTCATCTGACACTTTGGGATGAGAGCTGATTGGCTGTTCAAGGGTGGTCCACCCTGCTTCACTTCTCCATCTGAAAAAGCTGTGCATGTTGTATGTATGTATGTTGTATGTGCTGCCCACGTCTGTTCACAACACGAGACATTGCCCTCGTGCCGTTACAGTCACATGAGGCGCAGGAGGCAGCTGGTGCAGTGGGCTTTAATAAATACACCCTCACTAATATGTCCCATAGATGCTGGTGGGCCCACGCCGTAAAGTGCGCAGCGGGGACACCTCGCTCACACTCGAACAAAGCCCGACTCTAAACACTGGTCATGTGACAGTGGAGGCCATTGTTCGCGTCTGGCCAGGGGTGGTTTGCCTAATGCTCTCTCCTCTGTGTGTTTGTGTGCTCAGAGCATGTCAGAGCAGGAAGACACTCGAGTCCAGCCAAAAGGAAGCCCCTCAGCCCCAAACGTGTCGCGCTGCGCTTTGCTATTCTCACCGGTGCAAAGATATTTAAGAGACGAGTCCCGGGACGCAGGGCCGGACCGCTCTTTGAGAAATCTTTAGCGTCTATTGATATTTGACGATCACTTTACTACGATTTGACACAGATACACACTTTACTGTCCAGCAAAGCCAATGAATTACAATATAATAAAAATAATAGCGCTTAATAACAACAAAGCACAAATAGATTGTAATAAAAACTAAAAAAACTAAAAAATACACAATAGTCAGTTTAATTAATAGAATAAGCACTGCTCAAGATTGTTATGTTCCTTCAACCTAAAAAGTGTCAAAATATCTATATACTGATGTGCAAATACTACATGTTTTTGATGAGCTTTCTGTCTGGAAAGGGGGCAAGCCCCAGCACGACTTCTGAGACAAAACCTACGATTTTGGAAACAAAAGTCCAGACATTCTCCGGTTACTCTTTGTGGCGGCCTTTAGAAAGTGTCCACGCACAATTAGTCTAAGTCTGAGATGTTTACGTCACACAAACTAAGTGAGCAAAAGTCATAATATTGCGCACAGTAGTTACAATAATCTAACCTTGAATAGGAACGTTTGTGCATAGACAGTCGGGTCTTTGGGTGGGAAACAGATTATCAGGAAGGGGAAACGGCAGAGTAAACATTAGGACGGCAAGCAGCTCATTTTAGTGGATTACAACAAAAATAAAACAAATACATGTTTCTCTCCCTCGCTTCTGTCCTCGTCGACTGTCTAAAACTGTCCCACAGGGTTAAAGGACACAACTTTCCCATTGAAACAACTGGATGTTTTGGAAAACTTGGTGACCTTTCATTGTAAACAACAGGACTCGAGCTGCACAAAGTAAAGAGCTGGAGTTAAGTGTCCGCTCTACAACAACTCGTCCACATTTACTTCATTGTTTAGGATATTACTTACTTATTACTCACTGTTGCAGGATAGAGTTGGATTTACAAGGAGCCAGATCTGATAAAAAAAATCAATGTCAGTGATTGTTTTCTGTACAAACAAGGCACATTTTAATCACATTTTCTGACTTCAAGCGGGTCATCTTTATGTTTTACTTAAAGCTGCACTATGTAACTTTTCTGTTAACTTTTGTGTCATTTGCTTGTCTTCATGGAGATGTCATTGCTTTGCCTGTAATGTTCCACAGTGTAGCAATTATTGAATTACAGGCGTTTTTGTTGCAGTGAGAAATTTGTGATCTTAATGTGAGCTGGCTCACCTCTCCGCAGAGCTCACCTGTGACTGGTCCTGACCTTCTTGTCCCCATAGAGATAGATACGTCTACAAGAAAAGGTAGTGATGGAAAAAGTCCTCTTTATTACTTTAGTTTATTACTTAAGTAAAAGTACATGTGCAAAACAATTACTCTAGTATAAGCATCACATAAGAAATTGTACTTAAAGGTGGTATGGACGATTTTTTTCAGCAAATTTTTTATCATATTTCCTCGTGGCCTGACACGTATCAATCATAAAACGCACCTACCGCTCACCTGCAGCCGCGTGCGGTTCGTCCCCATGTTTCCGCGTGCCTAAGCGCATGGATCTATCATAATATAGTTCCCTCAGTGTACGGGGCAAAATGAAGACGGAGAAAGACAGTTCGAGCTGACGCAGAAGTGGACAGAAATCTACGGGAGACGAGAAATGCGATGCGCTCCGTTGCGCTAATAAACAAACGCACGTGTGTGTTGTATCAGTCCACACGGGGGAGTGCGCATGCGCACTTCCGCCTGCGTTCTCAAATCGCCGAAAAATCGTCCATACCGCCTTTAAGTTAAAAATATATACTTTTGGATAAAAAGTAAGTATTTCACACAAATGTTGAGTAATTAAGATTCAAGTGAAGCGATTCTGATCAAAGAATTGTGCTGATTTTGTGTCAACCAAAAAATTACTGAATTACTCTCTGAACGTGCTAAAAATACACCTCACACCACACGGAAAGTACTTTTTACTGCAGTTCAGTTTGAAAAATGAAGTACTAGTACCTAAAAAACTTACTTTGGTACAAAACGTTTACTTTTGTACTTTGTTTTCTGTTCTTCCTTTGAGATTATATTGCCTGGATGACATTAGATGATTTCCCCAAATAAAGATGTGGCACAGCGACTAATAGATTCATATTTCATTTCTTTGCCACATCAGAGTGCTTACGACGGGGACAAAGTGATGAGAGAACAGCTGTAGAGACGGCAGGATGCGCAGGCCAGGGAAAAGAAAGGGCAGGAAGAAAAGAATAATTATGTTGAAGAGTCTGGGGGACAAAGAGGAGAAAACGGGCTAAAGAAGTGCTGACATCATGATGGACAGACGAGGGAGGAGGGACGCTGTGCACTGGGCCGAAAGAGAAAAGAAAGATGGATGAGAGGAAGGCGGTCAGAAGGAGAGGCAGAAGGCAAGTGGCTTTGTCTCTGAGATCAAATAAATGCTGATTTGCACTTGATTGGCAGGTGAGCAAAATGAAGACTAGAAAAATTAATTGGTTAAGAATGACAAAAATAGATTAAAAAATGTGATGTATTTAAAGTTTTCCAAAATGGAGGCAGTAAAGAAAAAGTATGCTGATGTTTTCATATGTTCACCTGAGAATAGTTTTTCCATTCTAAAAGATTTATCGGAGGTTTGAAAGTGCCACAACCCGTCAGGAGGCGAATCATGTGTTTTGGAAAAATTGGACGGACATTATATTGGACATTAAAAAAAATGGTTTAAAAAAATCAAATAAATAAAATTGAAAATCAGCAAATTTGACATTTTTTGGGCAAAATGGGACGGTTTGTGTGTTTAAGATTCTATTGTTTTATTGGTCTTTTTTTAAAATCCCTCTCTGTCTGATCTTGCTGTTTTTGTTTTACATGATCTTTAATGCTTTGAAAAATAAAAAAAAAATCTTAATTAAAAAAAAAGAAAGTTTTAATAACATTAATTATTTCACGTTTCTCTCACATCTAAATGTTTGTTATTGTGGTTATGAAACAAGCGCCCCCGACATGTGCACCACCACCGACTTTAGCCTCTTTAAATCTAGGCTGGCTTTTAACACTAGCTAATGAACACTTTATTTTGAACAGTTTGTTTTTTACATAGTTTCATGCTTTTGTATTGCCTTGATTTTTATTCTGAAGCACTTTCACCACCTAAAATGTTGTAATGGGCTCTATAAATAAAGGTTGATTGAGTGATTGAGTGATTGATGTAATGGTAGTGGATGTTACACTTGTATTGAAAAGCAGAACAATGTGCAATAATAATAATAATGTGCAATACTGTCATAATCATGTGCAATACTGTGACATAAGGTCAATCATACCTGGCGCTATAGATTCTGTGCATATCAATTATGTTCAATAAATGAGAAGAATATATTATTTTGGGCCCAACATTTCTTTTATTTGCATCAGAACGTTTTCATTCATTCACAGCTCATGTTTTTGTTACAACGTGGTACAAAAAGGTCACTTGGATCATCCTTCTCTCTGGCTGATCTTTGTTCGTCGTATCATTTTCTCTAGCAATTTTCGATCCTCAAAGTTGTGATTGTGAAGGCAGATAGCAACCAACTTTAAAGCCTCCAATTTTAATGGAACAATTATACAGTTCTGATTATAAAGTGATATTTCTGCACTTTTGTGAGTCATTTTACAGTCCTTTAACCTTTTTCTACAACTCAAACCTCAACTGATTCATTTAAAGTCACATTTTAGCCCATTATTGTTGGATTGACATAATATTATTGGAATGTTGTTATCGAGATGCTCCAAAAATTGTAACATATGAATTCAGTAGTTATTTTGTTGACTCTTGCAAATAAAAGTCAGCATCTGAAATGGAAACAAACGATTCAATCCCAGGGTTAGATGTTATGCAGGTGACATCATTCTGAATTTTAGCAGTGAATAATGACATTTTCTTCTGTAAGAGCTCAAAACACCAGTCAAATGTGAGCAAAAAATAAAATCAAGTAAACAGTTGTAGAATGAACAACTAAATTGTATCACTGATACAGACTTTGGGATCATAAACCAACAGTTCAACCATGGTGAACTGATTAGCTTTCTCTCCCTAAATAAGATGTTCTGAGTCCGTTTGTGGAGGAAATTAAATATTGTGAGGCAGCTGAAGCGTCATTAGTTGCGACAAGAGAGAAACTACTTTCAGTTTCCATTTTGCAAAGCTAATTTAGGCAAAACTATAGCTCCACGACCCAAAAAAAAGGCGAAAAAGCAAAGAAACACATTTCATCAGTGCTGCTGCTCATCATTTTGCCACTCGGTCATAAGGCGCTGGTACAGCTGGCAGCCCGGTGTAAACGCTCTCTCTTCTTTCTCACACTTATTGTGCTTTATCTCCTATATTTTGTAAATATAGTTAGTATATTTTTTCTATTTTACTGTACGATAGGGACACGCGCTGGAATATTTATTTTTAATTCAACTGTTTTTGACTTTTTTCGGCTGGATTTGAGCGTTTTTGACGTGAGCTAGCTCCGAGCGAGCCCACCAGCCCCCCCCCCCCCCCCCCCCCCCCCCCCGCGCCCTCCGGCCGCGCTAAAGTACGGCGTGTCGTCGGTACACGTTTATATACACGTTTATATGAAAGAGGAACTTCACGAATGATCGAGACACGCACTGGAGTCGCTTTAAATTAACTTGTTTTGACTTTATTCGGCTGGATTGAGTGTTTTCGTCGTATCGTTGCGATGTGTCTTGGCTCCGGCCCCGCCCCCGGCTCCGGCCCCGCCCCCCGGCTCCGGCCCCGCCCCCCGGCTCCGGCCCCGCCCCCCGGCTCCGGCCCCGCCCCCCGGCCGGCGCCGTACCGCGTTTCCACAAAGGAGGAACTCATGAAACTGCGGAGAACAGTCGTCTTACCCGGAGATCGTCACGTTATCCCGTCGCAATACTGACCTAACCTAATACTGATGTGCAATTCTGTCATATGTGCAATTACTGTCGGGATCACATGCAATGGTATTTATTTATTTATTTGTCTATGGGAGTTTTTATTTATTTATAGGAGATCTTCTACTGAAAGTGTTTTTCAGACTTCCTATAAGTGATCTGTTCTTCTGTATCTACCTCTGTATCTACCTGCGTTGCACCAATGAAATTTCCCCATGTGGGACAATAAAGGAATATCTTATCTTATCTTATCTTATGTTGATGAGCATTTTTCGTGAAAGAATGTCGGCGCATCCCCTCGTAAACGCGGAGTCTGTTTTCCATCGTAAATACTTAATGTGGAGTATTGGTGTTGTAAAAGTGTTCAGTGGGAGTCGGACATTAGCGGTGTGTGGGACAGATGGTTGGGGGGCCACACGCAAATACACTCGCCGGCAGCTGACCGTCACTCCCTCGGGCTCTCATAATGGAGCCCCCCCTGTTGACCCCACCCACCGGTCGTCGTGGCCCTCAGAGGAATCCAGTGTTTGACCCAGCATGCCTTCACTGGGCGACCCGCATTGTTCTTACTGTAGCCTCGTCTCGTGTGCGGGGCTGGAGTGGATACGGCTCAGCGGGCCTGTTTGAATGTGTTGAAGTGTGGTCAGCTGTGCCCTAATCCCTCACACCTCTTTATTGACAGCATCACAGCGCGCTTCACAGATTTACTTCAGGTTTTGTAAAAGCGGTTTTGTTTTAATTGGATACATTTAAAACAATACATTTTGAAAACTTTGGACCATTTATAGTAATACGAATGAACTACAATCGCTTTCAAGGACACTTATAATGCCAAATTGAGTTGAATTTGAGCTTTTAACCATGTTCTCTCACCAAAAACATGCCTGGAGTAGTATTCAGCTTCATTTAGCTTCATTCACACTAACTAACTTTGATGAATCCTGGTTAGAAAGTCCTCTCCCCTCCGAGCGTCAAAAACACACGTTCTGAATCACAACTATAACTCATGTTTTCTCGATCTGTGACGTGGCTCAGAGATTCTTTGTTGCTGTTTTTAAGCCCATAAATCATCGCCGGAGGCGTTCTGTGCATTTCTGCCGTCAAATCACTTCAAATCATCTGTACAACTGCGTGATTAAACCTGGAAGTATTAACAGTGTAGATTGTGTAATTCCATCTGCAGCCAGTAGAGAAGTTACTGTGGACTCCCAAGGTGCTGGCAAAGTTATACTAATTTTTTTTAGTTCTAAAACAAGAAATGCCTAAGTAGAGGTACTCAAGAGCATGTTTGAAGCCAATAACAATACAAATAATCCACAATACTTAAATTAGACTTAATTGATCCACAAGTGAAGTTAACCAGGACACAGTAGCTCACACATTACAATAATAACCAAATCAGAAAATTAAACTAATAAGTGGTAACAAAATTTGAAAAATAAAATAGCAAGACGGGTCAAATAAGGTAAAAAAGCTTGGTTAAATAGATTTTTTGTGCTAGGAATGGTATATCAGCATATACCAAATCCTTATGAGGAAAGAAAGAAGCAGCAGCAGCGTAAACTCAAACTTTAGTAATTCTCAGTGATGCACATTATGGTCTACATTCATCACCCACTGTTCAACAACTACAAGCGCTAATGCCAACTTCAGTTCATATATTGTGCCAAATACAGACAGGAAGGCACATAATGCATCAGGAAATGTTTTAGAAGAGGGAAAAAGTTGCGTTTCCTATTGAATCAACGGAGAGTTTCCCCCCCACGTCTGACCACGCCCCCACAGCAGACCACACCCCCACGACAGACCACGCCCCCACGGCAGACCACGCCCCCACGGCAGACCACCCCCCCGATATGACTGTATCTGCTTTCAAAAGCACGTCGATGCTGTATTGGTTACAAGGAGCTGAACAGGGCAGACTGAGAGGTGAAAGGTTGACCTAATGCTCCTGAGTATGAGGTAATGTGTCAGATATTAGGTCACAACAATGATCAGTGATGTATTATTAGAACAGCAATAAGGCTGTTTAATAATGCGATTACTTTAC
Organism: Eucyclogobius newberryi; assembly: GCF_026437365.1. Classification (NCBI taxonomy): domain Eukaryota; kingdom Metazoa; phylum Chordata; class Actinopteri; order Gobiiformes; family Gobiidae; genus Eucyclogobius; species Eucyclogobius newberryi. The sequence continues at coordinate 26,362,806 of NW_027316532.1, read as the reverse complement.
TGCGTGTAATGATCATGACAAGCAATATAAAAGTCATTCAGTATAGCTCAGATTTCAGATGTAATCGATGAATACAAGCAGATTCAAGGGTCCAGCAAAACAATAAAAATATGCTATTGTCTATATCAGGCACGAATTAAACCAATTAGGTCAGTTTGAATAATTTAAATATGTTAAGGTTAGTAAATTACATCATATTTGAGCAGTTGAAACTCGTGTACAAATGCTTGCATCAGCAGGTTCTTGGTGACTTGATAGTTCCTCTCAGGGCAGTGGGGTCAGTCACCAGAGGAGCTCAGGGGGGAAAACTGTCACGTCCCAAGACATAAAACTACATTTGGGACGCTTTCACTGTACAAGGCGCCAAACAACACTCCTTTGACCTTGATCTTTTTCACGATTTGTATGTTGTATTACATTGTGTTGTTTAAGACTGTTGAAGTATGTGACATTTGACCATTTCGTCTCGATTGTTCCCCATTTCTGTAGCTGTAGCTGTATTTTACTAGTATGCAGTGTAAGGAGGCACCGTTTCAAATCTTCCCTCTTGTAGTTATTGTTTTTCCTCTGAAACAACGCGACAGAGGAAAGAATGTGTGGCCATGTCGGACACTGTAGTTCCTCTGGCCATCGCAGTGCCAGTCTGTCTGCATCTGTTTGGTCGTCTGCGGAGCCAAACCCGCGTTTAGCCTGAAGCACAGATCACTATCGACGACGTGTTGACAAAGAAGCAACCAACAGTAGCCACGCAGCTCTCGGAGAACATTTAAGTGTGATATGTCGGTGTAATCCCTCATTCGTCCAGGCGTGTTCCATAGTAGAAAAAGCTTCAGTTGTAGTCATCTGGACTCAGTTTGAAAAAATAGACGTTGTGGTAAGACCACAGAACAGTATTAATATCGGAGTTCTCGACCTAAATTCTTTTATTGACAATGACTCTTGGATGAGAGTCGAAACGTCTATTTTTTCAAACTGAGTCCAGATGACTACAACTGAAGCTTTTTCTACTATTTAAGTGTGATGTATCTGAATAATATATCTTGACCTAGTACTATATGCCACTAAAACAAAATACTAAACACCAAAGCTGGATAAGCAGAGTAAAATAAATTCTAAAAAGTGAAGGAATCGTACAAACATGAGTTGCAATAAATACATTAAACACATATTTATTGTGTACTAAAGACAATGTTCCCCATTAGTGCCAAGAAACTATTAAAAAATATCGTTCATCAATCAAATAGTGAGTAATTAGTCGGTGTAATAATTATCGCGACAGGTATCAGAGGTGAGAGTAACGTTACTTCAAAATAAAATTACTCCAGTAAAAGTACAAAGTTGTGCTCCAAGAAAATACTAAATAAGAGTAAAAGAGTATGTGGTAAAAATACTCAAACTAGAGTAATTGTAAGAATAACTTTCCAGAGGAAGTGAATGTGATTGGAAGAAGAAAAAACAATAAATAAAGCCCAAAATCTGGTATTATCAAAGGATAATCAGAAAAATAAGGAAAAATAAATTATATCTGAAGGAGCAGTGCAAGAAACACGAAACAAGAAACATTAATTTAATATCGTCAGCACAAAGCTTTTGTCACCTGTAAACTTACTCACAGTGGCAAGATTAAACAACTTTTACTCGAGTGAGAGACTGTTACATAGTCAACATGTCGTTCAGATAATGATATTTCATGTTTACAGCGTGACTAACAGCCTGATCCAGGAGTGTAGTGTCCACTCATCATCCACACGCAGACGGGGAATTTAACAGGGAACTGCCCAGTGTTTCCATCACTGTCAACATATCAAACATCTTGGAGTATTTACAGTAGATTTGCTCGTCTGCCCGTTACGTGGCAAGAAAGAGGCACGAACGATGTTTTCGGACAAATGGTGCGCCGTTTGTTTGGGACGGAGACAGAAAGGTGCTCCACAGGGAGACGCTCAAACGCATTAGCAGCAGTGTTACCGCGGTATATTGAAGATTCTTATGAATATTTGATAAAACCTCCGAAGCTAAGGCTATTTATAAGAGGCTGCTTTTAGCTGCAAGAGACAGCAAGTAGAGAAATGGTGAAAGCCTTCGCTGGTCCATCTACTGCAAGTCTGGAAACTGTACATGTTTTTATTGTTCTTGTTTAATGCCAAATTAAGGATGTCAAGTACATTCGGTTAATTGCTTATTGCTCATGATTATTGAGGACCTGTCACAATAAATAAATATGTTAGAACTAAAAAGCTAAAGCAAAAAAATCAAGTTTATGTGAATTTTAGAAGTATACGCCTTCATTTCAATAGACTAAAAAAAGTAAAGTAAAGTGCTTTTTATTTGGCTGTTTATTTCAAATTAACTTCTTTCAGCTGGTCTCAAAGTCAGAACGATATTACATTAGACAGTGTGAATGACAGTGAATTGAGGATTCCACCATTTGTTTTGTGTTGATAATAATGAATGATTAGATAGATGGATAGATAGATTCTCAAAATAACTGTAACGCTAAAATTTGATATTGTGCCATTTCAATGCAAAACTGCTTTAGCACAGTATCTTAAAATGTACAGAATAATGTCACTGATTCTCCTGCGACAACAGAAGCTTTCCCCCTCCCGCGGGCCACATGTGTACCTCATGTTCACCTGAGTGTACCTGTTTGTTGCCACTGTATCTCTTTACCAGCGTGTCGTAGATCACAACCGCTTTTTTTGTCAGCGTTTGCCAGGTCCGATTTCACAGAGGAAGACGACACCTGACTTTATGATGTGTTTCTTCTGTTGCGTAACGTTTTCGATGAGGTTATGCGCTCTCACAGAATACCGATGTGCCTTTGTTGTGCTGCTTTTGTCCAGAGCTGAGGATGATGGCCGAGGGGCGCTTCGCCAGTCTGCCCCGGTCTCTGCACACGCACCATCACTCTCTGGGTGCAGGGCCGCCTCACACACCTCTGACGGGGCCCTCGTACTCACTGGGGGCCCCAAACACCTGCTCATCCAGGAGACTCCAGGGGTCACTGGCCTCCTCCATGGACCTGCTCAGCTCCAGGTCGGGGTAAGTGGACAGTTTTCTTTAATTACGAATTGTGTGACGTATTTAGAGGGTTTGTGAGGTCTAGGATTTTTTTTATTTTTTTTGGACAGGCCTTAAAGTCAGGATCCAATTTTCAAAGAGATGCGATTATAGAACTCTTTCATGGTCAAGTGTACTTTTTATGCTTCACATCAGGGGGAAAACTCTTTTAAATGAGAGCAATTCACCTTTTTTGTACCCCTGTAGACTCAGGCCTGAATGTATTTACCATTCGATTTGTGATTTCTGTTTTGCTGTTAGGATTCTGTTCAGAGTTCCCAATTGAGACACAACCAGGAGCATTAATACTTCAGGGCATAATTCAGAAATATGCCCTGATAAGTTAATACCAGAATCCTATGCATTTCAGAATATGTTTGCAGAGGTTTGAACTAGAGTTTTAACAACATTTATGCATAAAGAGATTGTAAATGTTGATGTTTTCAGGTTATACTTTTTCTAAATCTAATTCAAATTGTGTGCCTTAACAACCAGTTTTGACGAGCTCAGCCTCATAAATGTGAATGTAATGAAGGATATGTATAGTGAAAAACTAACTCTTCTTTATCATTACATACATTGAGTTGTATTTAGCTTCATTCACGCTTGTGTCATTGATCTTGTTCACGAGGTCATCTTCCTCTGAGAAACACATAGCACTAATAAAATCTTTATGTTTTTAAGTCCATAAATTATCGCCAAACTTATTCTTAACATCTCTGCCGTTAAACTGTGTACATTACGTCTACATGCGTGCATTAACATCCCGGCCATGCCTATGACAGGTTTTTATGATTTTCTCATTTTAGTTTTATTTGGAGTATTTGTGCCTGTTGTAAATATAAATTTTAGTTTTACACCAAACCAGTTGCTATTTGCGGAGAAAAGTAAAAAAAAAAATACAGGAAGTGACATCACACCATGGACCCTCATTCCATCCAAAGTTTATGCAGAATTTACCCAAAATAAACAACTTTTTCGACCATCTAAACATTAATTCAACAAAATAAAGGCGCTCTCATATAATTGTATTTGTCAAATAAATAAAGTTGGGACATAAGGGTAATTTCCTATAGTGTGATGTCATCAATTACAAACAGGAAGCAAAAAAAAAAGCAAACAAGAAGCAAAAAAATGTGCAATTCTGGGATAAAATGTGTATAATTTTTAGCAACATTTAAAATCTATTTATCTTAACTGCATTTCAGTTCAAACAGTCGTCCAACCTGTCGTAGGCACTTTAAATAGTGAGATCTTTTTTTCCTCCATGGTAATTCCAGTGAAATACCTAAGCAAAGATCCTCAAGAGCATGTTTACAGACAAAACAAACAATGTGTGTCCTAAGTGGTTGTCAGAAGAACATTTTAGTATTTTTAACCTACATTTTTTCTTGATTATTGTCTCGTCCACAGTCTTCCTTCAGGCCCGGGTGGCAGCCTCTCGGAGCTCTCCACTACGTCCCACCAGGTTTCCATTCACGGCACTCTCCCCCGACGAAAGAAAGTGGGGCAAAACCTGGCTCAGAGCGGCTACACCTGGGACCCCCGAGTCAAGCTGTACCCCGCCCCCCCGCTGAGTCCCGGGCCGGTCCAGCCGCTGCCCTCGCCTCTGGTTCAAAACATCAAAGAGGACTTCCATGGACACAGGTAATGATGGCGTCTCGTTAGATCGTCTGCACAAGTCACAAGGCGCCTCACAAACATCGTGATCATGTGTTGGAGATTATACAGAGTTTTAAACAGGTCTGCGCCAGAAAAGGTGAAATGTTGACCCTCAACAAATAAACTATGTCTATATGTCGATATTATTTTGACGCTGATCCAAAGCAATCACATTTAATTTGAACGCTAATCCATTAAAAATACTGTATATAATTGAGCACAAAATAGTCACGTGCAAAACACAATATATTTATTTAGTGTTTAGGGTGTTTTTTATTCAAAATATAACTTGACGTTTTTAAATTTTTGTATTTAATTGATTATTCTGTTATGTTTTAAAAGAGGTAAGTTTTAGTGTTAGATATTATAATAATTAAAGCAACATTTCCTATTCTTGCCTGTTATTTCAGCATTTGAAATACTTTATATAGTAATGCATACCACTTTTCCAGATTTGGCACTTTTTTATTTAACTTGTTTAACTCTTTAAAATGTGTTTACTATGTGTTCTGTCCACTGCAGCCCCAAGTAGTTCTCAGTTATATCTAAATTGCACCATTTCACAGAGTTTAATTGTGGAAAGCGAAACGAAAACGATTGTTTTTGCTTATTATCATCAAAGATAGCATCTGAAGTCAGAGTTCACTCAGCCCTGCTCAGTTTAAACACATGCTTTTCACAAACTTTGAGCTTGTGTTTAAAAGTAGAACAAGTAGCCACCAATTTCATCCATGCAGTTGTGTGTAAAAAAAAAAAAGACAAATAACTTAAATTTGAAAACAGTGGGTTCCAAAGTGGGCAGTGACAGACAAAAGCACAAATGAAACAAAGAAGATGCATTATAGACAATAAGTCATTTCAAAGGTGAGTTATCAGCGCAGAGCAGCAATAAAGTTTCCCCCGAGTTTCACAAAAGGCGCTGTCATCGCCGCACTGTTGAACTTTTCGGATCGAGCTTGAGTTTCCCCCAATAAAACGCAGGTGTTTTCGGGATGAAAGCGCCGCGCCGATCCAAGCGCTGTGGGCTGTGGCCGTCCGAGCGAGGACTTCAGAAGCACCACAGCGCTCATCCCTCATCGTGTCCTCCCATCTCCCCGTCTCCAGGGTAGAGTTACAGACGGCTGGATCTGATAGGGCCCAGCTTTGTGACTGCGTGTGTCGCTCGGAGCGTCCGGGCTGCCTTTGTAGGTCAGGGCGTGGCGGAGCGGATCACGCATCGCCGTCACAGCTTTCTCTCCGTCCCGGGATACATTTCAGGCGCCGTTGACGTACCGCTCCGGCGTTTTGTCCCGGGGTCGGATTCAGCCTCCGCAGGTGGCTGTGTAAGAAGTACAAACGCGTTCGCTCGTTTTTCACCCGCGACTGTGGCGATTCAACAGCGTTTGTCGCGCTGTGGACTGTACTTTTTCAGCATCAAAGCCACTTAATGTGAAAAGCCAACCTCAGTGTTTCAGATGAATGGAGGAGACACAGTAGCCTATGGAGAGGGAGGGAAATGATCTATATCTAATCGCTCTGATCTTCTCACAAGCATTGCAGTTGTGATTTGTTCTAATTGTAGCATTCTGTTCAAAGATTACATTTTAAACACATCCAAGAGCCATAAGGGAAGACTGAATATGACCAGCTAAACTAATGTGAGAATCATGTGCCTGTTAGAACAATGTTTATTGAGGCCTGAACAGCATATCTTGTTGTTTGCACAGGAAATTATGTCCCTCGAATGATTGCGGCCTTTGGTAAATGCGTTTGTTCAAATTGCGATTTCGATTCAATTGCGATTCCTCTTGCATCATATGTACACAAAAAATATGCACGTTTTTGCCTCACAAATTTGGTCCAGTTTCTCGATCTAGACAATTATTCTAAGACGCGAAAACAATGTTATGACGTTGTTCCCTCGTCAACAGCATATCTGGAGTTGTGTCAGAAATCCGGAGGTCTCCTGTCCATAAATCCGAATTAAATCATTGCCAGACTTTAATTTCTGCTATTAAATCATGTTCATGTAACTGCGTGCATATGACAGTCACGTTGCTTAAACTTATGTACATTTTTTTCAATGATTCATTCCCACTGCTTCCAGTAGATGGCGTGTTAATGCCACATCTAAGCAGAGGAGCGCAGCTGATGCAAAAAAAACATGCTAAATTCATGATAATAATATAATAATAACAGTTAAAGAGTAAATAATCTGTGAACAAAAATACAAAAATGACATATCCAACAACACAAACTCTTCATTCACATAAACATGAGTTCCTTTCCTTTAAGTTTCTAGTGGAGCTTCAAAGTGCAGGACAGTCCAGACACATGGACAGTTGGTCTTGACTTTCCATTGCTCATGTTGTCATCTGACCCCTGACCCCTGACCTTATGCTTCTCTAGCTCCCATTGGTCAGTTTGTCTTTGAGGGGACCTCTGTGGGCTGCTCTGAAGACCACCATGACAGGAGGGGTGGGTGTGGAGAGAACTGTTACAGACATTTATGGTACAATACAAAGAGGGGAAATGCAACCTGAAAAAGAGGCTAGAGATTCAAGAAATGTATAATATCACAGTTGTTTTTGAGGTTTTAGGTTAGAATATTAAGTCTATTGTTGATATTAAGTAAAAGGCTGCAAAAAGAGCTGACTAAATATAAAAACATCATTTTGATCTTCTAAACAAGCTTGAACAATAATATTCTGCCCGCACTTTGTTGTTAATCCCACTCACTTTTCTGATGGATCGCCTTAATGTCATTTGAATGTTGTAAATGGAATAATAACTTCGTCCACTCCTGTAATGGTATTTTTTTTTAATCATTTATCATCAATTAATTGGTCGGTGGCGTTTTAGTCAACCAAAATGTGTTTCAGTCATGTAATTATTATTGTATTTAGATAATAAGGATTTGTATGGGACGGTTAAAGTTTGCTGAAGTAAATCCTTATTTTAATCTTCCTTTTACATATAAATAGTTTCCTTGTTCTTTCTTTAAATAATTGGTGTTGTTTTTGCATGAACTCCTGCGTGTAATAGAGATACTGTGATGCTGTTTCACGTCACTGACCATTTTAGCCAAACAAAAATGTATTTAATCGGCTACAGCGCCATAAGGTAGTTTTTTTGTCTAACAATTAATTTAGAAAAATCCACGAAACTCTTTCATACAATATTTAATGAACTAACAGCTAACTAAGTAGCTAACTAATTGAATTCACAATCCTCCTCTTACCGCCTCTCTCCCACATACGGTACAGTACTTTCTCTATACAGTATTAGATCACAGCGCCCTCTGTTGGCCTCTCTTAGACACTGCAGCTCTCACTCTGCGTCTTGCACACACTTGTGGTCAGACTTTGCTTTGTGTGGCCAAACATGAAGAACAACAGGACAGAAAAAGACTGTGGCCTGGTGCTTCTTTCTCTTCTGCTGCTGTTTATTTTATATGTGTGTGTTTTCCTGCTGTGTTGTGGTCTCGGGAGCAGAAATCCCCCGGCTCTTGCTTTTGCCGTCTGTGCAGAAACAGTTAAAGTTATCCGTGGTCATTTTTTCGAAAGGCTGGAATGTCTGGACCAGGCCATGTCACGTCGACACGAAAGAACTGCAGCCTTATCAGCGGCAGACAAACAATTAGACTGACATATCAACACAACGCTTAATTCATGTTCCATAAGAGTGTGTTGATCCAGAGCAGGGTCAGAGGCTTGACAAGGGGGTGCCTAAAGAAACATTTATTCAGCTAAAAATAAAATACATGGAGCTGTTTTGTGTCGAATAAACGAATGCTGAAGTAGTTTTATTTTAAGAAAGTCAGGGAATTTTGCTTGACTTGTCCCGTCGCAGTCAAAGTGTGAGGATTCATGAGTCAAAATAAGAACGATTTGGACAAAATACTGTGAACGACACATTTAGAAATAGATAATAATCATGATATAAACGGATGTCAAAAATCATGGTGTATATTATGTGCAGACGACTGAATAAAAACATATGGACAAAAATGGAAAATCTTGAGAATTCTGACGACAATATTAAGTAAAACTACAGAAATGTGTTTTTGAACGTGTTAGTTGAGGTCTGATTAGCATATTATAACGGAAATGTCTGTAAAATAAATCTCAAAAGTGAAAAAATATCACCTTTATAGCCTTATTAGAAAGTTTACAACATAACCTTTTGTTCTGTTTTATTTTAATGAGCTCTTTTTGATATATTACACCGCTATGATACAATAATTTAGTCTAGCATTAGTTTCAGACCTGATAAAGACTTTCGTTTTCTTGATGACTTTACACGATGCGCACACACAAAGAGGCCGGCTTGTGTTTGTGCATGAACTTTGACCTCCATAAGAGCGAAAGGGAAAATGCCAGTTCAGAGGTCCTTCCAGCTGTGGCGACGTTTGTGGACCATCACGTATGTAAGGGAAATAAAATACAAGATAAATGCAATTCGACCAAAATGAATACCTCAATAGTTTTTTGTTATTATCCCAATGACATAATTCAGACAATATTATTGTCGGCAATCCATCAGAAATGTGCTGAAATGTGTAAATGTGCTGAAATGCGCCTTTGATTGAGGTTCAAACATTGCACAATGTGAACGGACTGTGAAATGTTGTTATTTACCATGTCAAGATTATTGGGTTAATCCATAATTGTGACTATTGTAATATTGCTTTGCCTGGAATGTTCCATGAATTGACCTTGCATTTACCTCACCGTGCGCAGGGACGGTCCCAACAAAATAATATGTCTTACTGAAACCGATATTTGCCGATACCGATAACACAATCACACGTTTATGTTAAGTTCTAGATGCACTCTCAAATTTCCACTTTTAATTTCTGTAAAAGCAACAACAAAATGTACTTTCTGTTAAACATGCAGCCATATTTTTGCCTAATTAGCCTTTTATTTCTATTTGTACTCATTAGTTTGTTCAAAAAGACAAATCTGATGCACTGAGGTCAAACTAAGAACAACACACGTGTCTATTGACAATGACTCTTGGATGAGAGTCGGAACGTCTATTTTTTTCTAACTGAGTCCAGATGACTACAACTGAAGTTTTTTCTACTATAAAACACACGTGCAAACAGAAACTGGCAAAGTACAGGGAAAAAAAGAAATCTGTCACAAATGTATTCTACATTTTCAATATCACACCGACCCGATATCTGGGGAAACACTCCGATATCGCCGATAACCGATCCACAGCGCCGTCCCTAGTCGCACATCGGTTTTAATTGCTAAAAAAGTTCCGTTTTGACCTCCGCGACATGCGTTTCTTCCCGTGAAGCGCATCACGTAGAGCGCGTTCAGGCTCGACTCGCCGAGAAAGGCCGCGGGAGTCGACATCGTCCCGGTTACAGCCGCGTGGTCTGTCTCTGTGTGCGGGCGGTCGTGTTCTGCTGCCGACAGGATGCGTTGGATTAGAGCTTCCGTTGACAGCCACAGTCTCATTGGCTCCGATATAAAATGTGAAATCTCCCGCCCGCTCGCCACCTTTCATGCGGCTGTAAACGGAGGCTCGTGTTTGGTTGCATAACTAAATCCTGCTCGTTATTCGGAGGCCGCATTAAAGCAAAAGGACTCGGAGCTGAGCGTACTTGATTTGGTCAATACTGCAGAGTGCTGATATTCCCGTGGGAACGCCGGCGCAGGCTTAAGGGATTTCGACTACAAACCTTCGCAAATGCAGTTGGAGATTTGAGCTAATTACCTCTTTCGCAGAGTCGTCGGCTTCTGCTCCACTGTAGGAAAGAGTTGCATGTAAAAAAATACTATTATTTAGAAACGTGTGATCGCATAAAGAAGTTATTGATTTACAAAAGACATGGCCTGACGGATCGATTACTCGATAAAAAGCGCTCAAAAAACAGCTTCTTATACATAAGATAAGATAAGATAAGATAAGATATTCCTTTATTGTCCCACATGGGGAAATTTCATTGATGCAACGCAGGTAGATACAGAAATACAAGAAAAGAACAGATCACTTATAAACAGTGCATTTATACAAAAAGGCAGATTAAACTAACATGTTTCGCTCATAAATCTTGACAAAATGAACTTAATCTTCTCCTTTCTGCTGTTGTTTCATGTAAATCGTTATAATCTAAATCAAATAATGACTGGATGAATCGACTAAACCAACAGCCCTATTATGAATGAGTTATCTTTAGAGATATTTTTAATTTTTGCACAAATAGCTGACAAAAAAGCTTCCTAAAGTTCATGTTACAATAATAGAATGAGGCGTAAATAAGAAGCTTCTGTGGCCTCTATGATCCGAGATTATCTGCCACTTAAGTTGCTGCTACTTTAAACGTATTATTTGTACAACTTTATTGTTCAACCGCGCTTGCAAAACATTTTTCTTTGTTTTAGGTCTCTACAATTAATCAAATTTGGGATTCTTTTTAATCGAGAGGAGGAAGAAACGGGACAATTTTCGTATTAAATGGCAATGTAGTGTTCATTAATTCATTAAAGATCAGAAGCTAAAAATAAACCTATACATAGTGTTTTCTTAGACACTCAAAGACAAACAGACAACAGTGGTGTAAAAGTTGAGACAAATCCAGTCTAAACAGGTGATTTTTGAGCATAAATTTGAAGTTCTGAAGAGTTTTTGATTAAAATTAACATCAAAAGCCATTTTAATTTCAAGATATAACAAAATAAAATCAATTCGAGCGAAAAAGAAAGAACTGTGAATGTGTTTTTGCCATCGCGCCCAGCTCCACTTTTCAGATTAGAGCCACTGCGAGAGAATGCCTAAAATACGTGCCGTGTCGTAACCTTTCTGTGAATTTGCCAGTGGACTCCGAAAGCCGGGTCGTGTGGCCGCGATGTGTGTTCTGACGGGGGGAGGAGGAGGAGATACGAATGTGGGAGGGACTCAAAGCCGCGGCGGACCCCACAACCGAGCGCACATGAAGTCAGGGGAAGCACCAGGCGCACAAACACACACAAACACACACTCACACACATGGGTAATGGTTCTGGTCATGTTTGAATGGCTTAAAGTGGAGCCTAAGTGAGATGCAAGGATCCGGCATCTCAAATACTGTCGGGTTGTGTTGAAATCCACGTGAAAAACTGGGAGATCTACAGTTGGGCTGCTGCTGGAAGGATGTGTTCACTCAATCGGACCCTATCTCTATCTTTTTTCCCCAGGGATCCCTCTGCCGGCCTGGACGCGACTGTTGACTATGTCAAGGTAAGATAAAAAAAAATACTTTTACTCCAATTTGTTTGTCAAAATCAGAAAAGGTTTATTGCCATTGTCAATGAAGAGAATTCACAAACATAGAAACTTGCTGTGGTGATTTCGGTGCGATATAAAATAATGAACGATACATAAAATCAAAACGAAACACAATTTAAATCTGCTGTAGAATGAAAAATAAGCTTATGATGTACACCACATTTACAGTTGAATTTACAGATGTAGTGCAGCTTAGGAAACGTACAGTGTTTGGTTTCTTATGGCAAAATGAAGTATGTTTTGTTCAATAACCTTTAAATCTGTCTGTTTTTGTCACATTTAACTTTAATTTGTCATTTGAAAAGTTCAGTTTTGAGGAATAGTTAGTTGTTAGACCACGATTAATGACAGAAAGATTAAAGATCTCACTGTCTTAGTAATAATAAGTAAGCGTTTGAATGTGAAAACACTAAAAAACACTCATAGTAATACTGCACAAATACTTGTAACACGCGTGGCAGGTTTTATGCTGCTGATGGGGCCGCGCAAAAAAGTGCAACTTGTCATTTTCAAAACCTCAAACTCTTCACCCCAGTGTAAAAATAAAACGTGTGCTCATTCCCGTGTCTTTTGTACAGCAAAGTTTGGTCACTCGCCAGATTCCGTGCACACGTTTTTCGAGTTATGATAAAGCTGGCAAAGATATATATATATATGACTTTAGATAAGCGCTTTCCATACTAATACAAATACTTGGTACATAATACCGACTTCGTACAATGGAAGGTAATTGTCAACTTTATTTAATATGATCGTGTGGTTCAATGTAAATACTTAGATTCTTATATACTTAGAAAGACTTAGAAATGAGCTTAGATTCTTACGTTGAATTGAACTTTTTAACACATTAAAGTGCCCGTGACAGGTTTTTATGATTTTCTCATTTTGACTTTATCTGGTGTATTTGTAGCTGTTGTAAATATAAATTATAGTTTTACACCAATCGACCAGCTATTTGTGGAGGAAAGCTGAAAAATCTGTAGATGATAACAGGAAGTGACATCACACCAGGGACACTTGCTCCATCCAAAGTTTAAGCGTTATTTACTCAAAAGAAACATCTTTTTTGACCCTCAATACAACAAAATAAAGACGCTCTCATATATTTGTATTTGTCAAATGTTTATTTTTTATTTTTTATTCACGTTAGATGAGTTTTGGCCCAGTGGTTGCTGTGTGTGATGTCGTCAATTACAACCAGGAAGTAAAATTATTAACCTAAAAATATGATTATCTTCACTGCATTTGTGTTCAGTGTCATAGGCACTTTAATGGCTAACTTGTAGTAATAGTGATTGTAGGTATTCAACTTTCTCGTGTTTTTAAAGTACTTATTCATGTTTTAATTTCTACGGCTGTATTTTACAACTATTAACCCATTTTTGTCCATTAATACGTTTAATCACAGTTTAATTTTGGCATTATATGGATGTTATTGGACGTTATCTTCTTAAATTGCATGAAAAAGTCCTGCGTAAAAGCTAATGTCTGAATAACTAACTTTATCTATATTAAAGATACTACTCATATTTTGCGATGTGGAAACTGATATCGAGCCTTTTCCATAACATCAAAATCTTATGAAATTCTTCGTTTGTAATTAAGTGATCCAAAAACTGTTACCCAATGAAAACCTTACTTCAGATGTAAATGACAGTTCCGACCTTGATACAGGAACGAGCAATGACTTTGGAAGATGAAATAAGGCATTTTTCAGCGTCTGTCACTTAAGTCAGAAGTGTGTGGTCGTTTTAGGTCCACGGGGATAATTCACCTTTAAATCACACAATATGTCACAGAGAGTCGCGTGTAAATTACCTTCACACGTTCAGACGGCGGCAGCTGCACCTGAGTCCTGCCCTGGATAAACTCGATGAGTGACAGGCCGCGCTTCACCAGCCACATAATCATCCGGCCCACACTGGACAGGAAATACGAGCGTGGGCCGCTTTTGTTCTCTCATTCTTAAGAACAAATACAGGTGTAACAGCCAAAAAAAAAAGAGAATACTAACCAAAAAGTGACTATTTATAACTACAGGTTTGATTCAATAGCTTAAAATGACAACATTGGACAAAATAAAACTAGTTCAAGGACATTTCTGATTGGTTACAGGATAATTTAGCTAAAAATAGGAAAATAACAACTTTTGGAGTATTTGGAGCAAGTGCATCTTGAAATAAGTTAAATAATCAAGGTCTATTAAAAAAATAAATCTTAGCTCATCAAAACTACTGAAATGATTGATGCACTGGAATCAGTTCAGGGTTTGTCCAATCAGTGTTTTTGGCCCAGAACGTCTCATAATGTGTGAGCGTTTATTCATACAGGACACTTCCATAGTTTCTCAGAGAGGTCATGATCCCGGTCCTGATGTAGACTTGGTTTGGTCCTGTTCTAGTCCTTGTTTAAGTCCGGGTTTAGTCCCAGTTTGGTCCTCATTGAGCCCACGTTTGTCCCGGTACAGACTGGGTTTAGTCATGTTCTAGTCTCTGTTTAGTTCTGATCTAGTCCAGGTTTACTTCCAGGTCTAGTCCAGTTTACTTCCAGGTTTACTTCCAGGTCTAGTCCAGGTTTACTTCCAGGTCTAGTCCAGGTCTACTTCCGGGTCTAGTCCAGGTCTACTTCCGGGTCTAGTCCAGGTCTACTTCCAGGTCTAGTCCAGGTTTACTTCCAGGTCTAGTCCAGGTCTACTTCCAGGTGTAGTCCAGGTCTACTTCCAGGTCTAGTCCAGGTTTACTTCCAGGTCTAGTCCAGGTCTACTTCCGGCTCTAGTCCAGGTCTACTTCCAGGTGTAGTCCAGGTTTACTTCCAGGTCTAGTCCAGGTTTACTTCCAGGTCTAGTCCAGGTCTACTTCTAGGTCTAGTCCAGGTCTACTTCCAGGTCTAGTCCAGGTTTACTTCCAGGTCTAGTCCAGGTCTACTTCCAGGTCGAGTCCAGGTCTACTTCCAGGTGTAGTCCAGGTCTACTTCCAGGTCTAGTCCAGGTCTACTTCCGGGTCTAGTCCAGGTCTACTTCCAGGTCTAGTCCAGGTTTACTTCCAGGTCTAGTCCAGGTCTACTTCCTGGTCTAGTCCAGGTCTACTTCCAGGTCTAGTCCAGGTCTACTTCCAGGTCTAGTCCAGGTCTACTTCCGGGTCTAGTCCAGGTCTACATCCGGGTCTAGTCCAGGTCTACTTCCGGGTCTAGTCCAGGTTTACTTCCAGGTCTAGTCCAGGTCTACTTCCAGGTCTAGTCCAGGTCTACTTCCGGGTCTAGTCCAGGTCTACTTCCAGGTCTAGTCCAGGTCTACTTCCAGGTCTAGTCCAGGTTTACTTCCAGGTCTAGTCCAGGTCTACTTCCTGGTCTAGTCCAGGTCTACTTCCAGGTCTAGTCCAGGTCTACTTCCAGGTCTAGTCCAGGTCTACTTCCAGGTCTAGTCCAGGTTTACCTCCAGGTCTAGTCCAGGTCTACTTCCAGGTCTAGTCCAGGTCTACTTCCGGGTCTAGTCCAGGTCTACTTCCAGGTCTAGTCCAGGTCTACTTCCAGGTCTAGTCCAGGTTTACTTCCAGGTCTAGTCCAGGTCTACTTCCTGGTCTAGTCCAGGTCTACTTCCAGGTCTAGTCCAGGTTTACTTCCAGGTCTAGTCCAGGTCTATTTCCAGATCTAGTCCAGGTTTACCTCCAGGTCTAGTCCAGGTTTACTTCCAGGTCTAGTCCAGGTCTACTTCCATGTCTAGTCCAGGTCTACTTCCGGGTCTAGTCCAGGTCTACTTCCGGGTCTAGTCCAGGTCTACTTCCAGGTCTAGTCCAGGTCTACTTCCAGGTCTAGTCCAGGTCTACTTCCAGGTCTAGTCCAGGTCTACTTCCAGGTCTAGTCCAGGTTTACCTCCAGGTCTAGTCCAGGTCTACTTCCAGGTCTAGTCCAGGTCTACTTCCAGGTCTAGTCCAGGTCTACTTCCAGGTCTAGTCCAGGTTTACCTCCAGGTCTAGTCCAGGTCTACTTCCGGGTCTAGTCCAGGTCTACTTCCGGGTCTAGTCCAGGTCTACTTCCAGGTCTAGTCCAGGTTTACTTCCAGGTCTAGTCCAGGTCTACTTCCAGGTCGAGTCCAGGTCTACTTCCAGGTCTAGTCCAGGTTTACTTCCAGGTCTAGTCCAGGTCTACTTCCGGCTCTAGTCCAGGTTTACTTCCAGGTGTAGTCCAGGTCTACTTCTAGGTCTAGTCCAGGTCTACTTCCGGGTCTAGTCCAGGTCTACTTCCAGGTGTAGTCCAGGTTTACTTCCAGGTCTAGTTCAGGTTTACTTCCAGGTCTAGTCCAGGTCTACTTCTAGGTCTAGTCCAGGTCTACTTCCAGGTCTAGTCCAGGTTTACTTCCAGGTCTAGTCCAGGTCTACTTCCAGATCGAGTCCAGGTCTACTTCCAGGTGTAGTCCAGGTCTACTTCCAGGTCTAGTCCAGGTCTACTTCCGGGTCTAGTCCAGGTCTACTTCCAGGTCTAGTCCAGGTCTACTTCCAGGTCTAGTCCAGGTTTACTTCCAGGTCTAGTCCAGGTCTACTTCCTGGTCTAGTCCAGGTCTACTTCCGGGTCTAGTCCAGGTCTACTTCCGGGTCTAGTCCAGGTCTACTTCCGGGTCTAGTCCAGGTTTACTTCCAGGTCTAGTCCAGGTCTACTTCCGGGTCTAGTCCAGGTCTACTTCCGGGTCTAGTCCAGGTCTACTTCCAGGTCTAGTCCAGGTCTACTTCCAGGTCTAGTCCAGGTTTACTTCCAGGTCTAGTCCAGGTCTACTTCCTGGTCTAGTCCAGGTCTACTTCCAGGTCTAGTCCAGGTCTACTTCCAGGTCTAGTCCAGGTCTACTTCCAGGTCTAGTCCAGGTTTACCTCCAGGTCTAGTCCAGGTCTACTTCCAGGTCTAGTCCAGGTCTACTTCCGGGTCTAGTCCAGGTCTACTTCCAGGTCTAGTCCAGGTCTACTTCCAGGTCTAGTCCAGGTTTACTTCCAGGTCTAGTCCAGGTCTACTTCCTGGTCTAGTCCAGGTCTACTTCCAGGTCTAGTCCAGGTCTACTTCCAGGTCTAGTCCAGGTCTACTTCCGGGTCTAGTCCAGGTCTACTTCCGGGTCTAGTCCAGGTCTACTTCCGGGTCTAGTCCAGGTTTACTTCCGGGTCTAGTCCAGGTCTACTTCCGGGTCTAGTCCAGGTCTACTTCCGGGTCTAGTCCAGGTCTACTTCCAGGTCTAGTCCAGGTCTACTTCCAGGTCTAGTCCAGGTTTACTTCCAGGTCTAGTCCAGGTCTACTTCCTGGTCTAGTCCAGGTCTACTTCCAGGTCTAGTCCAGGTCTACTTCCAGGTCTAGTCCAGGTCTACTTCCAGGTCTAGTCCAGGTTTACCTCCAGGTCTAGTCCAGGTCTACTTCCAGGTCTAGTCCAGGTCTACTTCCGGGTCTAGTCCAGGTCTACTTCCAGGTCTAGTCCAGGTTTACTTCCAGGTCTAGTCCAGGTCTACTTCCTGGTCTAGTCCAGGTCTACTTCCAGGTCTAGTCCAGGTTTACTTCCAGGTCTAGTCCAGGTCTATTTCCAGATCTAGTCCAGGTTTACCTCCAGGTCTAGTCCAGGTTTACTTCCAGGTCTAGTCCAGGTCTACTTCCATGTCTAGTCCAGGTCTACTTCCGGGTCTAGTCCAGGTCTACTTCCGGGTCTAGTCCAGGTCTACTTCCAGGTCTAGTCCAGGTCTACTTCCAGGTCTAGTCCAGGTCTACTTCCAGGTCTAGTCCAGGTCTACTTCCAGGTCTAGTCCAGGTTTACCTCCAGGTCTAGTCCAGGTCTACTTCCAGGTCTAGTCCAGGTCTACTTCCAGGTCTAGTCCAGGTCTACTTCCAGGTCTAGTCCAGGTTTACCTCCAGGTCTAGTCCAGGTCTACTTCCAGGTGTAGTCCAGGTTTACCTCCAGGTCTAGTCCAGGTCTACTTCCGGGTCTAGTCCAGGTCTACTTCCAGGTGTAGTCCAGGTTTACTTCCATGTCTAGTCCAGGTCTACTTCCGGGTCTAGTCCAGGTCTACTTCTGGGTCTAGTCCAGGTCTACTTCCAGGTCTAGTCCAGGTCTACTTCCAGGTCTAGTCCAGGTTTACTTCCAGGTCTAGTCCAGGTCTACTTCCTGGTCTAGTCCAGGTCTACTTCCAGGTCTAGTCCAGGTCTACTTCCAGGTCTAGTCCAGGTCTACTTCCAGGTCTAGTCCAGGTTTACTTCCAGGTCTAGTCCAGGTCTAGTCCTGATTTTGTGAACTCGCCGTTAAAGAATGGAGTTCAACATATTTGGATTGGATTTACGGTAAGTTATAAGTGTTTCAATTAAAAAAGCCGTATCTGTTTTAGTGTTTGTTGTTCGATATCAGAACTGAAAAATGCGGTGAATGTTGGTTTCTTTGGCTGGAAAGAGCAATTATTGTGTTGATTTGAAATGTTGTTGTGTTTGTGTGAAATGTGACAGTTTGCAAAGAAAAGTCAGTATTTACTCCTTGCAGCTGGATTCTCAGATAATGGATTTTGTCTGCATTCTCGCTTTCCCTTTAATTATAGAAGATGTTAAACGTCTTATGCAGCTTGAGACTCATTCACCTATTTTACATTCTTCATTTAAACCAGGGAGTGACGTAAGCGTGACATAATTCTCGAGAAGCTTTCCGGCCTTCATGGAGCTGGGATTAAACTCAGAATCCTTAGATTATAAGAATAAAAAAGATAATACAAGCTGCAAAAAGAACTGACGAAATTATTTTACAAACAATTTTACATATAAAAAGTAACATTTCCGCACTTTGGTGGTTAATTTTGTCTGATATTTGAACATTTAAAGCATGTTTTAGCTTATTTCTGATGGAATGCCACAATTTGAATATCAAGATGAAAACAAACAAACAAACAAACAAACAAACAAACAAACAAACAAACACACACAAGTCAATGTTCTAATGCGGTTTACACAAATTTTGAGGCACTTTAGACATATATTTGATAATATGTTAGGACTGGGCAAAGATGTTGGAGGAATAAATTGGATAATTTTGTGTGTTAAATGACATTAGAGGCTAATCTATTTAATTAGTCTTATTCATACATTTGATAATTCTACGTCAGAATCCGTTTTATTGCCATTGTCAGTGAAATTCACAAACTTCAGCTTTAACATGCAACATAAAACAATGAATAATAAAAATCATAGTAAAAAGTATAGGCTAAATTTTAAAATAAGATCAAATAAAATAAGGACATGCAAAATGAATGTGTAGTAGATTTAAATACAACAAATAGACAACAAGATCAGAACTAGCAGTGCAGAACAGTGGAATATTCAGTCATATAATTATCTGTTTTTAAAAGAAACCCTAAAATTGAATCAAAATTTGAGCTCAATCTATTTTTGCTCTACTGCCCGATACTTTATTTAGGTCATAGTTCATGGATGTTATGTAACGCATAAGTCTCGTAACCAGGATACAGTTTCAAACAAAGTAAACCTTCATCAGCTCTGTCCGTTCATGAACTCATCCATCACGTGTCTATTCTACGTTTGCTCCGGCGTTTGGAAACTGAAACGCAAACGTCCGACCCGCACTTTGTTTTTTTCCCGTGGCCGGCTCGAGTCAGTTCCATAATTCAGAACCGTCGTGACGTGTGCAGCTGTGTTTGCGGAGGCTCGAAATGTCCACGCATCGCCCACTTAGACTGCACAGCTCAGGGGTCAAGAGTACGGCCTCCGCATCAGGGCCTTTACAGGGTCCACGGTGTTGTTTAAATTAAAGCGAGGAAGGAAGTGTCTGCGCGTTACAATGGAGTGCGTACCTATATTCCTCGGTACCTATGTTCCCTGGTACCTATATTCCCTCTTTTCTATGGACCGGGGAACTAGGCTACTGGTTCAGGTTCCACATCCCCAATAATTGTGCTTAAATGAAGGAAGTGTCTACGCATCACAATCGGGTGCATTCCTATGTTCCCCGGTACCTATGTTCCCCGGTACCCATGTTCTCCGGTACCTATGTCCCCTGGTACCTATGTTCCCCGGTACCTATGTCCCCCGGTACCTATGTTCCCCAGTACCTATGTCCCCCGGTACCTATGTTCCCCGGTACCTATGTTCCCCGGTACCTAAGTTCCCCGGTACCTATGTTCCCCGGTACCTATGTTCCCCGGTACCTATGTTCCCCGGTACCCATGTTCTCCGGTAACTATGTTCCCCGGTACCCATGTCCCCCGGTACCCATGTCCCCCGGTACCCATGTTCTCCGGTACCCATGTTCTCCGGTACCCATGTCCCCCGGTACCCATGTTCTCCGGTACCTATGTCCCCCGGTACCCATGTTCTCCGGTACCCATGTCCCCCGGTACCCATGTTCTCCGGTACCCATGTTCTCCGGTACCTATGTCCCCCGGTACCCATGTTCTCCGGTACCTATGTCCCCCGGTACCCATGTTCTCCGGTACCCAGGTTTCCCGGTAACTATGTCCCCCGGTACTCATGTTCCCCGGTACCTATGTTCCCCGGTACCTATGTTCCCCGGTACCCATGTTCCCCGGTACCCATGTTCCCCTGTACCTATATTCCTTGGTACCTATGTTCCCTGGTACATATATTCCTGGTACTTATATTCCTCAATACCTATGCCTACCCCAGTGATTGTGCATAAATGAAGGAAGTGTCACAATCACACACTCGATATCCTGAAAGAAATCCCACACTTACAGTATCACTATCTGCCATTTTCCAGAGCAGTGTAACAATGACTAAAAATAGCTCGTGAGTGCATTTTTCTGCCAAAAACGATGAGAAAAGCATAACTGTAACAGGAAAATCAAGACACAAGCGGACGTATGTAGAGTTTTGGCTTTTTTTTATTAAAACGTGAGGTTAAAAGTGCACGGAATTGGCATTAAACGGATGGATTTAGCATTTATTCAATCGCACACTCAAATGCCCTGACAAACTTGATTTCTCACTGTGTGCTGTATTTTTGTGATGTCGTTTGTGACTGTTTGATGACATCTGGTTACATGAAAGGGTCCAGAGCTCCTTGCGTGAGTTCGGGGCGCACGGTTCCTCTTGACACTGCAGTCGTTCTTGTCTATTCCCACTCTGTCTTTGAGCCGAGACACTTTGAAGATTAAAGTCTTGTGCGGGGGAACAATGCGGCGCTGTGTGTTTGTGGATTTGGACTCAGGTTGCAGTGACTGAGAAGTGAAACACACACCTGAAACAAAATGAGTCAACACTTACCTTTACAACTATGTTAAGTCTGACACCTGTTTATCTGAATTATACAGCGATTTACCAACGGCACTGAAACAAGAGCAGGGGAATGGGTGTACTTTGCTGCTCTCTAGCGGTCAAGAGATAGAACTACACAAAGAGCTTAAATTTAAATATATCAATTATCAATTAGAAAGTTTTCCTGTAATTTACTCACATAAATTTAAGACAAAAATGTATTACAAGTTTTTCAAGCCATGTTTTAATTAATATAGAAGTACAGTATTTTATGTGTAAAAACGGCAAAAATTGCACATAATATTGGGACATTTGAATCTGAAAATGGACAGAAAAACGTTTAAAATGTATTGCTTGATTTTGTGTTAGAAGAAAAAAAAAATACAGAGGGGATTTGGGATATCTTATTTAGTTTTTGAGTAAACTATACTGAAAATGTGTGAACATTTAAAATTTTTGCCAAATCTTTTAAACTTAAAACGTGAATAAATCAGGCTTAGTATTAGATATCAACAAATCCTTCTGTAAAATCATGTTAGGTACAAGATTAGAAAGTTTGGTGTGTGTAGGTGCGAGTCTAAGTTTGTGATCTTTATATACGGGATAAAAAGGCATTCAAGAAGTTACAATGTCCCCGAGAAATCTATGGATGAAGTGCATTAAATTAAATAATAATTATCGTTTCCACATGAAAACCACATGAAGAATGTTGAGAGAGCAAACTGACCAAAAATAATAAAACGTAATAATAATAATAATAATAATGAAATGTTTTGCTGTAGTGTCTCGGTTTAAGAACAGGATTTGTGAAATTGTTACGCACTTAACCTTCTCATCTTGAAACACCTGCTATAACACTTAAAACATTCAAATGTCCCATGCCATGTCCATATTAAAAAATAAATAAAATACAATATTTAACCAGGACAAACAAAAGTATGATGTGGACAAATCTAAATGATACATTATGAAATATTACCACAAAACTGTGTGCATTTACATCTTAATAAATCAGAATAAAGAACACAACTAAAACTTAATGTTTGTTGAATCAATAAAGTTGCACCGCATAACTTTTCTGGCCCAGTTTTGCGCCTGGAGATGTCATTGTATTAAATGTGTCTCAGTATGACATTAAACCCTATCTATTCCCGTGAACACAAGCAAATGAAGCCACCAGGCCATGTACAAGTCAGATCTGTGGAGAGGCGACCTGACTCAGAAAAATAATACAGGTTTTTAAAGGGATTTTTGGGATGAAAAACACTGCTAAAAGATCATGTTCAGAGTTTTCTTGTTTAAATAATTGTATTAAATGCAATTTGGAAATTTGTTACTTATTAAGATAAGATAACATAAGATAATCCTTTATTGTCCACACATGGGTAAATTTCATTGTTGCAACGCAGGTAGATACAGAGGTAGATACAGAGGAAAAGAACAGATCACTTATAGGAATGTCCAGGACATTTTAATTAAATATTAAATATTTAATATTTGAATATTATTATGTCCAGGACCTTTTAATTATTGCCTCAGTAATTAAAAAGGATACATTAAATTAAGCTAATTCTGTATATTTATGATCTTACAACAAGATTTTTTTTTATATTTGATACCAGTTTATTGCAGATTAGATTAGATTAGACTATGAGGGTGACGAATACTATGACTATGGGGCAAGTATTCTCTATTAATGGCAAATACTGGTCTGATAGAGTATAATATAAATACCTAGAGATAAAAACAACCTTACTCTCCCACAAATCACATCAAAACTGAAAGGTCACTGTACAGTGCACATTAGAATGAGACAGACCCGCTCACTCAAACTCACCGATGACAGCAGCGTGTTCATTAATCAATACTGTCTCGTGTCGCGACGATCCGTCTCGCAACTGTTCCATCTCTGTACAATCCATACGTGCATCTGGGTCACACAGTGCATTAGCGACTACAGTACAGGACAATACAGGACAGTAAAGTACAGTAAAGTACAGTAAAGTACAGTAAAGTAGTGTTTACTCGCTGTGGAATCAATAATGTAGAGCTGTTGTGTGAGTTTGTGTGAGCAACAGGTACTTTAATAACTCTTAATACTCATTACATTGGATATTTTAACATTAAAAAGATACACAGATGTTACCTTTGGATACGGCTTGCCCAGGACTACTTTTAATCAAATTGCACTTCTCGAGAGTAGTTTTTGATTCACTTTTTTCCCTCTAAATTCATAATTAGTTTGAAGTAACAGCACTCTTATTTGAGTTGAACATTTGGTTTCTCTTCCTGCTGTGACTGAATCTAAAGTGACAAAGGATTTATAGTATGTTGACAATATTCACTGATTATTTGTGTTTCTTGCGCCGCTTCTTCAGAAATGACTTTGTTTTTCTCATTTCGGTGGTTTCTTTTGTGCACAATTTAAGGTTTTGTCCTTCTTTTTACATTAACTTAAAATCAGAAATCAAATGTTAAAGAGGTTTTTAGTCTTACTTGAGCAAAATCTTGGACTATTATGTACTTCTACCTGAGTAATGTTACAGTAATGGTAATAAGATAAGATAAGATAAGATATTCCTTTATTGTCCCACATGGGGAAATTTCATTGGCGCAACGCAGGTAGATACAGAGGTAGATACAGAAGAACAGATCACTTATAGGAAGTCTGAAAAAACACTTTCAGTAGAAGATCTCCTATAAATAAATAAAAACTCCCATAGACAAATAAATAAATACATAAATACCATTGCGTGTGATCACGACAGTAATTGCACATGAATATGTGTCACGACAGCACATAGATTGCACATGAATTTCACAGTAATTGCACATGAATTCCAACAGCAATTGCACATACGACAGAATTGCACATCAGTATTAGGTTAGGTCAGTATTGCGACGGGATAACGTGACGATCTCCGGGTAAGACGACTGTTCTCCTCAGTTTCATGTGTTCCTCCTTTGTGGAAACGCGGTACGGCGCCGGCCGGGGGGCGGGGCCGGAGCCGGGGGGGCGGGGCCGGGGGCGGGGCCGGAGCCGGGGGACTCAGAGCCAAGACACATCGCCACGGCACGACGAAAACACTCAATCCAGCCGAATAAAGTCAAAACAAGTTAATTTAAAGCGATTCCAGTGCGTGTCTCGATCGTTCGTGAAGTTCCTCTTTCATATAAACGTGTAAATAAACGTGTACCGACGACACGCCGTACTTTAGCGCGGCCGGAGGGCGCGGGGGGGGGGCTGGTGGGCTAGTTCGGAGCTAGCTCACGTCACAACAACACAACGAACGCAACGAAAAACGCTCAAATCCAGCCGAAAAAAGTCAAAAACAGTTGAATTAAAAAAACTATTCCAGCGCGTGTCCCTATCGTACAGTAAAATAGAAAAAATATACTAACTATATTTACAAAATATAGGAGATAAAGCACAATAAGTGTGAGAAAGAAGAGAGAGCGTTTACACCGGGCTGCCAGCTGTACCAGCGCCTTATGTGATGGCAATATAATGGTAATAGTAATGGTTAGGGATGTCAAGATTATTAGGCTAATTGATAATCCTGATTATTGAGGTCACAATATAATCACAAAGAAAAAAAAAAAGATGATTGTGACATTTTTAGAATTATGTTATTTGTATTCAATTTCTAGAAAAGTGACAATTTTCAAACTAAATTAGGTATTTTTTATTTCAATTAAAAGAAATGTGACGATTTAAAAGCAAGATTAAGTATTTTCTGCTCACCTTTTTCCTCAAAATAGTAACACAAAATGTAAAGTTTGTTTTCATCTTGCCGTTTATGTCCAATTGATCATTCAGAATAAAGCACGAAAATGTAGAATTTTATTGCTGTCTTGGCCGTGATGTGAATAATTGTGAATAATTGTTAAATCTCTGTGTTTATTCTCACAATAATCGTTACGCTGACATTTGAAATCCCTATAATGTTACTCTTGAGTGTCATTTATGGATACTCTTCCCACCTCCGACACTTAAGACTTCAAACTTCATGGGTAAAACGTTGCCGGACACGATTCAGAAGTCAACAGCTGAATTTTAAAAGAAAACACGTGGAAATACAGCCTTGATCTTTGTGCAGCGTCACTTTACAAGGGTCAGTACGCGTAATAAGTCAGTGCTGTTGCGATCGGCGCTCTCAAACTGTCACAAACCGTCCATGAGCCACGTGAACACCAGTGTCACCAGTTTGTTTTGAGCCTCACACATGATGAACCTGATGAACTTGATACACAGGGTTTTGTCTGGTCTTAATCTGGAGCGCGAAGTCGCTGACCTCGTGTTTGTTTGATTGTGTCGCTCGACGTGATAAATCAGGGAACGATAACATTAGAGGTGCAAATCTGGCGCGTCACTGTTTATTTTTGGTGTCCGGGGCCGGTTTATGCGCCCGATCTTAGGGGCCTACGTCATGGGTGATTGCGATCATAGAGAAAAAAGGGGGTGATGGGGTTTGGTGCTGACAAAACCTCACGAAACTATGAAGTATGAGTAAAATATGACAACATATCAAGACCACAAGCTCAAAGGAGGTCATGAAATAACAATTTGTGCAGAAAATGAAAGAAACTAGTAAACTCACATGTAAAAATGGTTGAGAAAACTCACAATTTACTCTCAAATCGTACATAATTAGTCGACTGGTAAACATTTTGGTCGATTTAGACATTGGCCAAAGAGCTCTTGACAAAAATATACATGAAACAAAAAAATAATCATCAAGAGAACTTAAGAAGCATCATTTTAATTCCAAAAAAGTAAGTAAGATTGTACTTATTTAACTGTATTGTTCAAAAAGCTTATTTTTTCTCTCAAATTATGGACTGTGTGAACAAATACACTTCATTCTTTGTATATTTTGACTGATGAAGTTGTTTTTTACACTGGAGAAATACAGCATTGTATAGAAATCTCTGCCTTAGGAAATATGGATATTTTGCCAGTCCATTTACAAAAACGCTCCACCGTAACCGTCTTCGCTTTTAGTTTTGCCCGTGGTTTGTCTGGCGTAAAACTTGCTGAACAAACTGCTTTTCTCCGTCCAGTCGACAGAAACAACAATTAGCAGACGAAAGCGAAGAGAAGACAGGAGCGTCGCGTGGGATTCCGACTCCGATGCCTTTGCGCTGTTGTTTTCCCGTAGCATTCCTGGTGTGACGGATGTGTGTATTTTAAGGTGACTTTTAGCCTAGCCGGTGATTTGGGGGCGCCGTGGTTGGCAGAAAGGGCAATGTTCTCTATGGATTTGGATGGTGGATGTTCTGGGACTTCATGCTGTAATTAGTGGCTACATTTCCCGCGGTTGAAAAGGGCTCGCGGCTGTCTCCACGAGGGAGGGTCGTGTCACAAGTTCATTTGCACAGTGTTTTTACAAGTCATGCAATCAGCCAAAAATGTGGACGTAAAAATGCATATTTTTGTTCAGACCAAACTGACTGAGGGTGAATCTGCGAAGAGGATGCTCTTCCATAAATGATAAAGCATTTAAAATGAGGCTGCGCTTTGGTGTTCACAGACGTTTGCTCTCGCTCTTGGTGTAAATTGGGATCAGGGATCATGAGGTTATATTTTGAATATATATTTGAACATTTTAAATTGCAATGATGGCTTGAGAAACACAGGGAAAATGTTGATTTTGCACAATAGGTCTCCTTTAAAATGATTTGGTAAATAAACTAAAGAAAGTACTATGAAATATCTCAAAATGTCAATAATTGTATTAAAATGAATGAAACTATGCAACAAATGTCCACTTTTCTAAAAATGTAATACGTCTATACAACTTTATTGTTGTCCATGCAACTTTATTATAATGCATTATTTAACCTTATTTAGCATGAAAACATTTGTAAATAGCTTAATGACAACTTAATGCAACAGTATGTAACTTTCTGAAGGTGGCACCTGCGCGATTCCACAGAAATAGAAAAAGTTAAAACCTTACTATGGAACATTCTCCATGGAGATAGATATATTTTGTTTTTGTTTGCCATATTGTGGAATATTTTAGCCATATTTCCATGGAAACAAGCAGGAAGCGGCTGTATGAGTCAGGTTTGTGGAGATGCAGCTCGCTCTTAGTAAAGACAGGAAAGGTTTTCTGTGTGTTTTTGCACAAAAACAAAAATAAAGTTTTATTGCAAAAAAAAAGAAAAACATCCAACATGAAAAAAAGCAAACTGGCTTTTATTTGTGTCTATTGTTTTGCTAAAATGTTACGTATTGGGGCTTTAGTTAAGACATCAAGGGTAGGAGTTAGGTCTTAGTGTATTAATTAAGTAGTTACTACTATGTGTTCATTATGAATTAAGTCTTTATT
Source organism: Eucyclogobius newberryi (assembly GCF_026437365.1). Lineage (NCBI taxonomy): Eukaryota > Metazoa > Chordata > Actinopteri > Gobiiformes > Gobiidae > Eucyclogobius > Eucyclogobius newberryi. The sequence continues at coordinate 26,335,246 of NW_027316532.1, read as the reverse complement.
AAGCTAATAAAGTGTTATTATAATAAAGTATCGGCTGAAGCTGTACATTTATAAAAACACTCACAGTTCACATCAGTTTCAAAACAGCACTGGTGATGAAATGAAAGCCAGACGTTATGATTGTGTGGTATGATTATGGACGGTCAGCCGTTATCAGCCGGTGTGAACCTCTCATATTCTTTCCTCCCGTCTAGACGGCAGCGTTCAGTGTTGTTTGGAGCACAGCGTCATGCCATTAAATACTCTAACATGCTTGTTGTCGCTGTCTGCACTTATTTTAACCGGGAACACACACAGCACAGGATATGAGGCACTTTCTGTTTTTAGACACACGGATTTATGGAAGTCATAAGAGACGACAGGAACAGAAAAGTGGCATTAAATGGAAGGAATGGTTCAACACTGACTGTCTGCGTGACTTTTTATACGTTTGAAGTGAGTGTTTTGGCTTTAAATTGTTGCATGTCATGTACTTTGAAGTGACTCAAAATTGTGTTACGCTTGAACATCAAAGACAAGTTTATTCCAATCATAAATCTTCAGAAACTTTTGTCTATATTTTGTGCATTTTAGTGCCTGTCGTTGTGTCCTTGGGCAAGACGCATTTCCGTGAGTGAGTTTTGGTGGTGCAGCCTCGCTTCTGTTAGTCTGGATTATTATGATTATTATGATTCCAAAAAAAGACAGCTGCCTTTTCAGCTTTTTATATCAATGGATAGACTTTTTCTTTTTAAATAATATCCAGATTGCAGTGGACATCTCATTAGAGCACATTACTCTCACACGGCTCAGTCTCAGTTTAGTGATGAATACAGATGATCTCAAATATGGAAAAGTCTGCCCTCCTGCTTTTTCACAGGATCAGCTTAAGAACGCTTTAAATCGTCTGAATAATTGCACATTTCCATTTCACGTTTCCTTTTTCAAGCTTGATGTTTTGAATGGTGTATCTCACAGGGTGGTCAGAAGTATTGAAAATCGGATACTAATAAATACTGTTACTATATCTCGTCATCCAACTTACTAATATTTGCTGCAGTTTTATTCAAGCCTAATTTATGCAATTTTGTTGGAGGTGACGGCATGTTAAGGACTTTGAGAAGGGTTTTTGGTAACAATCCATCACAAGTGAAAATAAATACATCTAAATTTAAAAGTCATGGATGTATAATCAAAGCAACACGCTCAGAAAAAAAAGAGAATATACTTTGAATTTGCTTTTTACATATTTTTGTGTAGAAAAGCTTGTTTTCAGTAAAATGACAACATTGTGGTGAGACGTGGTTTGTACAGAAGGATTTTCCTTTGGGCCAGTCCTTGGGAGTTGAGATTTGATTGGCTCGGAGTAAACCACATGGCTCTGTTAAGCCTCCTTATACGGTCATGGTGGGCGGAGCTAAAGAGAGGAGAAAGTGTGAGAATGGATCATACAGTGCAGTGAGCGGTGGAGGCTTCACTCTGCAGGGGACAGAGCTGGGACTTAGATGAGACAGAGCCGGGACTGAGTCGGGACCGAGCCGGGACTGAGATGAGACAGAGCCGGGTCTGAGCCAGGACTGAGCCAGAACTGAGCCAAGACTGAGCCAGGACTGAGCTTGGACTGAGCCAGGACTGAGCCAGGACTGAGCTTGGACTGAGCCAGGACTGAGCCAGAACTGAGCCAGAACTGAGCCAGGACTGACAGAGCCAGGACTGAGTCGGGACTGAGCTTGGACTGAGCCAGGACTGAGCCAGGACTGAGCCAGAACTGAGCCAGAACTGAGCCAGGACTGAGCCAGGACTGACAGAGCCAGGACTGAGTCGGGACTGAGCTTGGACTGAGCCAGGACTGAGCCAGGACTGAGCCAGAACTGAGCCAGAACTGAGCCAGGACTGACAGAGCCAGGACTGAGTCGGGACTGAGCTTGGACTGAGCCAGGACTGAGCCAGGACTGAGCCAGAACTGAGCCAGGACTGAGCCAGAACTGAGCCAGGACTGAGCTTGGACTGAGCCAGGACTGAGCCGGGACTGAGAAGGGACCGTGAGGAGGACACTACAGGATGGAGACATGTCCAGAATAATCTGAGCTGTTTCGAGTTGCAATGGGATGAAGTGTCACTCAGAGATGTTGAAGATCTGAAGCCGGAAATTGCAACAACAAAAAATGTCCGAAAGATGCAACCTGAAGGACTTCACTGCAGCTTTGTGTTGCTTTTACAACAAGAACTCCATCAATGCAAAGGTGAGAAGAAAGTTTCATATTTAAGATCGGGAACAATATCTCCATGCCGAAGTGAAAGATCACACAGCTCAGGCTCAGCTTTTCTTTTTCTTTTGATTCATGCATTTCAGATGAGACATTTACATTGTTGTTGTTGTTGTTGTTGTTGTTGTTGTTGTTAATTTCTATTGTATCTTATCTATTAGTGTTATCAAGGCACTGAGGAATGTGCTCTATTCTCGATACATTTTTTAGGTCAAAGTTTTAGGCAATTTCACTGACATTTTCAACACAAAATAATTGCAATTTCTCTGTCAAACCCTGTTCTCTCATAATGCCTCTCACAAAGTCCAATATCATTCTTAAAGATTATGTTTTGTCCTGTTGACGTGATTTTTTAGTACAGATGCTAGTTTTAGTATTGATTAGTATCCAAAAAGTATATTGTATAATTTGAGGCTTTGTGCAAAATTTCCTTTCATTTTTGGATCAAATTAAGTGTTTCTGGTGTTTATACCAACAGTTGATCAATTACATAACTAATTAACTCCTTCTCTGGTCATTTTTCATTCTTTTGCCAATTTCCGTTCGTGTGTGAGCTGCTTTCTTGATGTATGAATGCATTTGCACACCAGCGCTTGCAGTGAATGTATTCCGATGCCTCTGAACCTCACTTATTGCTTGTGTTTCGCCGTATTTCTTCCTAACTTGCTCCCATATGAGACAAGTGGGACTTCAGGATGGAGCATATTGGGCCGTGCGGAGAACAACACTTCCCTGACAGCGTAATCTAATGAGAGTGAATGGCCGTCCTCTTCCCCTGTGCTGCGTGTGTGAGCCGAACACTGGGCTCTTATTATGGGCCCGGGCGCTCCCATAAACGACCACAGTGTGACTGCCGTGTCTGTGTGCGCCGCCAACCGATACACGGCCGGGTCTATCCATAAAGAAGAGAAGTGACGACAGTGGCAGAGGTGTAAGCGGGTGAGAAAACAGTGAGACGTATCCAGTTTGGGCTTTAGAATGCTGTTAAAGATATTGGATGGGCGATAGCGATAAAAGACGGTATCGATATTCAGACGATATTCAAAGTCAAAGTGAAATGTTGTTAAAAGATGTCTCTGTTGAGGTTTAAGTGTCAGGCAATTGTGAAGTGATTGATATTTCTGGACTTTTGTGGGTAGAATTGGACAGTTTTTACCCTTATTTGGACGTTTAGAACCTTTTTTTCGTTTCGCAGCCTGTTCAATATTCAAATGCTGCACATCTTCTAAACGGCAATCACAATGTTATAAATATTTTCGATATTTGATCATCTGCCCACCTCTAGATTGAACAACTGAAGGTCAAAGTCACAAAAAGCACATTTAAGGAAACGCCCCAAAAATGTACGATTAAAAAAATGTTTAGTGTTCACCTTATTCACCAGAGAAAATAAGTTCTACACAGACTAAAAAGTTGTTTTCGGGACGCCTGGGGAATCAGTGCATTTTTGACTTGTTGGTCACATGAACATTGAATATTTTACACAAATCATTCTACTTTATTGCATATTTAGCGGTGAGACTTTTCCCTCGTTCTCCATTCAAACCAATGGAGTTTCCACTGGAGCGGAAGTGAGATTACAACGGCTGATCACGTGGGAAAAGAGGGAAAAGATTGTGACAAATAACAACACAAACATTCTTGATTTGGAGACAATAAAGGATTATTAGCTTCTCTTATTTTATTCTTAGAAAACGGATTGTTATTCGATACCAATTTCGATACCTGTGACAAATGTAATTTTCAACACAAAATAACATTAGTTATTTCATACTAATTTTGATATAAATCCATCCAGACCATTAAAACTATTCAGGAATGGTACAGTTTTGTCCTATTTATTTTAACATAACATTTTTGAATAAATACTAAATAAATTCTAGTTTTAGTATGGATTTGTATCTAGGTGTCGATTTTACAACCTTGCAGACTTTTATATTTATCCATCCATCCATCCATAGTAAAACAATATATAAAAATAATATACAAGCAGCCTTCAACATTCAATCTAGATTAAATATCTCACAAATTGTATTTTCTGTGCATTTCACCTCATCGCAAGTAAATCCCTAGAAACATGCAATTGCTGTTGGGATTAACACTGAAAACGTCAAATTAATCATGATCTGAAATAGTGACATGTTTTTGATGGATGCACAAAGGATAAATGGGTCCTGTGGGTTAAATGGGCATCAAACCAGATCAACAGAAGGAGCAGAAGAGAGCGGCTGCGGGCACAATAACATAAGTACTATATCAAGTGCCTCGCTTCAAGTACTATCCACTTTTATCATCCCAATGACATTCAGCGAGGACAAAACACTCCTTTAAATGTCACTGTAAACGGCCCGACCTCCGGAGCAGCAAGATTAAGATACATTTTGTGTGGAAAGAGTAAGCAACAGTGGCAGAAACACAAAAATGAGAGGTTTCCACAGAGACGTGATGTCACACAAACTGATGGTGGAGAGTTCAAACTAAATAGGATGATCTCACGTCTTCTCGTAACATTTGAGCCGCAAAACTACAATTATAACGCCTTATATCAGTGATACTCATTTGTGTTCGTCCACATCACTTAAGCCGTGGTTTAGTCTGATTTTAGACCAGGTTTAGTCTCAGTTTGGCCCTGGTAGTTATTCGATTTAGTGGAAGGGGTGTCACTGTATGAAGTATGATTATTGTGAGAACATTGTGCTTTTACTATTAACAGTGAGAGTTTAAAAAAAGGACTTTATCTTTGTGTTTACTGGAGAGTAATGGTAATTAGGTTTGACAAATTTTTGCTTCTAAACTCCTTACTTTTTTTTACATCTATATCTGGAGTTACTAAAAAGCCAGACATTGTTATTATGCTAGAGTTAAAAGGTTGAGAATCACTGCCCTAAATTGATCAAATACTGAGGGATTAAATCGGGAAAGGCTAATAATAGCATTGTTGTGCTTCACTGCTAATAATAGTTATTACAGGTCAGGTGTTTCTGTTTGTTCAAATGCTGGCGTGCATGACACTAAAGGGCTGGGCAATACTGTGAGGCAAAACATCTTCATAACGATCTTTTTATTTTTTTTAATGGTGTTTCTTCACATTTATTGATTTTTAAGTCAAATTTCATAAACAAGTAGACTTTACAAAGAAAATTTCAACGTGAGCGCAAATCCCCGCTCCAGAGCCGTTTAAAGGGCCCTTATCGTGCAAAATTTACTTTTCAGAGCTTTTAACATTCTTACAGTGCTATTAGTACTTTGTATATGCGCCCAGTGTTTTTTTTGATTGATTTCTGCAGTCTTTAGCTAGAGAACAGTCTCTATCCTTCTCCTTGGATGAGCAGACGGACGGGGCCGGTGTAGTACCCTTAAAGTTAAAATGAACAATTTATATTGGCTTGATATGGCAAGAAGCATTTAATGTTGTTACTTTCCCTGGTGAGTAATTGTTTTTATTTTACTAGTTCCCTGTATCCATGTAATCACAGATATGTGTCTTTAAGAACATTAGACAGATGAGTGGACTTATGGGAAATGGGGCGTGTATTTTTGTTGTTCAGCGACATGGCAGAAAACGTACAAATGCTTGTATTACTGAACCGAGGACTGTTATTAAAACGTTGCCCTGAAGTTAAATGAACGTGAGTCTGGTCGTTCATTTCGGGGGTGCAACACCTACTCACCACTGTCAAACTCAAGCCGCCTGTGAAACAAATGAGCTCATTGGTCATTTATCTTTTAGAACCAAATCAAATTCTTATCTTACCTCACATTAAAGGGGCTGTAGTGGATTTGTAAAACATGAAAAACAGCACTAGTTCATTTGAAACTCTTTACAGCTCCACACGTATCACTCACTTACCGAATGCATTCCCAGCATCCTAAATATTCACCGCATTGAGTTCATTTTACAATATCACACGCTTTGCTTATGGATTCTGCAGAAATCCCCGACGTTTTTCAGTCGCTGCGATGTTCTTTTCTCACCATAAGCCAAGTTTGTTTTCATACAGACTAATACACCGTCAATCACGCCCATCTCAACTCGCGGGGATGAAAGCGATGAACAGACTGATATGGAGCTTATAAAGACAAAGAGAGATAATGTGATGAACATGCCATGACGTAAATGCCCAGCCCTGCAAGAAGGTGCCGTGACACCGGACAGAAATGAATTCATCCCATTCCGAGCGCAGCGTTATTCCAGTAGGACGCCATAAATACCACGTTCAAGTGTGTCCCAGAGACGGTTGCAGAGGAAGACGAGGCCTCTGCTCGTAAACAGGAAAGGAGTGGACCGCGTTCGGATGCACAGAGACGGCTTTGATCATCGCCGTCACCTCGGGGACCGTCGGTGTGTCGAGATTTGATCACCGCGGAGGAAATGCAACATCTTTTTTTTTTCAACATTGCACTCGGTTCGTAAGGAGCTGTGCACAAGTGTAACAAGTGCGTTTCCATCTCTTTCACCGCTCGTCCACAGTTTGCATTCAAGTTTGTCATTTGCGTCTTCACGTTTGAGGGCGGAAAATCAAAACTAGAATAGATAGAAATGGAAAAATCGGGATTTCTGAGGCATTGAAGGACGGGACAATAAAGTATCTTCACAATCGAATAAAAAATGATCAAGCGCTGCAGCTGTTTAGGTAATTGAACATCCTTTTCATCTTTTTATGGGGAAATCTTGCTTACTCTGTAGTTTATGCCTCTACGTCTCCTGTTTTAGTTTAGAAGTTTATATTTCAATCTTCTCTGACATTTCAACTCTGATTGCAGTTACTTTTAGTCCAGGATAAGACCCGCAAATACCAACTTTATTGCAATACAGAAGTCGTAGGTCAGCGAGTGCGATGCGACTCGTTCAGAAGCATGTAAATGTGGAAAGTTGTCTCCATACTTTCTGTCTTCAAAGCTTAACAAACATCCGACATAACCAGCATAAATGTGTGGACAATGTGTTAATGTTCCTTTAATGTTGACGCAATCTGAAGTCAGGAGAGCGTCTAGAAGTAAAGGCTGGGGTCTTCTCCGTCATACTTTAGCTCACTGGGGATTATAATGTGTTGTGAAGAGGAGGCAAAGGCTTTATGATCTCAAAGGGTTATACTCATCCGTCACATCAGGAGACACAAAGGACAAAGAGCTTAGACCAGTGTCTCCTGATTGGCTGGACCGTCCATGCAACAACTGGGACCTACAGCAACGCAACGGAAAGCCACACACAGGAAATGCCTTTCAAGAGAGGTCTCCTTGTGGCTCTGTGAACGTCTTAGATGAATGAAAAGCTCAATAAATGTTTGGCACGTCACAATAAAAAGTGTAAGCGATGGCATAAAGAAACTGAAGGTGTGTAATGTAAGTTGTAAAATCAATGACTGAATCAGGGACTGAAAATTGTGAATAAAATACATTTTTTTCCAATGTTTTCGTTTTAAAAAACATTATAGTTCTGTCTGATTGAGATATATTTTGTTTTGTTCGATTAGGGCTGCAACTAAAGATCATTTTTCTCATCGATTATTCTAGCGATTCTTTTGATGAATCGATTATTTGTTTGGAACACAAAAGTCTAGTTGCGATAACGATACTTTTGTGACTAATGGAAATGTTATGACTGAAATGTTCCACAGTATGGCATTGAAAAACAATCAATACCTTGCATGTATTTAATGACAGGTGTTTTAGTGTCATGTCGGTGTAATCCATCCATCTCATTCGTCCTGGACTGATCCTTTGTAGTAAAAGATTCAGTTGTATCATCTGAGACCACAAGACGTTTTGACTCTCATCCAAGAGTCATTTTCAATCTGCGAATCGAGTCTGGGAACTCAGATATTTATCCTTCTCTGAGCAGGACCAGCCCACCGGGCGGGACCTCCTGATAAAGGGAGTTTTTGGTTTCACTTGAAACTACCCTCTTTGTTTACTAACAGCCCTATGGGCTATCTACATCCTATTGGAAACTGACCTTCGCTCCCTCCTCACTGAGTACCTAGATCAGAATGCCCTGGGCTTCTACTGCTCCAGGGTTTCAAGACACAATTATATACGACCGGAAGGTTGAATCTTAAACCCCGGTTTCTGTTTCAGGACGGATTCTCTTAACAAAGATTGCCTCTTTAACTCCTCTTTCATGTGTCATATTTCTACAATATTGCCCACCTGTGGAATGTTACAGAGCAATAACATCTCCGTAGCGACGGCAGTGGTGGACCCTCCTCAAGAACAGCTTTTTTAATTAATGAATTAATTATAATCCACACTTATTACTCGCATGGCAGTAGAACTGAGATAGTCTCTCTCTCTCCTCTAAAGGAAGGTGGATCTGTTCTTAATGGCAAATGAAGAGTTCCCCAGAGGACAGTAAAATGCAGATGAGCCCGGGACATGTTTGAGCCCGACTGTGATTTACTCAGACACTTAACATTGAGTCGTCCTGCGATAACACTGCCCTTCACCTCAGCTCAAGAAGACCAAAGGATGTGGCAACTTTTCATACAAGCGTCTATGCAAGGACAGAGCACGCACCGGAGAATGGAACAGGCGAACGCGAAGAAGCAGCAGTTTATAACAAGCCCTTTAATGTTCAGCGAGCCGTGTCTTCATCTTCTGTGTTCTGTTGCTGTATATTTGATGGTTTAAAGTAGGATTAAGTATTCCGTTTTCTTCAGTTGATCACAATTGATATTATGTGTCATGTTGTCGGATTCAGCGCTTTTTCAGTTAGTGACAGATGGATTGAACCTCACCTGGAATCGGGAATACACACGTCTGGTCTTGTCAAAACAAACACGGCTGTTTACGAGGGAAAAAGAAACGAAAGGAAATGAAATATCACAGGGACTGAAAAACATTGCAGATTTCTGTGGAATCAATGAGCGAAAAACTTAAACGCTGTTAATCTGAGGTGAGAGAAGTTTGATTTTGTTCTAAAGGATAAATTACCTGATTGCACAGTTCTGTCTGAGTTTGGCTCGACGGAGGAAGTGGTGGCCAGACTATTATTCTTCTCTGCACTTACATTCGGGAGCTAAAATGTGATCTGGCTGCAAGAAAGTCTTTGGCAAAGCGCCCGCTCCTTATGCAATACTCTAGTCTCATACAGTTGTTGCGTCCTTGGGCAAGAAACTTCTCCCACTTTGTGAAAAGGATAACGTGACTGTTGGGGCCGGAGAGCGCTACATATCACCTTAGATGAGACTCAAGCATTATTTACGACAGTTTTATGCATCTTTCTCTTAAAAGTAGGCCATGAGTTGGAATCAGTAGCCCACAAGTTTTCTCGTTTTAGGATCCAACATGTAAAGGTTAGTGAAAGGCTAATTCATTCACGAGTCATTGCGTTATGACGGGCGTAGGCGCTTCGTGACGCGCTCGAGCTCAACACCTGCACGTACGCCGATCACACATGCGCTGACTAGAAGCAGCCGATAATAGCCGTGATACCTTAATTTCACATGAGCGTCATCGTTGTCATTCATGAAACCAAAAGTAAACATGAGCTCACTTTAAGCCTGAATGACAGCGAGGGCTCTTAGTGGTGGATTGTGGGCCGCTGCATCACTCACGATGACATCATGCTGCAGGCCCGTCTAAAAAAAACACACCGCTCCATTTATTCTCATCATGCCCGCTCTTAAATATTACATTTGTCCGCCCGATCTACATAATCCATTCATTTCTATCTTGCGCCTTTGTCGGCCGTGCATTAGTTTAGCCACTGCCCTCCATCATTTCCGTCGGCATGGTGACAGCGGATGCAAAGAGCGCACTTACTGTAGTGCGAATCAATAAAAAAGAAAAGGCAGCGCGTAGAAATATTAGTGTTATTATACGAGATGGGTTTTATCAAGCCGAACGGAAACAAGCCGTCGCACCGGAGCCAACGCGTGGCTGTTTTTTATTACGGCCGTCAATTTGTGGTGTGAAAAGTGCAGTTATTCCGTGTTAAAACTGCCAGCACTGCCGCTGTCGCCGCATTACCAGGAAGTGTGTGGTGTTTAAATCAACAGAATGATAACACGCACAAAATATCAGGGAAATTCATAAAAGGGACAAAATAACGTTTCTGAAGCTGTGTCTGGACGTATTGTAGAGTAGAACGTCAAAAAAGGTTGGATTGAAATACATTTGAGGTGTTGGATCATGTTTGTGTTGTCATGACAATGCAGCATTTACCCCTGAACTCAAACATCCAGGTCTAGACGTCGACAATCGCTTTGCATGGAGAAAAGTACCAAAAAACTCAGCATTTATATGTAAAAAAAGGGGGGGAAATCTGAATAAATTGATCAATAACTCAAAAAAACTGTCCACATAAATCTGAATAATCCCAATAAAATAATGAGTCAATGAACAAAAAGTTTAGTCGACTAAGACACTGACCCAATGCCAAATAAATATACCGGTGAACATTTCAGGCAGAGCAATGACATCTCCATGGCGACGTGCAAGTGGCAGACCACCCACTGGAAAAGTTACACAGTGTACTTTTGAACCCTAACGCGTACTATTTGTGGTGCCTTCAAAAATAGCGGTATAAGACCTTCAACTTGTCATTTTCACAGTGACTTTCGTGTTGTATTGCTCAGAATCCCGGCAGAACAGGAAAAACACGATGCTTCTGCTGCTTCTGCTGCTTCTGACTGACTCGTAGTTTGTTTAGAGGAAATATGGTTCCGCCGTCTCAAAAGTGACACTTGCTCGTTTCTTGTTTGGACGAAGCTGAAACTCGAGCCGGGCTTTTCTTGTCATACGCAGGAGCCACCGAGACGCAGGGCAAACAGGTCCATCGTAATGTCTTTAGAGCGAGACGTATGGGTCGTAATGTACCATAAGAACGGTGTCAGTTTCACGGTATTGGCGTTTTTTTTCCCAATTGCACGTACAGTCTATGGATCGATACGTGTGTAAGTGCATGTTCTGACTGTTATGGCTTCATGCGATATCTGTCTGAAATGAGAATGAGAACTTAAGCTGTACTATTAAAGTTGAATGGAGAGCTTCAAATGTAAAATCAAAGTATTATTAAGTAAAAGGGGAAATGACTTGCAAAGTAAATCATAACTAGTACAAGGCAGTCAAAAATAAGTTTTATTTTATTATTTTTGTCACTATATCTCGACTATGACTGCCCCTGAACTTAATATTGTTTGGCCTCATCCACAAAGAGCGGCTTTATATCAACTTTTATCTTTTATTCACTGTTAGGAATGTCAAGATTATTAGCTTCATCTAAAATTGTGATTATTCAGGTTACAATATGATAAATAATAACCGTGACAATTTTAGAAGCAAAATAATCTTGTTTTTGTTCCATACATAGCCCAAAAATAGACCTAAATGTATGAACTTTTTTATATCTGGCTGTTTTTGTCACATTTAACTTTATTTTAAGAAAGTAAAGACAGCCACAAACTTGAGTGAACAGTAACAGGTTTTAACAGATCAGATTTCATTTAAATGCAATTTTAAATAGTTTTTCCAACCATAAAAAAAGCCCTTATAAATACAATGATGATGTCAAAAAAATCAAATAGTCTATTTATATGTATTGAAGTTGTGTTTGTTCTGTATTCTGTGGAGCACTTTGTACAAATATGCTCCAAAATATACAATTTATTAACTTACGAGTACATTACCAGAGTACACTCGATTCAGAAATGACTCAAACGTGTCTTTCTAAGCGTACAATTTACCGCTAACGCAAACGTTTACAGGAAATCAGAACTGTGAACCTTTCCGAAGTTGCAAAACCAGTTCGAATGTGATGAGTTGAAGGAAAGGGTTGCGTCAGCGGAGAGCCGTGCGTCAGGTGTGGGTGTGAGGCAGGTACGGGGTGTCGAGTGGGTCAGATTGACACACAAGTCGACAGCCGCGCGAGACGACGAGGGACGTCGCACGGGGAAATGGAAAACAGACAGAAGACTTTGTCGTAAAGCGAGAGGATTAAGAATTAAGTGTGTCGTTTGTTATGAGGGCGTTTCTGAGGAGCCATGCAGAGACCAAGCAGCTGCGAAGTAAGTCTGTGTTCATGACGTTGTTCGAATATGATTGCAGTATTTTGGTAAACTGCTACTTAAGTAAGAGTAATTGTACCTGACTGGAAACACTATGTAATCTGAAGAAGCGCTAAAAGATGTTAAAATCATTTAATATTGTGAACATAAAGCTTGTGTTGCTTGTTTTCGTGCTAGGAAGAGTAACCAAAGCTTTTGATCAAGTAACAATACTCTGTTAAAACTGTGAAATATATATAAAGTAAGAGTAAATCTATGCTGTCTAAAACTATTCCAGAATAATAACTCAAATGTTTGTGGAAAGTTTGTTTTTCTTTTGGCTTTTTAAGTTAATTGACCTTTTCAAAATAGGATACTATGTGAAGTAGTTTGGTTTTACAATATTGTTTTATAGTACAATGTAAGGTCTTAAATATTTGGGGTTTGAGGCAAAACTGGACGTAGTGTTCTTGATTTGTGAAGATCGACATGTGGAATGTGGTTTATTGTGCGTTACTTGTGTTGTTTATTATGTGTTATTGTGAGCAGGGGTCTTTTAGCACGTGGCTAATGTGTTTGTGTAACAGATGTCACTAGATCTAATGTCTATGTTAGGATTGTTGTGGAAAAAAATGATCATGATTCTACGCTTTTTTATTCACAATTATCGACACCATGATCAAGAACGAGTAAAATTCTTGATTCTCTTTCATTCACATTGTCCAACATTTCCCCAGGACTAAACCAAGACTGAACCAGGACTAGATCAAGGATTGAACCAGGTCAAAACAAAGACTGAACCAGGATTGAACCATGATTAAACCATGATTAAACCAGGACTAAACCAGGACTAAACCAGGACTAGATCACGGATTGAACTAGGACAAAACCAAGACTGAACCAGCCTTTAGATGAGATTGAACGAGAACTCAACCAGGTCCAGACCAACCCAGACACACAAACAACACTTGACTTTTACATGTTCTTTTTTGGTGTGTAGATTGAATTTAATTACTTGCATTTACGTCTAAAATTCTCACAATGCTTATTTTTTCTTTCTTACAATTCTCACAATTCTGAATGAACTGAAAGAATCTTGACGTCACTTTTAAACAGAAAAAAACCTGATCTGCAGGACACATCAAACATGTAGTGATCTATATTGCGATTGTTTTGCTTTTGCAGTTCTCGAGAGACCAGTTCATCCTGGACTGTCCTCCGGAGAAGCTTCGCCGAGAGCTGGAGGAGGAGCTGAAGATGAACGGCGATGAGCCCAGGAGCCACGCATGGTACCACGGAGCCATCCCGAGACAGGTAACGCGCCCAGGACGACCACGAAGTCAAAGTGTCCCGACTGTGTGAGAACAAACGGCACAATTGTACCACTGCGCACCGTTATTGACTCCACAACAGTCCATTTTCTATCAGTCCAACAGTCTGATTATTACTGTTCCGTCTTGCACGCGGCAAGCTTTATGAAATCAAACTCTCTAAACCATAAAGTAGAGTAACTGTGACATAAACAGCCAGATATAAAGCGTTACATGCATAAATCCACACGCTTTTGAACGTGGATTGAATTGAAATGATTTATTTTCGCTTCTAAAATTCTCAAGATCATAATTTGTTATAGTTCTCACGGTTATTTTGTGCCCTCAGTAATCACTATAATCAATTAGAGGTGTCAAGATTATAAGGTGAGTCAGGTCGTCATCGTGAGAAGAACTTGAAAATAATCACATAGTCACAATTTTAGACCTGAAATTGAGTCTGCGACAAACTTGAAGAACAGTAATGAAATGAAATTGGAAAACGTCGCTGTCGTTTGGTCGCGATAGTGAATAATTGTGGTGTTTTCTCCCACAACGATCGTAACATTGACGTTTTGATATGGTAACAGCCCAGAGTTATCAGTTTGACATTATGATTTCACTTAATTACAACCGCTTCACTGGTCCGGCCTGTCGCTCCTTTCAACCTGCAGAGAAACTCGTCCAACCAGATCGTCTCTCCTAAGCGTTTAAAGTTAGATTTATGCACTGCACTCACCGAGATAAATGGCACAGCAATAGACAGTGTTGACAGACGCTTGAGAGTTACAACTTTTTTACAAATAATAGATGGATTTAATGAGTAAAATGGATGCTAATGTGAAGGGCTTGTGTTTCTGTTCACTGAGCCTTTTAAACACGTCCAGGAGCTTTCACACGCGGGAGTTTGTCGGGGTTTACCGCATAAAAAGATAGAATATGTTCTGATTTACAAAGGACAATCTTTTGCTTTATAATTGCAGTCTTTGTGATTTGAGAATGGCAACACATTAATTTACCATTTTCATTCATTTGCGTTATATACGGTAGTGTAAAATATCAAAATGTCGATATATTGTGGGACTAAATTTGGTGATTGAGTTGCGATATTGTTGGCTGCTGTATCGATATATTGTTATAGTCATTACTAATTTGGTAAATTTGACAAAATGATTACACTGCTACACATTAAGAGAAAAGAAAACCAACTTGTTTATGTAATATCTTTGATTTTTACTGTTTTGATTGCTAAAATGTATGTATTTCGCGTTACGTTTGAAGAAGTAGTGGTTTAACAAAGACTTACTGTTGTTAAAATGTGTTTTGCTCTTAAAAGATAGTGATATATTGCAGAATATCATGTGCAGTATATTGATTATCGGATCTATAGCTAAAAAATGTGATATTATGGTTTTGTGAGCCTTGTATCTTCGTAGTGACTCGTGAGGGAACTCTGTGATTCCCAGCCCTAATCTTGCACAGTATTACATTCTTTCACATCACAGTTAATGTCTAAATGAAAACTTCTCCACTGGTGTGTCCTGAGAGACAGTGTTCAGGGCGAGAGGGCGAGAGGGCGAGAGGGCGAGAGGGCGAGAGGGCGCAGGCTGCCCCCGTGCCCTGCATGTTAAAGCCCTATAAGATCTAATCACTTTTAATAAGCTGCTTCCTCCGACTAAACCGAACCATTTACACTGTAAACACTCACTTAATTAAAGTCTGTGAGAGACAGAGCGATGACTGTGCCATGGAAATAGCCTCTTTAGCTCACAAATCTGCACACTCTATCCGGTGTTAACAGTTGTGTAAAGTCTGATATTGGACTGGCCTAGTTTTAATTGTGTATGGATCCAACCATGTGACGTGTTTCAGTGATCCACTTCTATTTAAGCAAGTGCAACTTATCAAGGCAAAGCTTTGTTTAAAGGAGACATATTATGCTTTCCCCTGTACTTAGCACTGAACTGTGTATCACTTGGAGTCTTCATTTTTCAAATAGTTGCAGCGAAGTACAACTTTGAGTAGGAAAATACTGAGGAAACACGGCGGTTTAAAAGCTAAAAACTGAAGTGGATTTGGCACAATACGTCCTCTTTAAGTGAGGCTTGTTCTGAGTTCTGTTAAAAGTGATGTTAAAGGTGGACTAGGTAACCTTTCAATTCAATTCAAAGAGCAGGTCCACAGGCTTTTCTGCTTGTCTCCATGGAGATGTTATTGTATTGTCTAAAACGTTAACATTAAACTTATCTTTTTCCGGTTGTTTTGTATTCTTCAACTGCCTCGAAAACTTGACTTCATGCTTGTCTCCATGGATATTGATAAGTCCCATATTGTTGAACCCTTCAGACCAAGCAACAACGTTTCCATGGAGACAAGCAGATGGCAGATCCTCCACCAGAAAAGTTACCTGTTCACCTTTATTTGCTTACTTAAGTCACGAACAGATTTATAATTCAAAAAGTACAGCAAATACAGAGTTCATAATCTTTTGAATTGTATTTTAAATGTTAATTATTGCCCTACATAAAACCATAAAAAAGTATGATTTTTATGCAACATGATTGTTTTGTTGTTGTGTAACAAACTGAGGCATTTTCCATTCTCCTGCATTATGTAATCGCTGCTAATATTGAAGTATTATAAATGCTTGTCATAATTAGATTAAATGGCATGTTTGTTCCGTCAATAACACCAGATCTGACTTTTTAAGGTGGCAGAAAACCTGGTGCAGCGAGATGGAGATTTCCTGGTCCGTGATTCGCTGTCGAGTCCAGGAAGTTACGTCATGACCTGCCAATGGCGCAACATCGCTCAGCACTTTAAAATCAATAAGAAGGTACAGTTTGTTCAGCGTTACCTCGAGGGAACAGATTGTTACTTTGCTATTTTGTTGACACAGTTTTCATGTTTAGGTTGTGATGTTAAATGAAGCTTATTCCAGAGTGGAGTATTGTCTGGATAAAGAAGGATTTGACAGCGTCCCTGCACTTATACGATACTACGTCGGCAATAGAAAGCCCCTTTCACAGGTAAAAGACCATGTTTATGAACTCTAGTTATGAGGAACAGATCGTGAGTGTTTGGAAGGATTTGTGCTTGTTTTTGATGTTCAGAACTTTCCCTGGACATATTTAACATTGGCACAATAAAGTACATTTAATTCATTTCAATTATAGATAATGTATATATTAGTAAAAGTCAGGGGTAGAAAGTAAGTCATTACAATTGTAGTTGAGTAGATTCTTTTTGGCTAATTGTAATATACTGAGCACATTTTTAACTTTGTTTTAACTCAATTTTCAGGTGGAAGTTTGCCACTTGCTTGTCTTCATGGATATGTTATTATCTTGCCCCTGACAAATGTTCCACTTTATGGCATTAAACTTATATATCTGATATTATGGGTGTTGAATTTTAAACTCCAAAATACATTAAAAACAAATATTCTTACTGTGCGCAAACTGGTTAACAGATCTGGTGTCTCATTTATAAAAGGTTGAATTTGTACTAAAAGTGCATGTACAGACCAAACAGAAACTGCCTCGAACTCACTACATTCTAAGCTCTCTTTTCTTGACCAAATTGCTCATTTTAGGTCAAGGTCGTTTTTTTATAAATCCCAAACATGGGAAGCATTTTTGTACATACGCATGCTTTATAAATGAGACCCCTGACCTGTAACTTGGCCTGGTGGCTTTTTTTTTTAGCATAATAAGACCACATTGACAAATGTGAGACAGGGTTTCTCAGGAGAGTTGTCTTCAGGTTGATGGTTTTCCACCCAAAGACAGCAGGGGGCGACGACGGACACTTCAAATATATATTATTTAACCGTCAAAGAGACTTACAAAGGTGTTTAATAAGATCAAAATGTTACTCAGTTCTGATTTAAGTCCCCTTCATCTTTGTCTTGGTTTGGTCCTACTGTATTTAGTCTGATTTAGTCCTGACTTGGTTTGGTCTGGTTCTACTCCTGATTTAGTCCTGGTCCAATCCCGGCTCTGTTTTAGGTCTAGTCCCAGGTTTAATGTGGTGTGTGTCCATATTTGCAGGTTGTAGGAGCCATTATCTTTCAACCCATCAACCGAGCACTGCCTCTTCGCTGCTTAGAGGAGAAGTACGGCCTGTCCAGCTGCCCCAGAGAGCCCGGACTGTCCGTGCAGGAGAAGAAGAACCAGAAGCGCCTCAGCCTCAACATCACCAACGGGCACTGTCATGACAAACAGAGCATGCAGGATGTGTCGCCCTGCCAGGACAACGGCCTGACCAGAGGACACCAGCTCAGGTCTGAACACAGAGAATACACAGACCAGAGTGGGCTATAGGAGAGGTTATCAGTCACTTTAAGAACATGAGTCTTTGCCCTGAGCTGTTTATCCCTCTGGCAGAATGCTGGAGCTAAACAGATTGGAGTCCTATATATGAAACATGTATATATGAGCAGAGCCACAGGGTGAAACCGCTAAAGCCTGTCACAACCGTTCTTCGGTTTCATTTCACTGGAATAATGAGCAGATTCACTGTCCACGTGACACGTTTAACACGGATGTGCGTTGATATCTCTTATTTATTTGCCCTGACCAGGTTGAAAGATCGCTGTGGCAGTCAGCCGGCGAGCCTAAACCAGATTCTGGAGCGGCGACGGCCACTCAAGGCACATCAGTCTGAAAGCTACTTACCTCTAGGTGAGAATATCATGCTTCTGTTTGTGATGGCAGATCAATACCTAAATATACCTATATTGACTTAATATCAATAATTATATATAACATAATACATTATTTTAAAAATATATATATATATCCAATTTGAATCAGTTCAAACCATTGACAGTATGTATAAGAAACAGGCGTGGAGGGACTGTAACCTTTGTTCTTTGCTCTTTCTCATCAGGTTGTAAACCAGTTCAGTCTCCGGACACACAACCCCTGAGTCCGAAACCCAAGTCCCCAGTGTTTCGGACCGGAAGTGAGCCAGTCCTCAGTCCCTCATTCCCCCGGAGGACGCCAGAGACAGGTGAGCACCAGTGAAAGACAAAGTCTCTGACAGAGCTGTAGGACGCACGCACCTCAGCTGCTCTGTTATGGCAAGAATCATAATCATGATTATTCAGCTCATCATTCAAATCAGCAGTCTTTTGTTTAAACCACTATAGAAAAAGGGAAGTAGCTTTGCCCCAGGTTTCAGGCAGAACGGGCGCAGAAGAACGGAAGTTAATTAATTGTAATTCAATTTGAAATCAATAAATCTGTAACGCTTTAAAATAAGCTTCCTAAGTCAACTATTTATAGCATAGCAAGTTATTTGTTTTCTAAGCATTTAATAGCATTTGTAGATGACTTAAAATACATTGCAAATGTGAATAAGCCATTAATCACGTGTCAATAAACCCTGTGCAAAATGTTATGTAAAAGCATTAACGAGCTTCTTATTAAACAATTTTCAATAACCAAGAGATAAATGACAGTAAATGCCTTATGAGGGCTTATAAACAACTAAGTAGTGCTTATTAATGCATTATAAATGAGTTGGTGTAATCCGTCATGACTCCACGAGTTTTCTCTCTCATCCAAGAGTCATTTTCAATCTGAGAATGACTCTTTAATGAGAAGCGTCTTGTTTTTATAAAATAGTGTTCAGATGACTAAAACTGAATATTTTTTCTACAGTGCATTATAATTTTTTTTACTAAGGAACTTTAATTTAAAGCATTACCAGTAACTCATGATAATATATTTCATGAATTGCATAGTTAACCATCATAAATTAAATCTGTTATGGACTTTGAATTTGAACATTTTAAATGTGTGTTTTGATGTATGACTTAAATGTATACCATAGTCAATGTGCTACGCCTAAAACAGAAATATGTATCACAAAGACATGTGACGCCTTTAGGCCATTTAAATGTAGGTCCATCTGTTTGTGTCAATAGCAGAGCCAGTAGCAGAAAGCAGTTTGTTTGTGTCAATGAGAGTGTCCTCGTCTGCTCCCGTCCACAAAGTGTACAACCTACACCTACAGACGCAGTGTGTTAGTACAACCTACACCTACAGACGCATTGTGTTAGTACAACCTACACCTACAGACGCAGTGTGTTAGTACAACCTACACCTACAGTCGCAAAGTGTGTTAGTACAACCTACACCTACAGACGCAGTGTGTTAGTACAACCTACACCTACAGTCGCAAAGTGTGTTAGTACAACCTACACCTACAGACGCAATGTGTTAGTACAACCTACACCTACAGACGCATTGTGTTAGTACAACCTACACCTACAGACGCAGTGTGTTAGTACAACCTACACCTACAGACGCAGTGTGTTAGTACAACCTACACCTACAGACGCAATGTGTTAGTACAACCTACACCTACAGACGCAGTGTGTTAGTACAACCTACACCTACAGACGCAGTGTGTTAGTACAACCTACACCTACAGACGCAGTGTGTTAGTACAACCTGCACCTACAGACGCAGTGTGTTAGTACAACCTGCACCTACAGACGCAGTGTGTTAGTACAACCTACACCTACAGACGCAGTGTGTTAGTACAACCTACACCTACAGACGCATTGTGTTAGTACAACCTACACCTACAGACGCAGTGTGTTAGTACAACCTACACCTACAGACGCATTGTGTTAGTACAACCTACACCTACAGACGCAGTGTGTTAGTACAACCTACACCTACAGACGCAAAGTGTGTTAGTACAACCTACACCTACAGACGCAAAGTGTGTTAGTACAACCTACACCTACAGATGCACTGTGTTAGTACAACCTACACCTACAGACGCAGTGTGTTAGTACAACCTACACCTACAGACGCAGTGTGTTAGTACAACCTGCACCTACAGACGCAGTGTGTTAGTACAACCTACACCTACAGTCGCAAAGTGTGTTAGTACAACCTACACCTACAGACGCAGTGTGTTAGTACAACCTACACCTACAGACGCAGTGTGTTAGTACAACCTGCACCTACAGACGCAGTGTGTTAGTACAACCTACACCTACAGACGCAGTGTGTTAGTACAACCTACACCTACAGACGTAGTGTGTTAGTACAACCTACACCTACAGACGCAGTGTGTTAGTACAACCTACACCTACAGACGCAGTGTGTTAGTACAACCTACACCTACAGACGCAGTGTGTTAGTACAACCTGCACCTACAGACGCAGTGTGTTAGTACAACCTACACCTACAGACGCAGTGTGTTAGTACAACCTGCACCTACAGACGCAGTGTGTTAGTACAACCTACACCTACAGACGCAGTGTGTTAGTACAACCTACACCTACAGACGCATTGTGTTAGTACAACCTACACCTACAGACGCAGTGTGTTAGTACAACCTACACCTACAGACGCAAAGTGTGTTAGTACAACCTACACCTACAGACGCAGTGTGTTAGTACAACCTACACCTACAGATGCACTGTGTTAGTACAACCTACACCTACAGACGCAGTGTGTTAGTACAACCTACACCTACAGACGCAGTGTGTTAGTACAACCTGCACCTACAGACGCAGTGTGTTAGTACAACCTACACCTACAGTCGCAAAGTGTGTTAGTACAACCTACACCTACAGACGCAGTGTGTTAGTACAACCTACACCTACAGACGCAGTGTGTTAGTACAACCTACACCTACAGACACAAAGTGTGTTGGTACAACCTACACCTACAGACGCAGTGTGTTAGTACAACCTGCACCTACAGACGCAGTGTGTTAGTACAACCTGCACCTACAGACGCAGTGTGTTAGTACAACCTACACCTACAGATGCACTGTGTTAGTACAACCTACACCTACAGACGCAGTGTGTTAGTACAACCTACACCTACAGTCGCAAAGTGTGTTAGTACAACCTACACCTACAGACGCAAAGTGTGTTAGTACAACCTACACCTACAGACGCAAAGTGTGTTAGTGCAACCTACACCTACAGACGCAGTGTGTTAGTACAACCTACACCTACAGACGCAGTGTGTTAGTACAACCTACACCTACAGACGCAGTGTGTTAGTACAACCTACACCTACAGACGCAGTGTGTTAGTACAACCTACACCTACAGACGCAGTGTGTTAGTACAACCTACACCTACAGACGATGGAAACATGTGAGAGAAAGAAAAAACTGCACGCAGCTTAAGTAGCTTATTCAAAATCATATAATTTAAGTAAAAGTACAAAGCAGTGAAAACAATAATATACATAATCTGGTACACACACATTTGAAAAATGTAATCATATCTAAAAGTAATGAAAGAAAAAGTGTTTAAATCATTTAATATTGTCAACATAAAATGATTTACAGTTAGAAGAGAACCCTACACTTTTACTTAAAGGGGGTAATGTAATGTAAGGAATAAAGTCTGGCGGTAATGTAACACTTGGATACCAACTGCCATAAAACACAAAAGAAGAAGAAGAAGAAGTAATGAAGTAAAAACAGTTACTGTAAAAACATCCATCCGGGTAAAAATTAGAACCTCACACTTTCTCTGCATTTAATTATAAAGCATTTTGTCTTCACAAGGCAGGAAGTGCGCTGTTAGCATGATAATATTTGTTAGCTTAACTCACTCTGGCCTCAGAGAGATGTGAAAAATGCTTTTAACACACTGGCTATTTAGGATGGTCAAAATGCTTTGGTGAGTGAGTAATTTGCACTGCAGCAAACAGTTTAAAATTAACTAGGAGTAAAAGTACAGTCTGAAAACTACATTGTTGTTCAAGTTCTTTTCACTTCTGGGGGCGTAAAGTGAAGTGCTTTAAACTACTTTGTTCGCTTCCTTCCTTGTGCGTCCAGGCCAGGCCATCCGAGGCTCGGACAGTCAGCTGTGTCCCAAACCTCCTCCCAAACCAAGCAAGGTGCTCCTGTCACGTCTCGTTCGCTCCCCGGCCCTAGCCCCGCCCACCAGCAGCTCCAGCCAATCAGAAACCTGCACTGCTGTGACCAGTCGCACAAGTCCCTCCCCAGATTCACTTTGTCTGGACACGCCGAGCTCAACCTGGAGAAGTGCGGGTACGTTTAGTGCGTTCTTTTTTTAACTTTGCCACCGTGACAAAAATATGCAACATTCAATGTATTTTAAATCGTCTCTTTAGAATTAATAGGTTCTATCGGACGTTTTTGTCAACATTTATTGCTTCTTCTGTACATTTTATCAAGATTTTGTGGGGTTTGGTGCGTTCACTCTGGCACATTAAGTTTGAACTTAACAGAGACTTGACCAGAACTAAACCTGGGCCAAAATCTACATTGGGAAGTTATAGGTTTATATGAGCAAAAACAAAATCCTTGTTCCATTGAGTGGTCAGAAACCTCAAGAACTACACAGAAAGAGGACGAAATGTTGTAATCACATGGGTTTTGTGCAATATTGTGTATATATCATAATTTAACACTGTTGGTAAATGGGATCTGTTTAGAAGCGGTCGGCAATACATCAAAATCTAGATAAAATTGTTAATGTCGTCTTCAAGATATGCAGAATTTAAATATGGAGTATATTGTTTAGAGTAAAAAATGCTACACAAATAGCTCATGAAGAATAAAAATTGCACTTGATTGATTTTAAAGGACATTCACATGTGATATTTAAACCTTGCTCAAAGACATGTTTTAACACATTTCTGTTGGATTTACTTAATATTTTATTGGGACACGCTTAAAAAATGCTGAGATATGAATTTGTATTAGTATCCCTACAATACAGTTATTGTTTTTCTAAAATGAACTTTCTTCCGATGCCACAGCCTCTCCAGGAGTGAGGCCGCAGTACCTCCTCCTCCCTCCCGACGCCTCAGAGTTCGTTCACCATCCTGAACTGGTCATGCGTTTGGAACCAGCACGACGACAGCCCGGCCCGGCAGAACTTAGGTCCCACAGCCCGCTCCGATGTCCCGAAACCGACTCCTACAAGGGCTCCACGGACAACCTCCCCATCCCCTGCAGCCACGTGGACAGACTGACGAAAAACAGCCACGTTCAGGTTGAGATCGACACAGGGGGACACGGGAGAGGTCTGGATCGCAGCTCGTACCACAACGCCATCGCTGCGCTGGAGAACACCAGCGAGGAGGAAGAGGACAATCGGCGGCGAGTGGAGGAGCAGGAGTACGAGAATGACAGCGAATGCAGTTTTCTGAGGCCGGTGATGGAGACGGAGTCGGCGTTCGACCCGAACACTTTCGACACGCGCCTGCTCCCGGAGGTGAACAAGCCGCTGGAGATGTCGGTGCTGAAGAAAGCCAAAGAACTGCTGCTGAGTCACGACCATCACAGCATCGCCAGGCACCTGCTCGTGGCCGACTGCCAGGTATCGACACTGTTTAAATGTGTTCAATCCTCTCTTACACCTGGCGTTTTATTCTACAGGTGTGGGCAGTTCTGATCTGCCCTCAATTAACTCCGGTATTTCACATTAGTCTCATCATAACACCCAACTTAACTAACTATTAAGTTAGGGTTACTTAACTATGCATGGGTCCATAGTGACTTCACACAGTCGTCAATGCTGCCATCCTGAGGATGAAAGCGGCATGCTCACTGTGATCTGCCAACAAAAAGTCTCAAAACAAAGGATTTATCTTCTGTAACATCCCCAAAGACCTAGAAGTGTATTACTGTGGTCAGGAGGGATTTACAGCAATAACTCCAGACTTAGCGCTGAGCTGTTTGTTTCAGATAGTTAGCACCTGGCCAATGCTAACATTAGTTTACATATTATTGCGTGGCTATGCTTCTAAATGTTAGCCTACTTGCAGACAGTTATGACAAGCCT
Organism: Eucyclogobius newberryi; assembly: GCF_026437365.1. Classification (NCBI taxonomy): domain Eukaryota; kingdom Metazoa; phylum Chordata; class Actinopteri; order Gobiiformes; family Gobiidae; genus Eucyclogobius; species Eucyclogobius newberryi. The sequence continues at coordinate 26,310,895 of NW_027316532.1, read as the reverse complement.
AATTTCCAACTTTTTCTATTTCAGGTCGCCAGGATACTCGGAGTGACTGCCGAGGTCAAAGGTCGGATGGGTGTGGCCTCAGGTTTAGAGCTTGTGACGCTGCCTCACGGTCAACAACTCAGACTGGACCTGATGGAGAGGTACATGTTCCACTGTGCAGCTGCTTAAAGGTGCACCATGTCACTGTTTTGCACAGTCAGCAGCTTGTCTCCATGGAGATGTTATTGCTTTGCCTGCAGTGTTCCACAGTATGGAATAAAACATATCTATCTCCATGGAGACAAGCGGGTAACGCCACCAGGCCAAGTTACAGGTCAGATCTGTGGAGTGGAATGAAGAGTTCAATTGCAAAAAAACAAATATCTCAGTTTTGAAAAATTGTCAAATAGTACATTCTTTTTTTTCGTTACTATTTTCTACAAATATTAAAAAATAAAATAAATGTCTAGTGGATTTTACCATGGAGGGATGAAATCATATTTTGAGGGCGTGAAATACATTTGGCTTTTGAAAACATTTCTATAAAGCATAAACTGCATGTCGCCGGTGACGTTTTAAAATTGACCATAACTGTATTTGTAAATTAACTCTCTGTATGTTTTAATATGGTATTTTTAAGCACTTGTAATTGAATACATGCAAAAAAGATACGTTTAATGTCATTGTGGGGATCATTCCTGGCAAAGGGAGGAGACGAGCACCAGAAAAGTTGCAGAGTGCACCTTTAATATTGCTCCTGAAAAGCATTGTGTTGATGGGCACACTTTACTTTGTCGTAGGCACCACACGATGGCGATCGGCGTGGCTGTGGATATTCTGGGATGCACGGGCAGCGTGGAGGAGCGCGCGTCCACTCTGAACCGCATCATTCTCGTGGCAGTGGAGCTGAAGGACACCGTGGGCGACCTGTTTGCTTTCACCGCTCTGATGAAAGCTCTGGACATGCCACAGGTTAGTCCCACTTCTATAATGTCTCTCTTTATTATTTTATCAAAGAATGGGACATCATATTGTGCCACGAGATCTTCAAAATGCAACTAGGTTTTTTATCCTGATGGCGAACAACCTTGTGATTTTCCTTATTGAAATTTGCCATTAGTCCGTCAACAATTCTCATTACATTATACAGGTTATACAGATTGCAATAATTAAATTGTGTGTGTAACCAATGCTTTTACAAAAAAACAAACAAAAAAAAAACACTAAAAACATATACAAAAGGTTCAATAAAAACAAGATACTCTATTGAAATGATTTAGTTTGAATTCCAAATCATGTCTTATTCTCATGGACCCAATCTCTTCTTTCGTTTCAACAATTTGGACCAAGAGCTGTTTTCTTTCTTTCCGCATAGATCTCTCGGTTAGAGGAAACATGGACAGTTCTACGGAGGAACTTCACGCAAACTGCAATTGGCTACGAGAAAATACTCAAGCCTTTTTACAAGAACTTGTATGAATGCGCAGGTACTGACCAAACCTAAAAGAAATCGTCCAAAACGTCTTCGAAAGATGAGCGTTACAATAAATCGATCCCTTTGTCTTTGCCCGCCGCAGCGTCCCCTGGTACTCTGGTCTGCGTTCCTCTCTTGATACCACTGCTGACACTGATGGAGCGCCCCCCGATGGGCCCCGAAGGCGGAGAGCTGTGGGAGACCAGCGACCACGGCTGTGACATCATGCTGCGCCACCTGGAGGCCGCTCGAGAGATGGCGCGCAACACCGACCGCTACGCGACAAACGCGCACGAGATCTTGCAAGGTAAACATAAACAACGTCAAAGCGAATGCGGTGAAACAAACAAAAAACAACACATAACACGATTTTAATGTCGTTTTTCCCAGGTTTTGAGATCGACAAAGATCTGCTGGAGGTTTTTAAGACGGACTTTCAGCTTCGTCTGCTGTGGGGAAGCAGAGGAGCGACCGTCAACCAATCGGATCGCTACAACAAGTTTAACCTCATCCTCACTGCGTTGTCGCGGAAACTTGAGGCCCCGCCCAAAACGCAGACGTTAATCTGACTCCTTCGTCCAAATGTGGACATACAACAGGGCACTAAGTTTAAAAACGTTGATGAAAAACGTGGGTAAATCGGTCGGATCTAAGAAGATTATATAATGGTTCACTTAAATCTTTTGACCCAATACCTCAGGTACAAAGGCTGAGCCACATGGCATGGTTTTGGGCTTTTTTGAGTTAGAAAAGGAACAAGTAACAAAAGAAGAAGCATTGGTCTGTTCATTTTTTTCACCATGGACAAAACGGGCAGCATAATTTGACAAACGACAATGCTTTTGTATGAGATGACGACAGGACAAATCCCCAAAAAACGTCTAACTTATTCACCTTATTCCGGAAGTTTCCACGGGTCCGATCTCGACGGCAAATAAGCTCTACACAGTTCGCAAAGACGTTTTCAAGCCGCCCAGAGAAACGGCGCGTTGTTGACACGTTGGTGCACATGAACATTGAAATCACCCTACTTTGTATATATAATATTTTAGCGACGAGACGTTTCTTTAGTTCCCCACAGGTAATGGTGGAATTGGCGGAATAAGATGAATAAACTGCTTTAAATGTGGCCGTCGTGGATTCTGCATCACGTTCTGTCCCGTTTTTAAGAAACTTCCTACACAATTATTCCTGATCATGATGCATATGATTAATTACTATTGAACGACGTAACTAAATATTCATGTTATGGTCAGCGAGAATTCTTATTAGAGAATTTACGAATGGCAGCGCGTAGTTCCGGCATATCACTCACTACGCCGTGGACATTACCATAGCAACGGGTAAACAAATTAGCTGCTGTTAGGAAGGGACTGGCTTAAACTAAAACAGAGATTACTGATCCCTCGGACAGCAAATCTGTTTTTATATTCATCAATTGGCTGTTGCAGTTTGTGGGATCATGGTATAGGCAGATTAAACAATTTGTAGCCGTGCGTTACGTGAGCATTAAACGAGAAGCCGTGCGTTAAACAGTTTAATGCGCTTATACCACGGCTACAAACTGAAATTGTTCACCTTTGAGTGTGAAAAGCCTGTTTACTGTCTGTGAAGGTCTGAGATATTAGTTATTTCTGTATTTTACATGAAGCTAGGCCCTGTCATTGCTCAATTTGAGTCATTTAAGATAAGATAAGATAATCCTTTATTGTCCACACATGGGTTAATTTCATTGTTGCAACGCAGGTAGATACAGAGGTAGATAAACGCAGGTAGATACAGAGGTAGATACAGAGGAAAAGAACAGATAACGTATAGGAAGTTTGAAAAACACTCTCTATAGAAGATCTCTTATAAACAAAAACTCCTACAGACAAAACCTCCCATTTCCCAACAAGGGATGGAGGGGAAAAATAATAAAGATAAAATAAATAAATAAATACCATTGCATGTGATCACGACAGTAATTGCACATGAATATTTGCAGAAGTCTGTCATGCTAGCGTTAGTCGTTAGCGCTCATCATTTAGCTATGTCGCCAGACCTGGTTAAAAATGTTCTCTGTCTGTTGTAGATTTAGTTCAAAAGTCATTTCAGTTAGATAGTCTGTTTCATGACGTATATTTTTGATCAAATCTCGGACCTACCAGTCACAAAACACTACATTAAATATTGCACTAAAATCACTTGACCTAGATGTTTCTATGTTTGTTCGAGTTTATTAGCAGTCAAATGATCTGTTTTCACTAACGTTGGACTCATAATTAACTTAAAATTAACGTTTTACAAGTTCGTAAATTCGTAAAAACCTGACTCAAATTGCGCAGTTAGGCATTTATTTACCCGTTGCTATGGTGATGTCCACAGAGCAGTGATATAGAATGTGATTTAACTGTTGCCGGAACTACTTAAACAAA